>NC_092701.1:37381019-37738519 GCF_964275005.1 Diadema setosum
CATTATTTACACCTAAGATGTGCTATTCACACCAGGACAGGCAGGGGTCAGTGCCTTCTTGGGTGCATGCCAACAGTTCTTGTTTGCCTGACATTATGAATGTTCCTGGAAAAACTCTGCCAGCAATTGAAGTGCTTTTCCTCGATGTGAGATGCTGTTCTTCAGCTCACTAGCCATCTCGGCATACCTAGGAGAAAGAGAGATAAAGAGTAAGACATAGGAGTGTCCCATTTATTTACAAAAATACAGATATTGAACCTATCAAATCTAAGGAGCCAAATTTCTGTGGTTTCATGCAGGATCTTTACATTGTGATTTTTATAAAATTCATAGTGTATTTTATAAAGTAGAGATAAAGGGTCATTCTCCTGAGTCCTTGTTATCCATATATAATTGCTTGCTTTGGTGGCAAAAGTTTTGGAAGCTCCCATCTGACTTATACATTTTTAAACTCATTCTTCAATTGGCAATACAATTTAGAAGATTGAAGTTTATGTTTTCTCTCAAATATGCAAATAGTTGTAAATTTCTTTTAATTTAGTGCACATCTGATTCATTTAATCAATTCCATAATCTTTTGCCAATAAAGAATTCACAGTAAGATTCGGAGTTGCCAATTTAATGCTGATAAAATGATAATTATAGCCAGCAAACCTGTCTCCAGGTCTTGATTAGATTTGATGATATATAGACGCCATGTGAATTGTGTTTCATGGGAGATAGGATGACAGATGCAGGACTATGGGATGGAGAAAGGAATTTAATAGAAAAAAAAGGACAATACATTGGAGATAGAGATAGAAAGAGAGAGAGAACTTTAGCAAAGAAGGAAATGCCAGAGACATAGACGGGCTTAAATCAAACATTTTTGTGGACAGAAAACAAACAAGCTGTATGGATTTAGAAAAAAAAATGTAAATGGTGATGAAGAAAGGTATATGCATACATTGAGACACTTCAACCCCCCCCCCCCAAAAAAAACAAACAAACCCAAAACCACAAAACAAAAAACAAAACTAGAAATGTCGCTATGGCGACTGATGCCTCCGCCATAATGCATGATTCTCCCAATAGGTGTATGGTACAATGTCTTCACAATGTGTTATGACAGTTTCACAAAACTGACAAAATATTGAAATGACAGGTTTGTCAAAAATATCTTGAATGTTCACTTTCCTTGAACTAGGTTTGCTATAATTGTCTAAGAGTGCAGGTACCTGTATTTGGGGAATTGAGAACTTTTACTTGACTTCTGACCTACCCTTTTATAAGTTTATGCATTGAGTAATTTTCAAGGTATGAAGAAAGAGTGTAATTACAGTATAAAATATATATATATTTGCATTTAAACCTGACCTTTGACCCTTAACCTTTGACCTTCTGGCTGGAAATTTCTCAGAGAATCTCCATTAGGGAATACATGTATATATCAAGTTTTAGTTTTAAAAATAATAATGTAAGCATTGCATATACTAGTATATGAGGGAAATAGTAACATTTTGAGGAGTTCATCTTGACCTTTGACCCCCTGACTAGTGACCCATGACCCCTACATTCCCTAGAAAATCCCTGCCAGTCAGTACATGTGTATGTACCAAGTTCCATGAAGATACATTGAACCATTTGCAAGAAAAGTGAAATTGTAACATATTCACCTAACCTTTGACCTTTTGATCTTTGACCTTATCACATGAAACTCTCTCTGGAGAATCTTTATGCAGTAGTACATGTCTACAATAAGTTTCAAGATAATACCTTTGGGCATTGCATGGATATGGGGGAAATAGCAATGTTTTTAGCATTTGACCTTGACCTTATGACTTTTGACCTCTTGCCAATGTCACTAAAATCTACTCAACTAATTGCCCCATCATATATCATCCTTGGACCAAGTTTGGTGAAAGCTGCTTCATCCAATTTAGAGTTATCACGTAACCAGATAAATTTTAGGATTTGACCTTGATCTTTGACCTTTGACCTCCGTCCAATTTCACTCAAAACCTAATCAAGTAATTGTCCCATCATACATCATCCTCAGACAAATTTTGGTGAAATTTGCTGAATCCAGTCTTGAGATATCGCGTAAACAGATACAATTTAATGATTTTACCTTGACCTTTGACCTTTGGCCGATTTCACTCAAAATCTAATCAATTAATTGCCCCATCATACTTTATACTTGGACCAACTTTGGTAAAATTCCAGTCAATATTACTCAAGTTATCGCGTAAACGAATGCGGACGGACGTACGGACGGACGGACGGACAACCCGAAAACATAATGCCTCCGGCACCACTTCGTGGCGGAGGCATAAAAAACATCAATTGACTTGATTTGGCATTTTCTTTGCAGTACGCTTCCTATCTTCTATGGAAAAGGTTCATTTTTCATGTACATGTAGGCTTCATGTTGATTCACTTAATAAACCTTGTGGCATCATATTATTCAACAATGGCATTTTGTGAACTCTCACATAAAACTAATACGGCTGGAACTATCTATTAGCACACAAAAAATAAAAAGCAAAATAAAATAAAATAAAAAATAAATAAGAGAATGAAATGAAATAAAACAAACCACTCAAGATTTCTAAAGACTCCACTGTATCTAACATGGGATTTTGACAACTGTGGTGCTACATGTATGTTGTGTGTGAAATTCGTGACAAAATCTGATGAAGAAGCACATACGTTTGGTCATAGCCATCCGGCTGAAAGCAAGGATCCCAGCCAAAGTTAGGAGGCCCTCTTGGCTCAACTATACTTCCCTGCAATTAGAGACATTTGAAAGCTATTAGGTCAAAATAACAATCATAAAGAGACATGGCAAGAGGCTCATTCTTAGTGTCTGAGAAACTTGCTCTCTCTTGCAAAATTTGCACTGTCAGCTTGACCCAGATTTACTGAGTACACTGAGGAATATAATCACATTGTCACGAAATTAATGTGGGAAAATCTCACTCAAAGTCTCTCAGAGTTACAACCTATAGATTGATCAAAACATCAAGCAATTACTTGAAAATTACTAGTCTTTCCTGAAGGCTCTCAAAACAACAAAAGCAAAACATATAAAGTTTCTTGCATCTTCTACACTTCGCACAGAGCATTCACATAAATTATTATCATTTTACAACAGGTAAATTAGTCTATCTTGAATATAAGTATATGTTCAGCAAAATAATGTTATATTACAATCATGGTACAAAATTTTTTGGCTTACCATCCATAATACTGATTACTATATCTAATAACTTGAGATTGTGATGACTGTCTTCATACATGCTGTAACTGTTAGACATTTGATAACTTCATAAAGACAAATATGCATGTCCATAATGTTGCTGCAACTAATTACAAGATATGCTACCCTGCTCATATAGAGAAAGAAGACCTGTGAACTATATTGACTACATTGCATGAGATATTGGGCATCAAAAAGCCTACATTGAGATACTGATAATGGACAGAGATATTTGGGAAGGCATTGTGTACTTGATCTCTCTGATGTATCCATCAAGTAGAAGTAGCACAGTACATTCCTCATCTAATGAACAGGATAATACAGTCAACCTCGACATAATCGGGACTGAGAAAAACACGTCGACTTACGCGTAAGTCGACATTTTGTCGACTTATAAATGAAAACTAATTTCCCCTATACAGAGTAAGATCACAAAGCGGATCGCTACCCAAATCTTACTCCTTTTGCCACCAAAACATACCTACTAACATTAACAACAATTATGTTTTAGTTCATGCATAAATCTCGCGCGGATTAGTAAAGACAACGCACAATTCCAAAATCTCTAGAGATTTTTTGCGATAGCGGAATCAGAAAACCTGAGCCCGTTTCTACACACTGTACGTTTTAAATTTGATTTGAAAAAACAAACGCATATTCCCCAAATTGCATGCAACTTTGCGATTTAAATTCAAGTGCGTTGCTGCGAAGGTATGCGTGTGAATTCGTATCATTCTGTCGAGATAATTTTTCAGTGCCGACTGAGATGAAATAGGATGTGTGATTTTCCTTTCCTAAGTTGCCATATTTGTTTTGCTTAAATTTCTATTGCCATACTCTGAAAATGAATTGTTCTCGCGCTCCGATTCGCAACATTACCGCTCTGTACGGAGCGGGCCAGTCTGAAATAAAAAGAAGAAAAGTTTGTTAATCCGAAAACGACATCTTTCGGATTACTAACCTTTGTAAAAACAAATCTCTTTCCATCGAAGGACTAAAATAACTTTGGACTGAGATTTAAACCTTCGGCATAGCGAACTGTAACAATAATTTGCTACCATGTTTTCATTGACATTTCGTGAAGCAGCATGCAATACGGTAGTTTGAAACGTGTAAATGTTGCAATGTCTTTCCCGTGCTAGTGCAGACTTGCATTTGATTTTTAGAATTGCATTTAAACGCAATTGAGTTTAAGTTTCTTACAATTTTTAAGTTTCGGATGATTATCAAACGCAAGTCTTTTCAGCGTTGAGTGTGATTTGATGGACATGCATTTGATTTCCGGGGTTGCGTTTAATTTTTAATTTTGCGTACGAAATAAAAAATGATGCAAGTCTTTTCAACAATAACGCACTTTCGTAGATGTTTAGAGATGCGTTTAAACGCAGTTTCTTATAGTTTCGTACAAAAACTGCAAGTCTTCTCTGCAACGCTCTTGCATTTAAACACAGCATTGCGTGTGATTTGATGGATTTGCATTTGCTTTTTAGAATCGCGTTTAAACGCAACTGAGTTTTTTTCTAAAAATTCCCTACAATTTTCTAGTTTCGTATGATTATCAAACGCAAGTCTTCTCAGTGTTCTGTGTGATATGATGGACTTGCAATTGCATTTGATTTTCAGAGTTGCGTTTGATTTTTAATTTTGCGTACAAAAATGAAAAATAATGCAAGACTTTTCAACAATAACGAACCTCCATAGATGTTAAGAGATGCTTTTAAACGCAGTTTCTAGTTTCTTACAAAATCAGCAAGTCTTCTCTGCAATGCTCTTGCGTTTGAATACAGCGTTGCGCGTGATTTAATGGACTTCATTTGATTTTTAGAGTTGCGTTTTAAACGCAATTGAATTTCAGGTTCGTACAACTATTTTCTGGTTTCATATGATTATCAAACACAAGCCTTTTCAGCAACGCACTTGCGTTTATGTGCAATGTTGCCCGTGATTTGATGCACCTGCATTTGATTTTTAGTTGCATTTAATTACATGTAGTTGCATTTTCATTAATTTTCTAAAAACGGGCCCAGGTTTCTAACACCGCTTCGGAATAATTAACGTAAGAATATTCGGATAAACGGAAACACCTATTTCATGTTCTGATAATGATTCTCTACTAGCATGCCGTCAAACCCCCGTTTGAGGCGAGACCCCATCGCCAAACGAAGCTGATGGGGTGCTATACCCCCCTAACGATTCCTCGTTTGAGAAGCGGTAGTAGATGTATTTGTCCACTGCAAAATAATTTTCTACTCAGGCGTGGCAAACCTGGAGGCCAAGCCAGGGTTTAATGACTGCCATAGCTGTCATATTACGTAAGAGCATGATAAGGATATCTGCCTGTGGCAGACCATTCAGTGCACTCAATTTTCTCTATTCTTTTTAAAGTTTTAGATTTTATATTCTATTGAGAAATTCTATAGTCATCCGTTTTGAATTTTAAATGAAAAAATTTGACCCATAAATAACGAAAAATCAGGAATAAGAAGGAGAGCATTGTAGAAGTTTGTCGACACACACACACACCATGGAGCTACAAAGCCCATGCCAAAACCAAAACAACCTCCTCCTCTCGCCCCCCCCCCCCCCCCCCCTGTGGCAGTGACTGATGCTTAGATTAGGCCAGGGTCAAGAAACAGGTGTTTTATATCTTTGGTTTTTAAGTCCTTGATTGCCAATATATACACTGGCATTGTCTACAGGGGTGTAGCTTCTTCAAACGAGAGATTTGCCTCATGGACCTATGGGTGTACAAAATTTGTGCATTTTGAGAATAACGAGAAGGAGAAACAGGGGAAAGAGAACTGCTTTGGGTACTACATGTAATTCTTCTATGTAAATGAGTGTATGCCCTTTCTATTCTGGCGTACAAGACAATGGAAGCATGGCGCGAACGCTAGTGAATTACCGAGTAGAAATGCTGCGAATCAGAGCGGGAAAACAATTCTTTTTCAGAGAATGGCGATAAGATTTTGAGCGAAAAAAATAACGTTGACTTAGACGAGGGAATTAACACGTATTTTAGCTCAGTTGGCACTAAAAAAATCAGGTCGACTTACGCGAGTTGTCGACTTATAAATGTCGACTAGGACGAAGAAATTTTCAAGGAATAACAAAGGCAAAAATCGGGACTTTTTTATCGTGTCGACTTAAGCGAGTTGTCGACTTATGCGATGTCGACTTAAGTGAGGTTTACTGTACGTAATTCTTGTTACAAAGAAGTAAAATTCAGGTCCAAAAATTATCACCTATGTTATCTTTATATACTTTACCATTAGGCTGCAATGACTTTCAAAACAGTACACTCCCATTATAACAAACACGGTTATAATGAAATTCTTGTTACAATGAAGTAAAATCTCAGGTCTTACAACTATCATCTATTCATCTTTTTTAGTCATAAAGAAATTTCTATATAATGATACAAAAACTGCTGGTCCCAAGGACTTCACTATAATGGGAGTCCACTGTATAGTGAAAGAAAACTGCTCGTCCTGAGGACTTCGTTATAACAGGAGTCGCCTGTATATAGTACCACATATTGTCGAACAAGCGTTCAAAGAACCAGTCATAAGAAGTTTGGGATAACGTTCAATGGATGATACAATGGTTTTATTCTCATAGCTGCCATACTGCAAACTGCCCGCCAAGGAGCATTGCCAGATCTTTTAGCATTCCACAATACGCGTTACCATAGTTGCGTATACAAGTGAGGCGCATTTGCAATGATATGCGCATGAACTGTGCATGTGCTTAACACATTATTACACATACAAACCTCTGTCTTTCCCTGGAATAGTTGCACTGGTTTGGTCTTCTCTCCAGTGGAATATGCAAATGTACAGAGAGCATAGGCTGACTTATCCTCCCATCCTGTAAGCAGTCTATGTAGACCTTTCAGGATGTAAAAGGGAAAAGAAATCAATGTTCATAGTTAATGACATAGGAATTTTACCCTTTAATTTTCTTTTTTATCGATATATGCATTTCTCAAGCTTGATGCTGGAAGCATGCTTACTGTAACAGAAAGCATGGAAAATTTATCATTGAGTCTTCATCAGGTAAGGAAGATGAAACACTTTCCATGGGAGGTAACTCCTATTCAACACATGTTTACGATTTCATTGAGTTGTGCCATAATGTACACAGTTAGACACATTACAGATTAGACTTGAAAAAAATAATGATAATTGCAATTACCATTGCAAAATGTAAAAATATTGAAAACTAATTAGCTATTGCATTTACATCAATGTCACTGTGTTACTTGTTTAAATCACTACATCCACATTCATGATTTCTTCTGCAGCTTCACAACATGAAGAGCAAATTTGAAGTGTATTGTGTCTGCACTCATCTCATGTCAACAAATTGTAAACACACACACTTGCACACAAATGCAACAATTATCAGGAATTAACAAATAAAGTTAGTCATGCACATACCTGTTGGACCCAGTTTGCTGAGAAACCATTTTCTGTGGACATTTAAGAAAAACCAATGCATTGCATTTGATTGAATCAAACATGCAACAATCATAACAGAGAGATCAATCTAGCACTATTGAAGTTTGCACTCAAACAAGTCTGGAGAGGATCTCAATACACAAACTGTTTAGCTGTAGGTATGTAGTAGGGGAAAAAGCCAAATCAGTTTGACATGAATAGTTTAACCATCCAAAGAAAGGTCCTCTTGTTGTAATATCCCTGTTGTTTCATTGCATAAACCCTACTTTTCACAAGGAAATTCTCTGGAAATCACAACAATGAATAAACAACAATAGAATAATAACAATAATATAATGATGATCATACTACATTAACAACAATAACAAAATAAGGAGTATAAGAATACATGGTACATCTGATGCCCTACAAAAGAGTTATTGAGTGAAATATGACTGCTATTATTATTCATTACAACTAGAATTCTGAAGGGTATTTCATCACATAACTCTTGACATAAAAACTTCTTCTGCATGGACACACTGAAGAATCTAATGAATTGTTCTTTAATGAAATTATTCGGAATGGCTGTTTACTGGACAAGGAGTAAGCAAATACAGTGCACTAGTAACCTACTCACATATATGGTCCTGGTAAGCCCCCAAGAGCATTGAAACACAGGCATGTATCTTCTACTATAACAGGTCCTTGTATCTATACGAGCAAAATGAATAAATAAATAAGCAACGATCCCATCATAGCACAAAAATGTAGGTTAATATGTGCCACACAGTACTCTCACAAATGTCTACTTATTCAATCTTTACTTCTGTGCTTAGAAACATTACAATGTGCACATACAATCACAAATGTTTACATAGCAGAGGTTCCATGCTACACCATCAGCAGTGTTTTCGGGTTAATCAAATCATCATTTGCAACACCAAATCCATCAACCTTCAAGAAGTACCAGACATTATCACTGCTAAGTAATGATTAAATTGAACATAACTTTTGGGGAGCTTAGCTGTATGATGCAATAACAAAATGTTCCGAGAAGGCAAGGAGACATGACAAAATAGAAATTTTAAACAATGTAATACAAAAGTTTCACAGATAGCTTTACATTCTGTTTTTGAAGATAAAACACAGTGTATCTTTATTTTCTTTGAACTGTTGGTCAATCTGACCAATGAACTAAGATGTGGTCTTGCAACACAGGCATATGTTAAGCTGCAATGTATATACTTGAACCAAAATATCATCACTTTTTACTTATTTTAAATGTGAATAAATGCTTACATGTTTCACTGCCTCCAAGCACTTTGATCTTGATATATCATCCGGTTCCCCCTGAAACTCAGGCACTGTAAATGACATGAAGGCAATGAAATCCAAGTAGTGAAATATTATTGGGTGTATTCATATAATGCAGTTTGAGTACTGTTGCCTTGAATGGAGGGACTTTGAATAATTCTGGGCTGCAGATTGCCAACTATACTTTATACGCCATATATTTCGCGAGTCTATATTTTCGCGATTCGGGAATTCCCGACGATTTCGCGAGTGGTTAAATTCGTAATTGTGGAGTCCTGTACTGAATGGAGATATGTACATCGGGCTCAGAGTCAATATTTTCGCGTGTCTTTAATTTCGCGAATAGCACCTGACTCGCGAAATTCGCGAAAATAAAAACCTCGCGAAATATTCGGCGTATACCATATGTGATGGATCAGGTCCTAATTGAGAAAAAAGAAGAAGATAGTATCCTTTTAATACATTATATAGAAGTAGATATGACCTCAATACTGGAGCGCCTTCACTATGCATAATATAGAAAAAAAGAAAACAATCTCATCTTGGGACAGTCTAAAAACATAGTACCTTTAACAGCAATGCTACTGTATATTAGATTAACATAAAATGAAAAATTATATGCTCTAATACTTTACATGTTCAACAACATACTGCTCATACTCACAATCAATGGCCACAGACTGTACATCAAACTGTTTGCCAAGTATGGCTTTTACCTGTACAGGGAAAAGGAGGAATTTCAGGATGCTGCAGAATTTCCTTGGAGTACTGTAGGTTGTGCTATGCGCAGTAGAAATTGTCACAGTATGTATCAGTCACAAAGTTCTGCACATTGTTGACAACATCAAGAATCCGTCTCTACTGCAGTGGTACGTGGTTCACTGGCCTCCACACATGATCTACATCATTGTATGCCCGGTAGCTGACAAGACACAAGTTTAATATACTCGCAATAGGTAATAGATCTATGTCCCTTGGTTCAGAGTCAAACCAAACAATTCAGCTACCGGTACTAGTTTTGGTGCAACATAGCTTCCGAAGTTTCCCCACCTTCTCACTAAAACTAAAACTAAAACACCCATCACATTCCATCATCCCATTGCTCTGTCTGAGTAAGAGCAGCGACATCAAACAAGCATCAACTATTTGCAGTACCGGTACATTAAAAGTCTATAAATTTACTAATGAATATTAAATAATAAATATACAGTACTGGTTGAGGTTGGGATTCATGTTTTGAACATTCCTAAGTGGGATAATGTGAAACCAGCTCTTATGAAATATGAAAGAGCATGTAATTTTAAGAAGGATTAAATGCTTAATTTGATGAAAATTGGTTTTCAAATGGCTGAGATATCCCAAAAAGTGCTAATAATAAAAGGCGACAGGCCACGCCTTTTATTAGGATCTTCATGTTTCACCTTGTTTTTGGATATCTCAGCCATTTCAAAACCGATTTTCATCAAATAAACTTTTGTTGATACCCCTTAGAATTGCACGCTCTTTGACATCTCATAGAGTGGTTATTTCTGAATATCTCGCAAAACGTTACAAGCTATTAAAAATCCTCATCTCAACCAGAAATGTACACACCCTTTAACATATAACCGTTAGGGAGTAGCCTATGTTAAAGGACAAGTCCGCCTTCACATACATATGGATTGAATGAATGCAGCAATAATTGTAGAACACATCAGTGAAAGTTTTGGGGAAATAATCCATTCGAAAGTTATGAACTTTTAAAGTTTCAGCACAGTCACTGCACTGCTGGATGACAAGACTACTCGAGTGTGTGATGTCACATGCGTACAACGATATGAGGAAAAAGAGAATGCCACAACATATAGACACCTAACGTTACCTCGTTAACGTTAGTGCTTTTCGAAAAAAAAGTGCACGTTTCCTCGACTCGTCACTGACATAATTATTTCCCCTTGCCTTCTGAAAGAGGGAAGTCAACAAGTGTTCTTTTACGGTAGAAAAATGAAAATATCTTGAATAATTTCCTTTCTTTCTTTACTTTGTTTGTATCGTATGTGACATCACAAGTTGCAGTAGGCCCTAGTCTTCTCATCCAGCAGTGACTAACGTTAAGCAGAAACTTCAAAAATTCATAACTTTTAAACAGATTGTCCGATTTTCTTCAAACTCTTGCTGATGACCGTGATGTGTTCTAGAATCTATTGCTGCATTCACTTAATCCACATGTCTATGAAAGTGAATTGTCCTTTAAGTTTAGGTTATTAAAAGTGTGATTGATATTACCTCCTCAAGTTTGTTTTTGTTGCCTGTCACAAATGTCAGAGTTCTCCGTGTTGCTGCAGCCTGCATTGTCGATTTGGTATGAGACAAAATCGCAGCAAATGAAGTGGGCAAATGAGGTGGCGACTGCTTTACTAGCAACTCAGTATTACTGTCCGACTGTAGGTCATTTGCGAGCGAGGCGATGAAGCTGTCTTTCCGGTGGCACGCGGTGTTACGCACGTTGTCTGTCACTCACTCACGGACCGGAACCCCATCAATGACGTCATTAACAAACAGTGCAAAGGTCAAACATCGTAAATAGGTGAGAGAGGAGAGCGAAACAGCCTCATTCTCACTTTATGGATAACGGGACTTAGGCCTAAGTCGAGGCATTCTTTGGTGAGAAGAGCACAAGGTATAAGATGAACGAGATTATGCTATGACTTAGAAAATATTCTTTGTCATTGCTGCCGTTACTTTGGTGAGTATTAAGGCTTCTTGGGGCATAGTCTAGTCCCATCCGCTCATACTGATGTTACTTAGGGATTTCAGTACCTCACCGTCGGCCCATTTGCATTTCATCGCATCGGGGATCCATCGCATCATGATCACCGACATCACGTCCGTTCGCGAATCGCGTCACCGGCAGGTCGGGCACGCAAGCAAGGCGTAAAGTTACTTGTTCGAACGTGACTTTCTGTCTCTTGTATTGTAATTACCACAGTGCCGAGTGGCAAGTACATGTATAGCTTATCACTGCTTATAGTTATAGAGCCTAGTTAAACTAGACCTAGTTCTAGTATTTATAGTATAGCCCGACCAGACACTGTTACGCTATGCGAAAACAGCGTCTGACACGCACGGCATGCAGCCTCGAAGTGAGGAACCTCAACACAACTACAAAACTTAGGAACATGTATACTTTTCTCCTTTAAACAGAATACTTTACTCACGTTAAATGCTACAGAAGAATAGTTCGCCACACTGGGTCCATGGAGACCACTTGCGATAAGTCCGTGGAACAAATAAATGACACTTTCTGGCGCAATTCCTGACCGCCGGGCTTCGTCGTTCCAGGATTCAAAATGGCGCCTTGACTTATGCGCATGCGTGACCGGATGTGCTCCAGAGCGAGCGCGTGTGCGTTGAAAGTGTCGAACAAACCTTGGCGTCTGCGACACAATAACCCAGTACAGTTTATAGCTGTATACCTTATACTAGTAACCGTGCGTACGCTGCTTGAAAGGGCATTCACATCACGTGACCACCCGATATCTGAGCTTGGCCTGGCGTGAAAGATTGTGTACGGTGTGGACATGCTGGATATGATGATCAATTTCGGTAAGTTTCATTACGTACATTTGAATATATATAGCATCAGATGTAGAGTAAATATTGAAGAGTATACTCGATGAGTTTGAGGTGACAAAAATGATCGTAAGTATCAAAAGTCAAAGCTATCGTGTACGATTACGTCGCCTCTCCTAGTGATTGGTGGTCGCGCGCGTACAGCCCTGTCGCGACGTACCATGTACAGCGACTGGGCTGTGTATAGTTAGTATTAGTATAGAAACCAATCTCAAATTGTGCATTCCTCCGCAATGACGAAATCATCATTTCTAACCGTGGCGTTACTACTAAAGCTGGCTGGGGAGCGGACCCCGGAGACCAAGTTTTTTTAAGTAGGTTCCTAGAAATTCTAACGTTTTTCGTTAGATCTAATGTTACTAACGTTTGGTAGAAATTCTACCTACAAAAAATGTAGTTAGATAAGAAAGAAGTAAACTTACCGGCCAAATCCCTTATCTGGATGAGCCACGGTCCCAACTTGTCCGGATACGAGAGGTTCAACTGTACCATTTTAACGAGCCCAACCAGACACTATGCGAAGTGTGTATAGCTACCGTCGCGATTTACGGGCAGCCAATACATGGACACACACGAGACACACACAAGTGCAAGCCTCGTCTGCGTGGTTGGTTTGTGCGAATTGTGATGGGTTCAGATCGGGATGGATGAAGAGGCATGAAATATTTACGTAACTGTTGTGGCGAGTTGGCGCAAGCTAGGATATTCAAAATGGAATCTATTGTATCACAGACTACTGCCAACTTTCTCACACTTTGCGCCATGATCATGGCAATTTTCTGCCATGCAACATAGATATACGATATGTAAAGCTTGATAATCCTGCAGCGGAGAGCAAAGGCACGCAAAATCGCGATCGCACAGTGTTCGATGTGTCAGCTAGTTCCGCAGAAGCTTTTAGTGACTGTATCACTTGTCAAACGGCGTTCCATACAACAAGAGAAGCTCGCCAGCTGCTCAGTGCGGAGTGGTTGATGGGATATCACCTTGGCACATTGCGAATGAGGTACCGATAATATATAGGGCCGTAAAGTGCACAATTGCCGCGATCTATTGCGTGCGTTTGCTCTTTGGTAACAGCACGGTCGACAGTGTGACCTTTAAAAGTGCATTCAGATCGCGTGAACTCCAGATTATCAGATGTACCATTCGGACATGCTGCATATACTCTTCATTTTTGGTAAGTTGTGAAATGTGTATGTCAATTTTGATAACCTATGTAGTGTCATTAATGAAGATTACATTTAATGAGTTTGAGGTGCCAAAAAATGATGTCAAGTATCAAAACTCAAAGAGATCGTAAAGCGATCGCTGAGCTTGCTTTGTGTTGTGGGCCGCTCCGGTACAGCCCTGTCGCTGTTTGTACAGCAACTGGGCTGTGTAGAGTTTTTTTTTTTTTTTTTTTTGTATTTGTATGTTTTATTTATTTTCTTGATTACAAACAATACAAATTACACAATAATTATGAACATATGGAACAAAAAATAAAAATGAAAATAAGATCATCAATAAGACATAAAAACGCAGTATCATTTTGATCAATACACAAATTATTGTGGTAGTCACAAGTATAACATCTTGAAGGTTCTACCCTAAGAAATACAGTCTATGTTAAACATCTACTGGGTTTTACAACTCAAATTTCCATTTCTTAAAGTGAAGATGAAGTTTACCTCGTTTCTTAGCCACATAATACTCTGTTTCTTTCTTAATTTTCAAGTGTAACTTAAAAAATTCAAAATTGGGTCTAATGTTTTTAAATTTGCATGAAATATTTTAACGACACAAACAAAAAAGATAAGAATTTATCTGAAGAAACTCCAAACATTTTCTTGAAATTATCCAGACTAAAATCACTATCATGTTTTAAAATTATTTGCAACAAATCATTCCATAAAGGCATTACTACATTACACTCGCAAAACAAGTGAACAATTGTTTCAGGTAATATTCCACAAAAGGTACAGTTAGGCGAATCTTTTCTCTTTATGTGTAGAGTTATAATCATATAAAATTTCTGATTATGAAACTGAAAATGAAAGGAACAATTCATCTCATGTGACATTACTGACAATGTACTTCTCAAGACTCGATGTTTACATGTTGTAAGTAGTAATCTGTGTTCGTGCCTTTTCATGCCTCCGCCACGAAGTGATGCCGGAGGCATTATGTTTTCGGGTTGTCCGTCCGTCTGTATGTCCAAACTTGGTCCAAGGACGATGTATAATAGGACAATTAGCTGAGTAGATTTTAGTGACATTGGCAAGAGGTCAAAGGTCAAACGGTCAAGGTCAAATGCTACAAATGTTGCAATTTCCCCCATATCTATGCAATGCCCCCCATATCTATGCAATGCCCAAAGGTATTTCTGAAACTTGGTGTGGACATGTGCTACTGCGTAGAGATTCTCCAGAGAGAGTTTCATGTCATAAGGTCAAAGGTCAAAAGGTCAAAGGTTAGGTGAAAATGTTGCAATATCACTTTTCTCGCAAATGGTTCAGTTTATCTTCGTGGAACTTGGTACATACGCATGTACTGACTGGCAGGGATTATCTAGGGAATTTAGGGGTCATGGGTCAATAGTCAGGGGTCAAAGGTCAAGGTCATCTCCTCAAAATTTTACTATTTCCCTCATGTACTAGTACAGGGAATAATTTTCCTGGTATCGCATAGCAATTTGCTATGCATTTTGGTATGACTGCTATACAAAATGTAATTTGCATAGCAGTTTCATTACATAGACTTGTATACCATTTTGTTGAAAATGTATGTCCATCGACAAAAATTGCTTTTCAATTTCGAGAATGAAAATTATTCCCTGTAGTATATGCAATGCTTGCATTATTAGTTTCAAAAATTAATATATGCATTACCTAATGGAGATTCTCAGGGAAATTTCCAGCCAGAAGGTCAAAGGTCAAAGGTTAAGGGTTTCAATGCCCCCCTCAAAAAAAAAAAAAAAAAAAAAATTCATTTTGTACCGTCATAACACTCTTTCTTCATACCTTGGAAATTACTCAGTGCGTAAACTTATAAAAAGGTCTGTCAGAATTCAAGTAAAAATTCTCAATTCCCCATATATGTGTACCTGCACTCTTAAAAAATTAAAGCAAACCCAGTTCAAGACATTTCTGACAAACTTGTCATTTCAATATTTTGCCAGTTATGTGAAACTGTCATGGATCACACATTGTGAAGACATTGTGAAGACATTGTACTATACGCCTATTGGGAGAATCATGCATTATGGCGGAGGCATCAGTCGCCATAGCGACATTTCTAGTTTTTTTCTGCTGAGTATTTCTACTTCATACAAATACTGAGTGTACAAACGTATTTGTGTAAAACTTAGTAGATTTTTAATTGATTGATCAAACTGTGTTCTTTTTAGAGAGCCCACCAAGGCAAGTGTAGCCAAACTGTAAGAATGCCATGGGAGCATACAAGTCCAGGCCCACTTCTTCTTGTGCAGGTTAGTGAAATAATTCCATGGTGTTACACTGTATGTTGTACAAATTAACTCATACAAAGCTAATAGTTACTGGGTTTTCTGACTAGCCACCAAATGTGTGTGTGTGTGTGGGGGGGGGGGGGGGGTCTTGACTAGTATAACCTGAAGTGAAAAAAAGATATTTAAAACTTTGACATAACATGCATTCAACTGCAAGAATTGACATCCTGGATCTTGCTTCTTGTAAATGAGTACAGTTACACAATCCAGTGCTGTGGCTTTGAATTGAAAAGAAGAGTCTTCCACCATTTTTAAACATAATTTTGCACTTGTTTCAAAATGCAAAGACTTCAAGAGATTGCTTTGTAACCTTCTATTTTCAGAGGAGTGGAATAAGAAAATCACTGAGAGTTATGGAGTACTGAAAACAAGACTGAAGGATGATCTGTATCCCAAAGACCAGGAACAGTTTAGCTGCCTGCAGCAAGCATGCTGGTAAGAGAACAAGAAAAATGTGAGAGATTTTCTTTCAATGTCAATAGTCTGTTTAATTAATTAATAGTTGTCTTCAAACATTTGTCAGATTTATTCTTAAATTTTGCATTGTCTATCAAGGCAAATAAAACAAACCCTAGAAATCATCATAGTACTTTGTTCAGTTGTTGTGTGGGTATTTTCATGCGATTACTTAAAAGATTGTATAAATCAGATGAAATAGTGCAGCGATGCCAATAAAGCTGTGGCAGTAATGAATAATTACAATTGTATGTTACATATAAGTGAGCATTATAGTGATGGACAGAAGTATTTTATTATTTGATAAGTTATTTGAGTGTACAGTACCTGTACTTGTAAGTGTTTACAATGGTTCAACATCTCCCAGTAGAGTATTTCAAGGGTCCTAAATGACCATTCCAATTTTCTCACTGTGGCCACCTTCTGATATTTGTGTCTTTGCTGTGATTCCACCAGGGAGGGGGACACAGACAAGGTCCTGGAGCTGGCCGATGAGCGGAGTATGATGACCAAGACAGAGACTGGTCTGACCCTTCTTCACCTCACGTGTGCCTCATTAGGTGAGAGACTGACAACTAGATACAATACTTACTATTCTGGGTGAGACTTCCTCCTGATGCAGAGATTGCAAAGTTTAGTATACTGTTCCAAAAGAACCAAAAACACAGTTCAATATATTTAGTCATACTCAAATGTCCATCACATATCTTTGGATGTCAATGTATGGAGATACTACTGTATGTATATCGTTATAATTACTACATTAAGAAGACGCTGGACCTTAAGGATACAAATACATGTCTCTTTAATGTTTTCAAAGTCTATGGTATAATTATTATTATATCCCATTCAATCCATGCTATACTGCTGACACATATTCAATACCCTGTCTCCCTAAAGCTGGATCCAGAGTTATTTATGGTAAAGTCTACCGTAGTTGATGTGTGTGCCTGTTGTAGCATGCATAATCATTTTTTTTTTCCAAAGGCAAAAGAGCACTGATAAAGGTTTGAATACATCAGTAATACA
This sequence comes from Diadema setosum, assembly GCF_964275005.1. NCBI lineage: Eukaryota > Metazoa > Echinodermata > Echinoidea > Diadematoida > Diadematidae > Diadema > Diadema setosum. The sequence continues at coordinate 37,398,628 of NC_092701.1, forward strand.
ACACAAGATTGTCTTGATATTCAGCCAAATACTATACTTATATAGTTCCCCTGTTAGTTTCTTATTTTAACCTTGTAGGAAAATTCCTTTTGCATAATTAAAAAAGAAACAGCCATGAACTTTGGCTTAATACAATATCATTTGACACTCACATTATATAAGATTGCATATTTTTGTTTCAAGACAAAGTAAATGTTTCTTTGACATGGATGATGGATTATTTTTTCACCACCTGCCCTTCTTTTTGTTTTCACAAGCAAAATTTTGTATCTGTACTGCCATGAACACACAGCTATGACTTGTATACTGTATACTAGATGTTTCAATGCATGCATAGTCAATTTTCCTTTTTCCATTCCTCACAGGGCCAAAACCATTTGTCAAGTTTCTGGTACATGCTGGTGTGAGAACAAACAGCCTGAGCAGAAATGGCTTTTCTCCACTGCACCTGGCATGCTTTCAGGTAGAGTAAAAAATCTTACGCTAAGGGTGTATTCTTTTCCTGTCTTTCAGTTTGTCTATAGAGCTACCTGTCTGTTCCTATTCTCTCTTTTCCTCTTTCTCTACTTATTATATTAATTCAAGTCTTATAGCAAGTTTGATAGCTCTGACCATCGCTTTTACATGAATGCAAAGCCAGATGCAGGTAATGACTTTTAGTGTCTAATTTGATTACTGTAGTATTATTGGTTTCCCAAATAAAACAAAAATGTTATGATGTTTTGACAGCTACTGTTATTCAAAAGGAATTGAAGTGTGTGCAGCAATTGGCTAGAGATGTGTGTAGCAATGATAAGAGATTAATATTCTGAGCATTATTCACATAGAGCAGACATTGACCAAATTTGACTTGCTTACCTTTCTTTTAACTTTCTGAGTGTAGACTGGAATGAAAGGGATTGGTGACTAGGTCAGACACCATGATATTGATGCTAATAAACCACTTTTTTCTTGGTATATCCCACAGAGTGATGTCGATATGGTCAAAGACCTTGTGCAGGAAAATGCAGATCTTAACTTGGTTGGCTACAGCTCAATAACACCCATCCATATTGCTTGTCTCTGTGGCAATGAAGAGGTATGTAGTCTTTTCAAAGAAGTGTCCTTAGAGAAGTGCAGTGCATGTTCTGCTGCAATACCGTACCAATGGAGAGATAGTTGATACAAACTTCAAATTGAACTGAAAATGATAATTCTTAGTGCCTTACAGGAGGCTATGTTTAAAGCATTGACTTTTGATCAAACACAGCTATTGTGCAGTGGAATGCTGGAGTGTACCATTGTGTAATCATCACTCCTGTTTTCTTTTCTTTCTTTTTTCTTGTTAATTCTTGTTAGTGACTGCTGAAAATTATACAAATTCTGTTGGCACTGTCATTAGCTCTCAGGATTTCTACTTTTTGTTGCCATTGTGTTTTCTTGTAATTGTTGTAGCAAGTCTCTTTTGATGCGAAGCCATGATTTGGCATTCTGTGTAAGAAAAAAAAAATCAATGAGTCATGCAAGTACATTAGAGTGGGGGAGCAGAAACATTGTATGTGCACGTGTAATGTCATTGTATTTGCAGATTAAGATACTATAGACATACATTGTAGGTTTACAGGGTGTAAGAATTGTGTGAATGTGTCTGAATCAAAATTAATGGTTGTTTTCATTGAAAGCAATACTATTATAGGGGAAGGTGACAGACTAGTGGAGTTTATCCAACATTTTCCCCAAAAGAATTTATTGTAAGATATTGAATTTTCAACATGTCACTTGTCTAGTCAGCTCTGTTAAACACTGTGACTGAAAGATCATGATCAGTACAGTCATTGTATGTGTAACTGCAATTGTACACGTAGTTCCATAATGTTCTCAGCAAGGATGATTTCTTTTTGTTGTTTATGTGATAACTTAGAGATATCTTGTTCTTACTTGTCCTCTATGAAAGGCATAGAGAGTCTTTCAAGTATTTTTGAGTACAGAAAATTGAAGAGTTCTGTGAAGGACGATGCTAAAGTCACCTACCCCTCCTTCAAAGTTTTGTATTCTGTAGTGTGAATATTTAATGTGTTTCATTCAGTGAAATATTGACATATATGTGTGAATATTTTGTTCACTTTTTATTGTACATGTAACTTTATGTCATTTTTAGTAACATAACAACAAGCAGCAGAATTGTAATCATATTTATTTATCTCAATGAAAAAAAAAATAAAACCCAACAGAAATTAGTTTTGAAATGATTAAATGGTTAAAAGGGACTGTACAGTACTGGTTGAGGTGGGAATTCATGTTTCGAACATTCCTAAGTGAGATAATGAGAAACCTCTTATGAAATAGGAAAGAGCATGTAATTTTAAGAAGGATTCAATGTTTATTTGATGAAAATTGGTTTTCAAATGGCTGAGATATCCAAAAAAAAATTATAATAATAAAAGGCGACAGGCCACGCCTTTTATTAATAGGATCTCTTTGTTTTGCCTTGTTTTTGGATATCTCAGCCATTTCAAAACCGATTTTCATCAAATAAACTTTTGATAACCCTTAGAATTGCATGCTCTTTGACATCTTATAGAGTGGTTTCTGAATATCTCGCAAAACGTTCAAAGCTAATTTATCCTCGCCTCAACCAGAACTGTACACACCCTTTAACAGTATACAATGTATGCGTGTCTATTTTTATATTTGAACACAGTACACCATGTTGCAGCATTGACATTGTTTCTTGTTATCAAATGCAGGTGTTCTCTGATGTATTGTTCTATTAGAGCAAGTTGTCATTGTGATTAACTTCTCAGAAGATTATTTGGTTTTATTGCATTGTAATCTAGGTTTTTTACCTTTGTACTTGTCTGACAGATAGTGGAGTATTTGCTGACTTGTGGAGGAGATATCCATGTAAAGGACACTGTGAAATTTACTCCATTGCACATAGCCTGTTACTTTGGCCATGAGAAGGTTTGTATAGCTAACAAGAAATTGATGTTTGGAATCATAAAGTCTTAGTAATTACTGAATACATTGTTACAAACAAACAGATCTCTTAAATGGCTGTATGCCAGTTTTATAGTGCCCACGCAGCCTATGCAGGCAACCATCACCATGTCTGTCACAGGAAAATTTCCTTCTCAAGTCTTGTGAAGTTATGCACTGTGGTAATGTAACACTTTAGAATTTCCCTTCCTTGATTAAAACTAGCTATTTTTAAGTCCCTGACAGAGGTATTAAGTGCTTTTAATATAAACTTTGTACACAGCAACCTGTCTATTGTGGCCACTTGCTTGTGGTATTTAAATGAGATGCAGTAATCGGCAGGTGGGATGGTTTACACTTATGTAGCCATTCTACAAGTGCTGTGTAAATTTAAGGAACATGAATTGAGGACAACATGAACTCAATTAATCTAAAGATGATCACTCTCTGCTTCCATGTTGTTAGGTGGTGAAGTGTTTGATCAACCATGGAGCAGACATTAATCTTCCAGGAGAGGTTGGGGATGTTCCTCTTCACCTGACGTGTATCAAAGGCTACCAGAGCATTGTGGAATTATTGGTCAAAGGTCGGCGGAATAACAAAGCTAATGGTGAGACATCTGGGAAGAGAATATAAACTGGCAACCTAGAATAGACAGCAAATAAAGTAGAAATACATTACTGTGCATAATAATTGTGATGTAAATTCCTTTCCCCTATATACTTAATTCCTACTGGTCTACACCATAATTCCTTTTTTATAGATAAAATGTTTATCTGCAGTGTGCAATGAAAATATAGATGTTAATCCACTGATCTATAATACACTTTACATTTGAATTTTTTTTTCTTTTTTGTGTGTAAATGATGCATTATCAAAATGTAATGATATGGAAACATAAGCTTTGAAGAGTGCTCCAATATTAAAATTGTATGAATGCATCTTGTTTAATGAAGTTGTCTGGATGATGTGAAAGTTCATTTTGTAAGGTATGTGTAAGTGTTTGTATGTTGTCAATTTATATCTGCAAAGCAAGATTTTTTGTGTGATTCTTAATGTTGATATTGTTTCAGTGAATGCGCAAGACAATGAGCAGAACACACCGCTGCATTTTAGCTGCCGAGGTGGCCACCTTCACATTGTTGAAAACCTGTTGCAGTCAACTCTTGGGACCAAACCACATGAAGTCAATATATACGGAGACACACCTCTTCATTTGTGAGTTCCTTCTTTGGATTTGAACAGATTGCAGTATAGTAAAATCAACAAACATTTGTGTAAGGATTTCCAAATAGAGCAAAGCTGAATTGGCTATTACATCAGGTGAATTTGATTCTGTGATGTTTCCAATTCCTGACTATGATTGCTTTATTGGGTTCGAAAACATGTATCATATACCAAATATTATATAGTTATGTGGATAATCCTAATTTGATAGAAAACAGGTTACTGGTTCTTCATTCTATTACCTCCAAGTAGGGTATGCAGAGCATTGTCTGCATGTATATGTTGACATTTGTCATAGTTAAGGTGACGATTCTGTCTGCATCAAATTATTTTCTGCTCTCTTGTAATAATTCTTATTTATTTATTTATTTATTTATTTATTCATTCATTCATTCATTCATTCATTCATTCATTCATTCATTCATTCATTCATTCATTTGTTTTAGTGTTATCCTATCCATGAAGAATGTGAACCCAGGGAAGACTAGAGAAGTGTGAATATCACGTCTTTGGCTGTTTCAGATGCATACAAAAAGAAAAAAAAAAAAGAAAAGAAAGAAGAACACTCAAAACTAGGCTATATACAACAACAACAACAACAACAACAACAAATAATAGATAAGGTGTTATTATTGTTGTGGTTATTAGTTTGTAATAGAATTATGCACCAGACAACAAAGTATCTCCAGACCACAAAGAATACATGAAGATTCTCAAAGTTTTGGCATGAAATTTGGTAAATGAATAAAGGAATGTAGAAGACTCTGTGTATCATGTACAAGACTGTTTATCATGCACAAGATTTAGATCAGGCTCTCACCACTCTGATCCTTTCTTTTCAGGGCTTGCTATGCTGGTCACCTAGACATTGTAAAGACTTTGATTAGCAAAGCAGGTCCAGCCAGTCTGAGAGTTGAGAACATTTTTAGTGAAACTCCTCTTCATAGGTGAGAACCAAGGTGGAAGTAATTCATGTCAGTGATGATGGAATTATTATTGACATATGACATACATGTCAAATATACAACTGAAAGTACAATATAATGTATGGAGTACAAAACTTGTAATTTGGAATATTAATGATATGCAAATCACAGTGCAATCTTTGCTCATGGTCAACAGAACAGCTTCTCAAACTAAAATGACCTTCACTTATATAAGGTGTGCATCCATGTAAGGATATTCATGTATTAGAGGATATTAAAAAAAAAAGACATTTTCAACCTTAGCTTCAATTACAGGAATTACATTTTGTTGTCAAAGCAGTTGCAATAATGCTGTATTTTTCAATTCTCTCAACTACCTTAAAAAAGGTTCTTACTTGTACAGTAGTTCCTGTCTTTTGCCACAGGAACAGTACAACAAGTACAACACATTGTAGCATTCTGAAATCACTCCTTGTTATCATGTATGATGCTTAATGCTTTCAATGAAATAAAGCAAAATTTACTGTGTCAGTGGTGTGAGTTACTTTAGAAGATGGAATGTCAGAAACAGTTCTTTCAATGCGGATATTTTACAGTAACAGAAAACTGTATTGCCCTTTGCCTTCAGTGCTTGCACCTACGGTCAAAACTTGGAGCTGGTTGAATATCTGTTGGAGCAGGACAGTGTGGATATTAACACACAAGGCAGAGATGGTCATACAGGTTTGTTTGTCAGTCATTATTTTCATGCTGATTGCTGCCAGTGTTTCATGGACGCATATCAAGGACAGGTTTAAAGAAGTAGCAAATTGGCTTTTCCTCATTATTAGGTACGCTGGGATGAACTCCTTGTTCGCTCTTCTTTGATATCCTTAACCCGTTGAAGATGAGTCCTGAGAATACTTGGGCAGGTGTCCATGGGAAATGCGTGTTATAGCAAAATCAGTCCGTCCTCAATGGGTTAACATCACATTTGAATTTAAGGAACTCACTGCCTGTATTCATTCTTCATTATCGTCTCTAGCATGACTTTTTAGTTCCAGTATGAAGACTGAAGGCTGAATATCAACCTGTCTGCAAATGATTGAGCCATTCAGGAAGGTAGCATTCTCACACAAATTTATTCAGACAAAAAAAAAAAAAGTGACATGGGGAGGATAAAGATGGCAAGATTGATGATAATGAGGCTGATAATTTTTTTTTGTGTTCTCATCCTGTGCAGCACTCCACAGCGCTTGTTACCATGGACACTACGCCCTGGTACAACTCCTGCTGGACAATGGGGCAGACATCAACCTGGTGGCATCAGAGCAAAATGGTGATCTGGAAAAGGACCAGGAACAGACCTGTCTGGTCTGGGCCTACCAGAGAGGTATGATTTACAGAGCCGGACCTGGTCCTGTATGCAAGCTTTTCATATTCTGGGGAATTGGGTTGGGGGATCGGGAGTCGTAAACATTTCTACTGAAGATGGGCATAATGTGACTAATACATGTATATATTGCTGGTAGCATATGTTGAAATCACATTTTATGATATTAGAGAGAAAAGTAATCTTTTGATCTATTCCTCTGTCAGTTTGTTAGTGCAGGCATGCATCAATATTCTTTCATCACCATGGTAATAAAGTGTCCGAATGAAAATAAATAGTAATGAAAGATTTCTCACCTTACCTTGACAATGATTATTCGAAAGTGATGCCTATGAAACCTAAAATTTCTGGAGGAATTCCCTATGCCTTTCATATGTCACTGTATGTTGTATTTGCAATAAGGCTTCTGTGTTATATATTGTGTGTATATAATGATATATATTCCCAGGCCCAATTACAGGGGCAGTCAAAGTTTTGTATAAATTATGTCACAGTATTTTATGCAGTTCATGCTAGCAAACATGTTAAGTCAAATTTTCATCAAATGTTTTTTTATGATCACAGGCATGTACATGTAGAGACCATTGGTTAGTGTATCCACTGCTCTCTTGTCCTATGGTAGACATTACAGAGGAAGAAATTATAAGTCTGATGATTACATTCTTTATCATCTTCTGCTTGAAAGTTGACCAAATGCATAGAGATTTATTATTTCTATGACATTACCCTCACAACACAATGTGTAATATAATAATATTCTTAATGTATGCAGTGTTAACTATCCTTTGACTTCTTTGTGTTTCATGTTCTTCATATGTTTTTAAAGTATGTTGAGTTGAGATTTGTCACAATAAAAGAGTATTTTCCATTCACTACATTACATATTACTTTCTTGAATCATGTGAAAGTGATGTAATGTGTGATTGCTGAAAAGAAATCAATCATCATGGATGTATTTTATCTCCTTCCTGTGATACCATCTCCCAGGACACGATGCTATAGTCACTCTACTCAAACATCACAAACGCCCTCAGGATGAGTCGGCATGTGGTGATTACTCCCAGCCTGGTGGGGGTATGTATTGGGCCTTTTGTGCATTTTTAAAAATGTTTGCATGTTTGCGTTTTATTTGATTACCTTTAGTCTTTTGATTTGTGTATTTGTACCTGCATTTCTCAGATGTGCTACCACTTGTGTGCAAACAAAGAGGAAGCTTATGTAGAAAAGAGCTCAGTGTAAGTTTGTATGGTTGTGTTTTGTGGATCAGTAACTCTCGTCGCTGGGGTGACAAGACCTTGTATCTGCAGTTTTGGTGAAAATTACTTTTTTGGATTAATGGTCAAAGAATGGGTTAAGTGATGTCCTGTCCAAATCCCAACTGTCTTACTCCAAAAATGAAGCCACCACGGTATGTCAAGGGAAAGGCTATCCCATTCAACACAGTGCTTTGGCCGCCATGTTTTTTGGCTCTCCTGAACATTTGACATTTTGTAGATACGAGGTCTTGTCGCCCCAGTGACGATATGACAACCATGAATTCATTTGTACAATATAACTTATACCTGGTAAACTAGTTTCTGTTCTTTTTTCTGAAGCACATTTCATGCTACAAGCTTTAGTTAAACTGTAGGGAAGCTTTATGGCAAAATTTAAGCTCAAGTTTGCACAATGCTATTCTGAAAACAATATCATGTATTCGCTGGATACTACACTCATTCAGTTGTTGTACACTGTCTTAAGGATTTCTTAATTGTATTTGGTCTTGCAGGTCTCTTTGTGAATAAAAACTTAGAATTTCAGAGATGAAATAGAAGTCACGTCATTTTGACTTGTTATCTTGTAGCCATAACACTGCTGTGGATTTCTTTGTCACTTTTGTTCACTGTGATTTTTACTTTTTTAGAATATTTGTTGCAATTGTGTATAGTGTAGTCGTGATGTATGCAGACAACATACCACATGAATACTGCATAACAGATAATGGCATAACTAAGCATACAATTTTGTTTTTGTGTTTGTATTTTTTTATACTTTTGTGGCTTTGTATGATTATGTCATCTTGTTTTTATTTTTTTATAGATGGCTCTTATGTGTCTGTCCCATCCCCCTTGGGTAAACTACGTTGCATTACTAAAGGTAACTTTACTTTGCTTGATTTACCTGCAGCTACTGTTTGTAGTATGTATTAGTATTATCTGTCTCTCCTGTGTTTAGAAAATAGAATTCTGTTTTATTTTTCTGTAATGTATTATTGTAATTGTGCATCCTCTTTGCTGTAGTTTTGAGCACCATTAACTTGTAAGATAGGATATTGAATTGCATACACCAGTTCTGTTCTCAAATAGTAAGCAGTGCCTATCGCCTTCACCTGTATTTCATTTTCAGCCAGTGAGGTATCATTGTGTATGTCTTCAAATCATGCCAAATTGCCCATCTGCAATGTAGGCTGATAAATAAAGGACAAGTTTCACAGTACTAGATTAAATTGAGATGACAAAGTTTGACTGCTCCACATACCCAATCTCTCTCTTGCCTCCCTCTCCCTCCATGTTACCAGAAGTTTGAATTCGGATTGGTCAATTTTAATATGTATGAAAGGTATGTAATATTGCAGTCAAGTGGGTGACATAATGATTGTAATTTCTCATTTTGCTTTTTCCCCCCAGAGAAAATCAATGTACTACAGCTGCGCACAGCACTGCCCAAGTACTTCCACCTTGATATTGAAGAGATTGAGTTCCTAGAAACAATTGGCAGTGGTAAGTAAAGCTGTTTTCAAGAGTGAAACAGTCTGTATCTTTGCAATGTTGCAATGAATTTCCTGTGTGTTCATTGTTACCTAATCATTGCCATTGTGTAATTTTGTTCTTACAGTTGTTGCAGTTAAGAGGTTATTGAGATAAAAGATGAAATGTCAAATAAGGTACCTAAGCTTTTAAATAATGTTTTAAATACCAGGGAATTTTTTTTTTTTTTTTCAGTTGATTATTTGCAGCCTTTACCAATCATATTTTGTGTACTGTATTTATGATGGTTCAGAATAAATGAAAGTTCATTCGTATCATGACGTTCTGAGACTTGCAGGCTGTACCATTCTTCAGGCTAATGTACCTAGTTGTATCATTTTCCCTAGGTTCATTTGGAAAAGTGTACAAAGGCTACTGTAGACAAAAGACAGTTGCAATAAAGAGGTAAGATATCCTACATTTGATTGATTGTAAATACTGGCTTCTTAACAGCAGCACATGTTCATGTCAATTTCTCCCACAAATTTCTTGTGAGTGGGGCTGTGTGCACAGTATTGATGAACAAATGATTCATTTATATTTCAGTGCAGATATATGATTTATATATATTCAATTTTGGGGGGACTATTTGCTGCAAAACAACTTTTCATATGTATACCTCAAAGATATGAGTGCATTTAATCACAAGAATAGTAATGGTGTTTATATTTTTAAAGTGTACAGTGTATATTACAAAGAAGATTCCATGAACTAAATTGTCCTTGCCTCCCTGCCACCTCCTCCGTGAAATCTCTGTCATTTGTTAATGATACTCAAGCTAGTGTGTCTCTTATTAATTTTTTGGTAGATTAATTGTACCATGCTGAGTATTTTGTTAAAAACATATATATCAATGTGTACTGTTATTTCAAGCACACAGAAGAGTATATTAACCCGACGAGGACAAGTCCCGAGTACACTCGGGCAAGTGTCTATGGGAAATGCATGTTATAGCAACATCAGCCCGTCCTCAATGGATTAAATAAGTTAAAATAAAGGTTTACAATGCAATTATGCCTTGAAGCTGCCATTTGCAAAGATATGACTATACTACGGTTTTGATGTCATAATTTGTATCTATGCTTATGTGACTTATGATGAAAATAGGTAATTTGTCACTTTAGAAATAAAAGTTTCTGAGATGATGAGAATCTATGGTTTGAAAAAGTGACAAATTATGAGAGAATTTCTTGTTGCAGGTATCGCTCCAGTGCTTTCAGTGCCAAGTCCGATGTGGACATGTTTTGTCGAGAGGTTTCCATTTTATGTCGTCTGGACAGTCCGTATGTCATCCGGTTTGTCGGTGCTTGCATTGAAGATCCAAGTGTAAGTATGATTGTTGTAAGTAGTTTGATCTTAGGATTTAGTCTGTCAGTGTGTGTCGTATTTTTATATTTGAGGAGAGGTATATAGAATGCAGGTGAAGTGTTGCTGCCAAATCATATTTAGCAGTTGGTCAGGACCCACTTCAATTGTAATTTGATTTGTGACATATGATGGGAATATGATGTGTATATTCTCTCCCTTGATTTTTTTTTTTTTTTTTTTTTTTTTTATACTGTCAGAGAAAATGAGAGGTGTAGAAAATTTTCTTTTCATATTCTTTGGCATAAATAAGGTCATTAACTTCACCTCAAAATGTGTGCTAATAAACTTTCTGTGCTTTTCAAGAGACTTTGTAAATATAACTTTCAACAGCTGTACAAGTTTTGTCATACAGTGCGATTATTTTTTTAAACCACAATATTGCTGTGTAAAACATGCATGTAAGATTTTCTTTCAGTTTACACAGTGTAACTTATGGGATTAAGTGCCTGTGTATGTCTCTGAAATGAATTTACTGTGAACTATATTACACTATTACAATGCTGTATACTTTATTACAATGTTCTCAATGCATTGCTTTCTTCCATTCACAGCACTTTGCTATTGTCACTCAGTATGTTTCTGGAGGGTCACTGTTCTCTCTGCTGCACATACAGAAGAGGTTTGGAATTGCTTTATTGTCTCTTCCTGTTATGGTGATGATACTAATGATATTAATGGTATTTGCATGAAACTATTTCACTAAATCTAGGATGATATTGGAATGGTAAAGACATGTTTAAAAGAAGTAAGCTTGGGTCTTAAATTGAAATGGGCTTCATATCATGTACAATAGTTGGTGACTTTGTAAATATGATTACAATCACAATGCTTATTTTACTTGAATTTTTTTTTTCACGACACGGCTTGACAAGTCTGTGAGCTTAGAAAAAAAATGTTTAATAATAAAATGTGAGCAGCACATTCATTTTCATGCTCCTATATCATTATGCAGCCTGAGAGAATTTTAATTTATCATTGACAAAATAAAATAACGTTATCATTCTTGATGCATATTCTGCACATAAGCAAAAGTTGGGTGAAGCTCGAGCTCAGACACAGAGAGCTTTACCTTTGAATACAGTCACAAAGAAAAGATATATACCTATAGTACAGCCAGCCTTAGGTGTTTATGGTCTAAATCTGGGAACTAATCTTCAATGGGCTAGCATCTCGTTTAAAAGGAGGGGGATTCTGAACAGAAGAAAGCATCTTTCAGTCATTCAACTTTGGAGAGACAGAAAGCTGACTTGTACCTTTAACTGCTGAGCACAAAACTAGTATGTATCACAGTTGAAGTCAGCTCCCTGGAAGTCACTATGATCTGTGTAATCTTTCTAATATATTTCTTTTAATAGAATGATTCTACTTTAGAAGACACTTTAGCTGGTTCTTACCTTTAACTGCTAAACTAAAATATTCTCACTTTCTGGAAGCCACTATTACCAGTATGCAATCTCACCTATTGTCTCTGTCAGAACAATTGACCTGCAGTCCAAAATGTTGATAGCACTGGATGTGGCCTATGGAATGGACTACCTGCACAATCTACCCCAACCAATCATCCACAGGGATCTCAACAGGTGAGTCATGTTAGCATTTTAATCTTTTAACCTTTTCTAGGTCCACATCACAAGGGGTAGGACAAGCAAGGGGGTGTGATTATTTATATGTAGAGTAACAGATGCTGTCTGTTGTGGATTTTAATGAAAAATATAGTATAGTTTCCCCATGTCTTAATGAATTTAAAATAAAACTTTTAGTGTTGTAGAACTTTGGATGACTTTATGTATGTAGCATAAGGTGTTTATCTCTATAGCAATAGATTTTAATGTGGTGGTACTTTTCAATGATGAGATCATTGCCCAGTTAATATGACTTATTTAGTTTTGTATGCGTGGTCTATCTAAGATGTCTAAAATGCAATCTAATGAGCTCACAAATGCTGCAGCAGCCAATGCCTCTATATAATTATGTGTATGCGTGTGTTTATCTGTCAATCTATATCAATTTTCCCACAAGGCACTGCACAATCTTTTCTGTCAGGGTCTCTCACTGGTAGCAGTGTAATAGATGTGAATTGAGGGATGATAACAACCATATGACTGTGTGGTGGTTTTTCTTTCTTTCCAGTCACAACATCTTGCTGGATGATGTGGGACATGCAGTAGTAGCAGACTTTGGTGAATCTCGCTTTGTTAAGTCGGTTCATGAGGATAACATGACCAAGCAACCAGGAGTGAGGAAATAATTGTTTATTACTGAACTTCATCCTTGAAGCATATATGCTTTACTTTCTGTCATTATTCTACAAACATCACAGTGCAGGTCCTGTCATTTATCCACTCTTTTTGTGAAGACTCTCCTGTCAGAATATGTACTGCCTGTATGCTGTGCTTCAAAGCTTTCTGGCAATCATAATATATCTGGATCTTGACCTCAGTATTTTTGTCTTGGTTTATCATTATTAATTTTTTTTTCTTAATTGAATTGTGTATTGTTTGTAGTGTACAGCTATTGATCATGTGGTGCCTTTAAAGTTTTGAATAAGGCTAGTCCTGCCTGATTGCCATTGTCCACCTCCCACACTGGCATGTATTAGAATATGACATTGGTTCATTTGAAGAATTACTGTAAAACATGATATATTCGCGGCATGAATTTCTCGCGAATTGGAGCTGACGGCCTTTTTTGCGAACTGCCACTGGCATTCAATGCATATAGTGTGGACAAGAACTTTCGCGTGCATTTTAATTTCGCGAATCTTGGCGCTCGCGAAATTCGCGAAATTAAAATGCACGCGAACATTCCTCGTTTTACAGTAACCTGTTCTCATCAGAATGTGCAAGAAACTACTTTTTTAATGTGCATGAATATGCCTTATCTGATTCAAGTGTCTTTGTCGTAAGGCAACCAAACACAAAATATCAAAAGTCCTGTAAAAAATTCAAACAGTCATATTAAGAAGGTCTTTAAGCTTGAAATAAGTAAAAAAAAGAAAAAAGAAAAAAAAAAGACTTGTTATTTCTTATGTAAATCCCTCAGTTTACCAATTTTATGAGTGTGCCTGTTTTTTTATTTGCTTCTTGTGGGAGATGGTCTCATTTGAATTATTTCTGAAACCTGACCTAGAATCTAAGATGGATGGCTCCAGAGATCTTCACTCAGAACACCAAATACAGCATCAAGGCTGACGTCTTCAGCTACGCCCTCTGTCTCTGGGAGCTGCTGTCTGGTGAGCTCCCCTTCGCACACCTCAAGCCAGCCGCTGCAGCCGCTGAGATGGCCTACAGGAGTACTCGGCCACCCATTGCCATCACCATCCCAAAGTCTATCGTCAACATCCTACAGATGATGTGGTCTCCTACCCCAGAGGTAAGGAGTCAAAGTGGTCTGGTGATCTCCTCTGCTGGCCTTCTGATAGGTCAGTCACTAGGACAGCACAGTGCTGTTTTTGTGATGTCCACTGGTCTTTCAAGTGGTCAGTCACTGTGCAGTGCTCTATGGTTGGAAAACCCAAAGTTTTATGTTTAATGTTTAATGATTTAATTGAATTTGAATTTTTTAGTCTTTGGAAACCAGAAGGTTAAATGATGCAAACTTTACTTCATTGTCATATACACATATACCTACAAAAGAAGATGTATAGCACGTGTGAACTATGAGTAAGGTTGAAATTACTGAAATTACTCAGAAACCCACAAATAATTGTTGTCCATAATTTATTCCTGTTTAGAGTCATTGCAGTAGTACTTGTATGTTTAATATGATCATTCCGAAAGGGCTCCTTGTGGAGGCTGTTCCTTGTAAAGGTACCAGGGTAATGGTTTTCATTAGCAAAACATTATATGTAATGTATAGTGGATGCAGGTTGGTATGACCCACCTGTATGTACTTCCAGTTGTATTTATCACACAAAATCTAGAAGATCCAGAAGATTTTTAGCTCTGTATGTCGATGTGCAGGTTGATTTACCCCTGTTTGATCCATAACAGATGACATATAATTCTACTTTGATCCAAACTTGATGTCATTACAGGAGAGGCCCTCGTTTGCCCAGGTACTGCCAATGTTGGCTGATTGTCGTCAGGAGATTCTGGCTGTAAGCAAATCTCTGTCTGGTGTGCTGAGCATGCTGGATGCTGAATGGGTAACGTGTGGCATGGTGCCCTCCCTGTCTCAACACTAACAACTAATACCATGTGTACTCCTTTTAGTGATTTCACAGCTGGGTGTGCCACCTGTGGGCAAACTTGTCACTATTTTGACCAAGAGACCCAATACCAATGGTGATTATCTCACCACCTGCCACAAATGAGTAGGGTTGGGGTAAAAGTGGGGCTATGTTAAAGGGTGTGATTTGGATCAGAGTTTATTTTCAGTGTGGTAGGAAGTGATCTGAAACTACAAGTGTCCTAACAAGTGGTGATAAGCCTGCAATGTGCATTCCTGTGTGCTCTTGTTTATGCTGTGAAGACACAGTATAATATGGGATGGCAGTCCAGATAGTGTTAAAGGTCCAGTTTACCTTTGGGAGCAGTGATTTCAAAAATTTTCAAGATATCATATTTGATGCCTATGTGTAGGTCTGTTGTATCATAAAACATCCTACCATATGAAATATTTGCAATAAAACCTAAAATATAAGGAGATATCAGGGTTTTTCTCAATAAACCGTAACTGTATACGGTTTAGTCTGGAAAATTTTTTATTATAACTATTGTTCACATTTTGTGTATTTAACAACACTTAACATCGATTATACGGATTCAAATTTTGACAGTGGTTGTTTCTATCCCTAACTCACATTTTAGAACTATTTTATAGCACTAATGCTTTCATCTGCAAATGGTAAATTATGCCTTTAATGAAATTGACATCAAAATTCATGGCATGATCTAGTCACATGTTGGTCTTAAAATTGTGATTAACACAGACACCATCAGAAGTTTGGCCTTTTTGTAATATAGGAGTGAGTGAGTGATAAAAGTTTGCAGTTATAGATAGATCTACTGGGATACTGTGCTCCAGGAAGGGTATGGTATAGTGTCTGAGATGGAATACTATGGCTGAGATGCTATAAAACCCCATCATTCTCACTGTTCAGTCCAGTTCAGTCCCACCTCTACATACCTGTGTGAGCACTCTGTGTCAGATTTGAGCTGCAGATGTCATTGAGAGTTGCTGCAGAAAATTCATAGAGGTTAGAAGTATTGATATTTATTATTGTCAATCTTCAACCCATTTCCTAACAAGGTGTTGTTGGACTGTGAATCAGCTTTTGATGTTCACATGTGCCTTTTTGTGTTCTGACAATCTACGCAATATTTAAGACAGCTACTATGATCTTTAGCTGCTTCTTTGTGGTGTATGATAATTGTTTTCCCCCTTCCATACTTGGTTTGCAAGTGACATGTGGTTTGACAATGGCACTGCATCCAGCTGTGAATTCACCAACCTTAGACAAAACAAACATTGCAATTTTTGTGACCTTATTTAATGTCAGTTACAGTAGTAATCACTGTGAAACATCACTTATCAACTAGCCATGTCAATGCTCATATATCAAGTGCACAAAATAAAATACACTTGTTGCCTTTGAAATTAATCAAAAGCATATTTTATAAGCAATTCATAGAACTTGAAAAAAAGATATCTGTAGAATGAAAATATGCTATTTTGAATAACAAGTTTCACGCCATAAAAATGCCTTTATCCTCAATACTATTCATTATAATTGATTGTAAATTCTTCAGAAACATCTAATTAATGCGTGAATAGTTTTGTTGTGCACATACCTTCGCATCATCTATAGTGACATTTGATATGATTATCTTGTAGTTTAGGTAAATAATGATCCACTGGAATAAATAGTACACTTATATCACATGAGTGCGTGTGGATACAGCAATGCTCATGGTGTAGTTGTAAAATAACTGTGCTTTCCAACATTGTGTCATAGAGTACTGGTAATATGCCTGAAATACGAGTGTGAGCCTCAAGTGCATGTTGTTGTGTATGTCATTAACAAAAATATAGACCAATTCCTGAAAAAAGGAAAGAAAAAGAAAATATAGACTTGCTGTTTTTCGAGTGAGCAACTGTATTCAATCAATGAATCATTTATTGATGTTTGTTTGTTCATTTATTCAATCAGTCATTTCCACACATTACCTTGAGCCTTTCATTTACAAGTGTTACCAGTATTCATACTGTGTCTGCAGATGATGTATTTTATAATTAGTTGTGTAGAGTTGGATAATAGTAAGCTATTGAATCCAAGGCCTTAAAAAACTTCTAATCAATTCAAACCATTATTTCCAAAATCAGCTTAGTAGAATTTATAAAGCTTACATTTTAAAAGAAGTTGTCAGTCATAAGCCAGCTACAATGTACATACTTGTTGCATGCCACATATGTTATGAGTGTAACATTTCACAAATTGGTATTTGTATGACAATTTATGCAGTGATAGAATTCACAATTGAGAGCCGTAATGGTGGAATGAGAAAAAGTATTATCTGTTTTCAGGAGAAGAGTTGGTAATTTTCTGCCTTAGATTACAATATAGAGTGCATTTGTGATACAGCAGGCAATATTTATGCAAGTATCAGTCGACTCCCAAAATTTGTGAAAAAATGAACAAGTTTATCATGAAATACACACTGCACTGAAATGTATTGTCACTGAGACATTGAAGAAACCACATGATGTTATCCCACCACCAGGCCTCCCCTATTGATGCCAGTGAAGATGGATGTGACCTTGGCTACAGTGGTCTGGAGCCCTCGCCCAGTGACCTCGAGCCAGCTGAACTCCCAGCAGGCAATGTAACGGCACTCAGGACACAATGGGAGATGTGTGCACGGTCTCTCAGGTTGGTCTTCTGTCTTCTCCAGCACACTGTTTCTGAAATGATTGTAATTGTACTTGTTCCTTACACAATACTTTTTTTTTTCCATGTCGTGGTGATCAAAGCGCTTTACAACAATAGCCTTATCACTGTAATCGACCTACGCACACACCTCATTGACTCGACTGCCACTTTACAGGGCAGTCGTACTAAATCCAAATCACTCCAAAGTTTTACTGATTACTTCTTACCCATCTATACACCATGCTAAGGGGAACATTGTGGATACTATGGCTTGCTTAAGGATGCAAGTGTTTTGCCAGGGCTTGAACCATGAACCTGTTCATTAAAAACGTTGTGTACATCCACTAAACCTTATCATCTCCATAAGGTGCAACCATTAATGATGAGTGATGAAGATCTCAGAAGGAAGTCAGCTAATGGCACTATAATGAGAAGACTGCTTGTGTCTGTACTATTTGTGATTGGTAATTCAATGATGAACATTTCATATTAGATGCTATGAATATGCCTATAGCATATAATTGCTTCTTAAGTTTACAACTCATGATATTTAACCATATTTCATGTATGATTCATGGATGAAAGATGAAATATTTCTCTCAGATGCAAAGATGATGCTTTGTAGGAGTAGACCTTACCTGCATCATTTATGTTGTCTGGAACAGGCATTTGATAGTGGTGGCAATGTTAAAATTAGAATTTATCTGATAACTGTACTACATTTAAAACTGGTTTTTGGAAGATGAAAGATTTATCTTTGATGACAAGAAGATGTAGTAATTTCCTTCCTTACATGTATGAAAAGATACAGTTACAACAATTTGGCAGAATCGAAGAAATCTCAGAAAGGTAGCATTACAAAGAATGGTCTGGAAAAAGAAATTATTCCTTGGCAGTTTCACAGATTTGGATATGTAACCTGATTTATGATTGTATGGACTTCAGCATGTTTAGACTGGATTACCTGACCACATTCTGAACTCACTCATGGAAATTTGACACTTGTTGAACAATATACGTGTATATTTTGTGAGCTGTTTGACACTTGTTGAACAATATACATGTATATCTTGTGAGCTATTTATCTTGTCTTTCTTTCTATTTCAGTGGTGAGAACAACAGCAGCAATGTCTTTCCTGCAACTGATAAGAATGGTGAGGAGAAAACTTTCAGAAAATCAGTTTCTTTACCTCTAGCTGTAGTGATTTCTTTCTACTATTATTATGTAGCTATTCAGTCTGCTAATCTGTTCAAACCGCATTACATAAAAGGCAGGATTAAGGGATGCCATCATATGCACTTCATTTTATTTGTGCATCTGCAAAGTGTCTTGATACTTGATACTGCAGGCAGAATCTATTGCACTAGTGTTCTGATTTTCATTTTTTTTTATGCCTCCGCCACGAAGTGGTGCCGGAGGCATTATGTTTTCGGGTTGTCCGTCCGTCCGCTTTTGTTTACGCAATAACTTGAGTAACATTTACTGGAATTTTACCAAACTTGGTCCAAGTATGAAGCATGATGGGGCAATTATTTGATTAGATTTTTGGTGAAATCGGCTAAAGGTCAAAGGTCAAAGGTCAAGGTCAAATCATGAAATTGTATCTGTTTACACAATAACTCCAGACTGGATGGAGCAAATTTCACCAAACTTTGTTGGAGGATGATGTATGATGGGACAATTACTTGATTAGTTTTTCAGTGAAATCGGACAGAGGTCAAAGGTCAAAGATCCAGGTCAAATCCTAAAATTTATCTGTTTACGAGATCACTCAAAACTGGATGAAGCAGCTTTCACCAAACTTGGTCCAAGGATGATGTATGATGGGACAATTAGTTAAGTAGATTTTAGTGACATTGGCAAGAGGTCAAAGGTCAAAATGTCAAATGCTACAAATGTTGCAACTTCCCCCATATCTATGCAATGCCCGAAGGTATTTTCTTGAAACTTGGTGTGGACATGTACTACTGCGTAAAGATTCTCCAGAGAGAGTTTCATGTCATAAGGTCAAGGGTTAGGTGAAAATGTTGCAATATTACTTTTCTCGCAAATGGTTCAATGTATCTTTGTGGAACTTGGTACATATGCATGTACTGTCTGGCAGGGATTATCTAGGGAATTTAGGGGTGATGGGTCAATAGTCAGGGGGTCAAAGGTCAAGGTCAACTCCTCAAAATTTTACTATTTCCCTCATACATTATATGCAATGCTTGCATTATTAGTTTCAAAACTTAATACATGCATTACCTAATGGAGATTCTCCGGGAAATTTCCAGCCAGCAGGTCAAAGGTCAAAGGTTAAGGGTCAAAGGCCAGGTTTCAATGCCCCCCCCCCCCCAAAAAAAAAAAAAAAAAAAAAAATCTATTTTGTACCGTCATCACACTCTTTCTTCATACCTTGGAAATTACTCAATGCATAAACTTCCCCAAAATTCCCCAAATATGTGTACCTGCACTCTTAGAAAATTATAGCAAACCCAGTTCAAGACATTTCTGACAAACCTGTCATTTCAATATTTTGCCAGTTATGTGAAACTGTCATGGATCACACATTGTGAAGACATTGTACTATACGCTTATTGGGAGAATCATGCATTATGGCGGAGGCATCGGTCGCCATAGCGACATTTCTAGTTTTTTCATGTGAGGTGCACAGTGAGGTGTTTTGATGTATATGCTATCAAGAACTCAGATTCAGAATTTGTATATTGCTGTATAGGTATGCATAGATCTATCTCTGTTGCATATATCTGCCAATTGATTGGTAGCTGAATTAACTGACAGGCAGATAAAGAGATGTAGATATCAAAGAAACATGTAATTATGGATATCATATCCATGTAGCATGACACTACATTAGCTTGAAAGTGGTTTTAAGAACAATTGTTTTTTTCTCTATCCATGCCAGGGTATGTATCAGACCCCTTGAGCACACTACGGGCCAGTCATTCTCCCAGACCACACCATGTGGACTAGCCTGGACTAGCCTGGAGTAGCCTGGAGTAGCCTGGAGTAGCCTGGAGCAGCCTGGAGTAGCCTCAAACAGTCAGCCAGTATGCACGGAGGATCTTGAGAAACAGTTCCCCGTTGAGAAAGTCTGGTTTCGTGATAGTAAAATATAAAACTGGTAATACTTGATGCCAAATCTTCCTGTGGAGTCTATGAAACTGTCACTGCATAGACTACATCAAACTTGGTTGGTCTGAACCTCAGGGACTCTTACAGACTAGATGGATCGCTATGGAGACGCTGGTAGCGCCACAATAAATGTGTATGTATTTTGTAGTATGTGTGACCTTTTTTTTTTTTTTTTTAGAACAAGTTTTCTTCATGTGCCATAATATTTCAAATGAGTCATTGCACTGTGGAGCATTTATTAGTGAAGCCTGTCAAAGTAATGCACAGACAATGGCTTGCCACAAAGTAAACAGCAAACAGAACAATGAAAAAGGAATATAACAAACATGGTACTTTATGTTTTGGATTGTCACAATCTTACCCTGACTGTGATTGATGCTTCAACAAGACAATTAGGAAATTGAACTGTAGGTATTCATTATATTCCAGGGAGTTTATTGTGAAATTTAATGGTTTTCAAAAGGGAGAGATATGTAGAAAAGAGCGAAATGAGGTTTGCCATTTGGAATTGTGTTTCATGTTAACCTTAAACATTGTGATAATTTACTCTTTTATAGGGCTTTAATTAAAGATTCTCTGCACTAATTCATTGTACACCATGGTCCTAGAATGCAAAGTTTTTTGTATATTTATCTTGTAATTAATAGACAATCTCATCATCTGCAGATGAAGCCAACAATTGAGATTTGTAAATCCCAATCTTTACATTCTGGAGTTTTCTGAATCTCAAACTTTATTGTATCAAGTGCATGAACATGCTTCTGGAATCCATGTACATGAACAAAATATTGGGGCGATAGGTTTGATTCTATATTAAATTGCTGAAAGTGTTTGCCTTTTATTTCCCTAATGAACTTAGCTGGATTAAAATCATTCTCTTCTATGAGCTATGAACCCTGCTCAAGACTGTGTAGATGTCACAAATCTTTTGATAGTGATGCTAGAAATCTGGTTGTGGGTTCCTACTTATATGTCTCTCGTTGCAATGTTTTACTCTACAGGGTACTTTTCTTTTTAGTTTAGCTGAATGCAGTAGTTAGGGATGCACATAAACAGTTGCCACCATTAAATTATGACTTTTATAAACAGAACATGGTTCTGAGAGGACATTATCAAGACATTTCCAAAGCATGTTAGACAAGGAATTTGTCAAATCAGTCAGAATACAGTTTTTATTAGGTGTTTGTGGAAAACTGAAACTTTTAGTGAAATTTTGTCTTTCTTAAGGCAGAAATGCAAGAAATCTATACAAGGTTATCAAATACCAAGCTTTTACAGTCATAAAAACTGAGTGTATGAAGGAAGATTTAAAGGAAACTTGGATTTCTGTCCAGCATAGGCTACATTTAGTCCAGCCTATTCCAAACTATGCTTGATGAGTTCAATGAAATAATTATACTGTTGCGTACTTGTACATTGTGGCATGTTTATGTATCCAACTGATGTATAGAGCTTTTCTTTGATCAATGCACACAGGTACAAAGTCTGAGTTTATCAGTGATATTTGAGTGTAGGCAAGTTACAGTGTAATGAGTTGGCCTGCATATTGGAGCTTCTTTCATTGGCTCAGTTACTTAATCAGGTAGAGATCCGACTCCCATGCCATCCTGATTCAGCTGTGGCAACTATGTATGTGTCATTACAAGATTTGCAATCATTTGTGTGTCATAATATTTGTGCTGTACCTATTATACCTAATACAAGTACTAGTATTATGTTTTTATGGCAACACCATTGCATTGCTTGAGTAGGGAGATATTTTTGCTATAATGGAAAGAAGCACAAATGGGTCACCAGTTTGGTATCTTGTTTTATATGTTTGTACTATGTACTTAATATGCATTTTATACATATTTGGAGACTGACGTACATCATTTTATTTTTGTCTTAATAAAAGAGGATAGAGTCTCTGCTTTTACTGCTCAGACTTTTGATGGTAGTCAAACTTGTCAAGTTGTCAGATGATCACAATAAACAAGAGTAAAATGAGAAAATTTGGCTGATGGCAGTAAGGATCAAGGTCCTGTGGCTTAACACACTGACATTGGAGAAATGAATGTAATAGCCACATCAAGTGTCATAGCTTCCTCTCATTGCTATGACAACGATTTACAACTACAGTACTTCCCTAGAGATTATTCTCTATTTTGTAGTTGACCTGGACTTTCTTCAGCTGCTACTCTGATATTCCTGAATGTAAATGACTGTCACAGTCATTTGATCCAAACTGATGAATATCTTTGAGTTGAAAGTCTTGAATCTGTGCTGTATTGACATGCTACTTCATAGATACTTATGGTAGCACTCGTACAGTATAAGTTTATCTACATTGCAACTGATTGACAAATTGCCCTACATCGACGTAAAAATTTCGTGAATGTGAAAGTTTATCTACAATCTCTTATTTTGATTGTAAATTTACTTATCAGTGAATGATTAGTTTGTTTATTTCTATTTGTATTTTTTTTTCCTCTCAAAGTGTATGAACAAGCAAGAATATGAATGGAAGGCCTGTGGAAATGCTATAAAATATGATGAAATGCAGTTATAAATTTTTTATCTATACCAAGCTTGATGGGAGAATGATTTCAAGTTGACTTAGGCCTCATCATTACCAGCTGCTAGATATTTTCAAAACACAGGGAAGAAGTACAAGAAATGGTTATTTACCCCAGACCTTTAGGCGGAATCTGTGAACAACTCAAGGTTATTATGCTGCTTCAAATCTCTTATGCTGCCAGAGAAGTTCAGGTTGTGCTATCGAATGAGCATGTTTGAACAATTTATGTTCAATTTCCTGACCTAAAAGTCTAGGGTAATTTATTCATGTCATTTTCATTGTAATTTCCATTCAGTTGCGAGGAACAATTCTACCTATACATTGTATCAGATGTTAATGGTCAGACAAGCTGGAAGGTTGATGTGGGCAATGATTTTAAAATCTTGTCTCTGTACATCAGCAAACTACACAATGTTTAGAGAGAGACTTTCTTGACTCACAGAAATGAAATCCCAATATCTTGGTAGGAAATTGTGTACACTTGTTTATCTTTTTTAAGTATCCCTCTATGCCAGTTATTGTCATTAACCCCTGGCGTGTGATAGAGTTTACAGGGTAGTAAATACCATTCAAAGTAAAGAGTGAAGTATTAAGTTATATTTATGACTTTTACCTGCCACTAATTGGTCATCATTGTATGCTTGTCAAAGTGCTTGCCCTTGAACTCTTTTGATACTTGCCTGGGCTTCTTTAAACTTGTGCTAGGGTACACTAGTGAGTGTGTTTCAGATTATTATGGTGTATTAAAAACAAGCTACTGTAAAAGTGGAAATTTTGGTGATGTAGAAGTTTTGGGGCATACCAGAAACTGGCGCAAAAATAAAAGCTCGCAAATATTTTTGCTTGCCATATGTTACAGTAGTTTATGTTTTGATTCTGATCTTTCCCCACCAAGCCAACTCACATGAAAATATCCACTTTTACACTACAATATCTAAGTTGCTAACAATGCATCTTTGTAAAAAATGTATATTTGATGTTGCCATGTATTCAATAATTCAAATTGTGGAGTTGTAAATATATTTGTTGATAAAGAGAATGACATATATTCTTCATGATAGAAATAGGACTATATTTCAGAGTTTTCCTGCAGTACTGTGTATTCACCTTTGTATTTATAACATTGACAAAGATAACCATTGTGATGGCACAAGTACATCTCAACCTCTGCAACAACTTCCATGAAATCTTTTAACTCATGGAAGATTGAATCAACTTTCTAAAACATCAAATCAAGAAACTATTTTTCTTGTATCATACAGCTATCATAAAAACAATTGCTTGTGGTGTGTAACATTTGACTTCAAAATATTGCACCCTTTGTGCTTTCATTCTATCAGTCATGCATGTCTTGATTCCATTTGTGGAGAGATTCATTGTTGAAAGTAGCAATACAATGTATTAGATTAAATTTCTGGAGAACACGAAAAATATGAACTTTCAGTGTGCAAAAATTGTGCACACTGATAGCGAGTAGCTTCTACACAAGCCAAAGGACTTTTAGAGATACAGGATCTATTTATCCACAGAGTTCAATTATGCAATCCAGAACTTTTGAACTTGGTATTTCTCTGTGTTCTAATTCCTAATGCCAACGGGACTAGGAGACATATATTTTTCTGTGACCTCACTGTTTTGGGTTTTTGTTTTTGTTTTTTGTTTTTGTTTTTTTGACTGGCTAAGCTGTTTTTGTAGATATTATGATAAATATACCCATGTTATAATAAGAGTCTTTAAAGAATGTACTTTGCGTCATCAGAAAAATTGGTTTTCATCAAGGACTTGCAGCCATTTTGGATTGGCTGGTAATAGTGCATTTGGTGCTACATGTATGTAGGCCTATACATGGATTAAATACATACAGATGGATGAGTCGGAAAATGTTCCTCTTTGCTAGCGATGTCTAATTTTGCACAAAATTGACTCCTCTTATCACTGATACTGCATACATTGCCTCAATTAAAATCAGATTGTCCTTACTTTCTACTCGTAATATGACATTGTTTGAAGCAACCTATGTTGTGTCATCCTCAAGGACAGTCACTGTAATTTACACGAGTCACATATGCATATTACCATGAGTCTACCCCCCCCCCCTCCTCTCCAGCTTGTAGAAAGAAGACAATAATAGAAATATGTCAAGTGTATGAAACTAAGGCTGCAAGCATGTGCAATAAGGAATTGAATTTGATAATGCATTAACCATGTACATGCATGTTTGTGCCCGGCTGCTATGCACCCTTTGTTTATTACTTTGGTGCTAAATAACAAACTGGGAAAGTGAAAGAACGAAAGAGAAAAGATATTTTGTCAAGACTATGGAGCTTGTAACTCCATGGTCAGACTTTGTACATGTTTGGAGCATACATTGCGGTATTAAACAGAATGAGTAACGACGGCATACTTGAAATAAAATTGAGTATTGAAAGGAATTATTAATTGTGCGAGACTGCTCATTACAACAGAGGTAGAACAAAGAAATGTAACTTAACTTTCCTCCTGAAAGTGGCAAGTCTGAATGGATCCAATCAGTCATGATTGTAATAGTCTGTCTGTCTCTCACCATCACTAGAAACCATGCTTTGTAAATATGACAAAGGTACTTGAGGAAGTGATCCTCAGACAAGGAAACTTGGCGTTATCCATGTATGTTGTGGAAGGCACATACAATGTATCATGTATGTGTCTGTGTGTAATATGTGTGTATTTTTATATTCCATCTATCTATCTATCTCTTTATCTAATGTAAATAGATATGTAGGTGGGTAAATAGATAGATAGATATGTATATATTTCTTTTTTGGGGATATATACACTTATATTTCTTTCTGTTTTTGGTGGGGGGATTGGGTAAGTAGACTCCAACTTCACATAAAGAGAAGACCGAGGCCAGATTTTCATGGATTTTTGTTTTTGTTTTGTTGTTATTGCTGTTGACAAGGTACAATGTATCTTCTCTTTTTCATTTCAGAGGAAGTGAAATTCAAATACACACAGCAAACGGGATGCAACAAATCATTAAATATTAACTGACACATTGTACAATCTATGGTAAGTCCTGGTTTGGGAATGTGACGAAGAGTTCAAACTTTACCTACTGCTATGAATCACGATACATTTCTCACCTCTCACTACAAGAGTCTGAAAAAATCTCCAAACAATAGTCTGATACTGTGGTACACTATTGACATTTGCAGGCTCTATATATTGCCCCTCCAATAACTTGTAATTTTTCCCTCTTACACATTATCAACTATTAAAAAACAACAACAAAAAAAACAAACATATTACTGTGTACATGGTACGCGAAGTGTCCAGTAAAAATAGTATACATTTGAAGAAATTCTCCTGAAAAGGTTAAATGCAGTCGAGTGTTTACCATGACAAAAGACAGTCAAATATATTAGGCCAAGTCAAATACCATACTAACAAGCTTCATTAGAAAATTTTAAAATGTTCCTCTAACTACACATGAAAATTTCAGAAATTTCAAATTTGTAGGTAGGAGGTAGATTATAAATACATATCAAACCATGGACTTCTGAACAAGTGTCTAATTTCTTATTTTCAGCTAATCATCTTAATGCAGTTAATTCTGCTACATTACTTTTGTGATGTTCTCAAGGTGTTGTATGGAATCATATGTATTCAGAAAAACGGATAAAAACAGACATCATATGCTGTATCCGACACATCTTTACAGTTTGGAATGTTCAGAACGTTTAATAATAATAACTATTTCTTATTGAGCGCTTTTACAGGACCTGATCAAAGCGCTGTACATACATCAACAAACAATATTTACAAAGTATAGGAACAACATAGTTACAATTGAAATAGTTCAGTCTTCAGTTTCCTTCTAAACACTTCTTCTGAATTACATAGACGGAGCTGTTTTGGTAGAGTGTTCCAGACAACAGATCCAGCATATGAAAATGTACGTTCCAAGACTGGTAACTAAGCTTTTCATGATCTTTTCAAGATACTCGTTATTAACAAATGTCATAGACTGTATAATTTATTCACTTTTAATAAAACTACACATATTGCTGTGCAAACAATGCCTTGAATTATATTGCTTACACAAGGACTCCACATGATCCAGATGTAAAAATCTATAATTTCAAAGATTATTGCTATAATGAGGAAAGAATCTAAAAATCACGAATAAATTAATGCTTTGCACTTTCATTGAAAGACTACTATAAAGCTTCAATACACAGATAAACAGAACTAGATATATCGCTACGGCGACTGATATGCCTCCGCCATAATGCATGGTTCTTCTAATAGGTCTATAGTACAATGTCTTGACAATGTGTGATGACAGTTTCAAACAACTGGCAAAATATTAAAATGACAGGTTTGACACAAATGTGCTGAATGTTCACTTTCCTAGAACTAGGTTCAATTGGATGAATGGTTAAAATGTCAGAGTGCAGGTACATGTATTTGGGGAACTGACGATTTTTACTTGACTTTTGACCCTTTTATAAGTTTATGCATTGAGTAATTTTTCAAGGTATTGAGAAAAAGTATAATTTCAGTATCAAATGGGAAAATACTGTAGCATTATCTAAACCTGGCCTTTGACCTTTGACCTCACAGTTCCAAAGAGAATCACTGTTAGGTTGAACATGCATAAATATGTAAGTTTCATGATGATACCTTGAGTTACTTTTGAGATATGGAGGAAAAAGTGCAATTCAGCACTTTCACTTAACCTTCATTCATTGCATAAATATAAGGAAAGTAGTGATATTTTGAGAAGTTGACCTTGACCTTTGACCCCCTGACCTTTGACCCATGACCCCAAACTTCTCTAGATAATCACTGCCCATCAGTACAAGCATATATACTAAGTTCCATGAAGATACCTTGAACCATTTGGGAGATATGGAGAAAAACATGAAATTTCATTTTTTTTTAAACAAAATAACCTGTGACCTTTGACCTTTGACCCTAAAATCCACACAAAGTATTATCCCCCAAGGATATACCCTCATACCAAGTTTGATGTAAAACCACCACACGGTTCTTGAGATATCGACAAAAACAAAACGGGACGGACGGACGTACGGACGGACGGACGTACGGACGGACGGACGGACGGACGTACGGACGTACGGACGTACGGACGGACGGACGTACGGACGGACTACCCGAAAACATAATGCCTCCGGCCACTTCGTTGCGGAGGCATAAAAAAGCTGGTTTGTAAAAGCACTGCATTTGCTACTTATCACATGTTTGCATAAACACACACACATAAACATACATTAGTATTGTATTACAATATGAACTGCGGCAACAGTTAACAGTGTATGTCTGTGTGACAACATCTGTGGCTCTGTTAATTTCTTTAACCCCAGTGAATTTCCTTTGAAAGAAATTTGGAGTGTTCATATTTCACTGAAATCTCAAGAAATGTAAAAAAAAACACATCCTCACATGAAAGTACAGTACATTATATGACAAAATTATTGCCTAATAGCACTCTACCAAGTCAGACACACACTGACCAAAGCTGTTCTTGATCTTTGTTACCAGGATGTCAGTGTTGACCTAACTCACACTACACTTCTTGACTACACATAGGCAGTCAATAACACAATCCACCTCTGTATACTCAAATAGGTCATGCTATGGGGAGATACCCAGCTGACCCATTTTCTGCTACTACCCTGATGTCATGTGGAAACCTCACTTGATTTATAAGTTTTCTATTAAGAAAAACACCCTGTAAATTGGTGCACTCAGATACTCAAAAATATGCAATAAGTGACAGTTGGTTACAATACACAATTATTATTATGATAATCATTATCATTATTTTGTTTTCACTATGAGGTACGTGTGAAAGTTAACCTTTATTTGAAAATAGGGTACAAAGTCTTCTCAGTGAGTTGATTGAGTTTGTGAGTTCAGATGTTTATCTAAAATATATCTGGTGTTTCACAAAAGTGTGCTCTCTATGATTCAAGTACTTTACTACATCTCTCGGGATGCCAGTCCCCTGCATTGCACACACATGTGCATAATAATTAAAACATGTACTGAAACACGTGATTACATCATACAGATGGACATTTAGCAATATGATGCTTGTTGCACTTTGCAGTAGGTCACTATTAAATGCAGTGCAAAGTGGGGAATGTAAGACATTGTGATATCATGAAGAATGCATCATACCCTGAAAGGTGCTGTAAAATATAAGAATATATAAATCTGTTTGTCTACATGACTTTTACCTCAAGGTATTAATTAACTTTAACATTTATTTTTGCTCACAATGCAGTCAATAACATAAATTTTAAAAAAAAATCCATCTTCATACACAATCTCAATAATATCTCATTATCACAGTATGCTACTTTTGCACTATCAAGGAATGTGTTTACCTAAAAAAAATTAAAAAAAAAAACTTTATGACACAAAACTGACATAATCACATGATTGTAAAGTACAGTGTATATAAAAAATGTCACAAAACAGAGATAGAGTTGGTGGCTATTACATCAGAACAAACAGGAGAATTAGTCTGGTGTTCTACACAACCAAACATTGCACTATACCAACTGCAAGAAACTTCTTACAGCTTATCACACTGCAAAGTATAATGTACATCACAGCCTCCTATGCATCATAAGAGGTTTCTTTGGTGTATTGATTAACTACAGCTGCTGCTATACAAGATTTTGGACGGAATATGCACCACACTCACACACACACACACACACACACACACACACACACATGGTGAGATATCAAAAAAAAAAAAAACAGTTTAAGATTTCTGTAATGCTCACATTAAAGCTGAGAAGATTTTTTTTAGTACAGAGAAAAAAAAGAGGGAAAAACACACATGCACTAGGTTGGATGTGCCTAAATAGTAATTAGGATGGCAACATTAACTGTATTGGCTTCTCAAACTTGAAATTATGGTTTAATATATAATCATTCATCATTTTTAGGTTCTCATATATCAGAGTATAAATCTAACTATGGAAACTCTGATTTCCAAATATCATTGTAAGCAATGTTGACTTCAGTTGGCCCATGCTGTACAAAAAGTCTAAGTTCAACCATAAGAGATGAGTTGGTATTGTTTGACACACATGCTCTAACTGTCAAAGCTAGAATTCAGTAGAAGTCCCAAATAGATTAACCTGTTCCATCCTGAATTTTGAAATCCGCATAGACTTAATACACAGATCACCAGGTTCCCGTATGGAACAGGTTAAAACTTGTGTTCGTCATTCAGAGTGTGCTGCGAAGTAATCTTTGAATCTCCTTGCATACTTTGATGGGTTGACTGCAGAAAACGGTGTTCTTGGCGCTATGCACGACTTCAGGATATTCTCAAGTCGTTTCTTGACCGTATATTGCCCTAAAATATCAATTATGCCAATGAAGTAACGTTCATGTGGTCCATTGATAACGTGCACAGCATTGGCCTGGTTTGGCAGCAGCCGTCTGTTCTGCCGCTGGAATGCCAGCTGAAGTTCAGAAGCCAGACGTAGATCTCTCTCCTTACCCCCACTGAGGACCGTCCCAAGCTGACTGGCAGCTTCCTGACTACCTTTGGGGTTTGTGTTGTACTGGATACCAGTGGGAGGGTTTACAGCAGGATTCTCTTCAGTGGTCACCATTCCTGGTAGATCTGCTCTTTCTTCATTCTCACTTCTACTATCAGTCACATTATTAACTTGAGAGGATTTTTTCTTGCCTTCGGTCAGACTGTCATAGGTTTTCAACAGCTTTTGAGGAAGAGACCTATAATTGGAGAGACAAACAAAAGCAAAACAAAACAAAACAAAACAAAACTAGTTGACATGATTAGTTTCTTCAGAAGATAGCTCTTAAGTTGTCAAGTCGACTCAAGGACTTCAGCCCTTACTTGCTGATAAGCCCTATGGATATGTACAATATTAGTATTAATGATATCATGAATAAAAAACATACAAGGAAAGCGATCCTGTCATTTCAACAAGAAGTACCTCCTCCTTCACTTAATAATCATCTCAATTATTTAGTTTCATTTGCCAAAAAACATCATTTTACTGACAATTATGGTGACTTCTAAATACTTTAACGAGGATAAAAAGATGGCAAAATACATATTGACTTACTTCCTGACCCTAAGGACCAGCTGAGCTAGGTTGGTATCTTCACCAGTCTCTGTGAAGTGAAGAACCTGCTGTCCTACCAGCAAGCTGTAGTCCATGATGTTAAAGCCCCGTAGAAAGTCCACATCAATGTCTATTTGACGAAGAAACCATTCTCTCTGATCCTCTACAGATAACACAACATATAGAGTTCTGTGTTAGGTTGCTACAATCCATTCAACACACAGAGATCAACACTGGGTGCATTGCAGCACTCTAAAGCGAACCAAAGCTAACTGATTAAAGCGTACTGTAGGCCTACTGAACTGTGCCGGAAATTGGGCCTTTCGAGCACTCTGTTGAGAAAGCATACCTCATGAGTTATTTTTAGAAGAGGCCAAGTATTTTGTAGCAAGAGGGTCATTCACCTGGCATGCTTGAACTACTTATAGCTGTCCTGAATAAAGAGAATTAACTCTTTGCATTATGACATATGTGCATGTTATGTGCATTCTAACATGCAAACTTCTGGAACGCTTTTGGTACCCTTTTGGAGCACATCGGGAAGTGGTCCACTTTTGGCTTGGTACAATATGGTATGGTACAATTTAAGAGCGTTCGAGCGCTCCTCTGGCGCAGGTACGGTAGTGCTCGAACACACCCACTGACAGCTAACAGTTTATGATGAATCACTTCAATAACTTATAAGCATCTACTTACCTCATTCTCTAAATGTACTAAGCAACCTTCTGGTTGGGTGAAAGGTCAGCCCATTACCATATTATGATTTTAAAGACAGAAAACTTTCTTCTTCTTTTTTAACCACAAGAGCAAGACCTGAAAAATTTACAGAAGCTCCACTCAAAGAATATGAATTATAGTGTCACAATGTTACAGTCTGGACACATTCAAAGAATATAAATGGGATATTATGCACTTTACTTACTCAGAACCAGCTTTTGATCTCCAAAGTTGACATCTTTTAGAACACTGACATAGTTACTGCCCTGCTTTTCTGGACTGACATAGCGGTGCAATATACACCCTTTTATGTCATACCTGCATGCAATAAAACACAAGCAATGCAAACAAGCAATGAAGCCATACTCTCAATATAATCTCTTCTAACAATGATACTTATCTCCGGAATGAAAAAAGAAAGCATTTGCAGTAAATTCAAAATCACAATTTTAGTTAGAAGTTACAGAATCATACAACATTCATGCAAATAAATCCTTGGAGCTCTCACAAAGTCACAAACTCACCTGGCATAGATTCGCTCTTCTGGATGAAAAACACTCTGCATGACAGAGAAGAATTTCTGCATGTAAAAAAAGGAGATCATTGTTAGCATATATCCCATTGCAGACCAGCAAAACTAATGCAATGAACATCTGTGCATTAAAAAAACATGAAGACAAGTTTTCATTGATACTGCTCTGCATAGTACATAAACAAACACTACAGATTATTCGCTTATTTTCCATTGCCACTCACAGACATAGGAACTATCTTAATTCCTTACACATCCAAGGACAGTTAAACATAAATGACAAAATCTAATCTTTGCAGAGAATATGCTAATATCCATATACCAATTCTTTTCTGAAGCTTTCAAAAATCCCCAATTCCAGACATGAGTGCTTAAATCATTCTTTTTCTGACTAGACAGAAATAGTAATTCTGCATTGCTACATTAATATAATCTATAAGTTACAGACCACTTTTTTTTTTTGGGGGGGGGGGGAAATAATAAAATGCAGAATCAATAAGACAAGGAAAAGTAGAAATTACGCGGTGCGTAATATATGTCCCCGCCGGAAGAACATGTAGCATTTTGTAGCAAAATGTACAATACAGGTCAAAAATCTAGGTCAAAGGTAAAAAAAGTCAAAGGTCAAAATTCTGTGTAGAAGTTTTGAAGCCCTCACCTAGTGCCATCATATAAAGCAAACGGAATCGAAATTGGGTTAGAAATGGCGAAGGAGTAGCATTTTGTAGCCATTGTACAATATAGGTAAAAAATCAAGGTCAAAGGTCAAAGAAGTCAAAGGTCAAAATTCCGTGTAGAAGTTTTGAAGCCCTCACCTGGTGCCATCACATAAAGCAAACAGAATCAAAATCAGGTTAGAAATGGCGAAGGAGTAGCATTTTGTAGCAAAATGTACAATATAGGTCAAAAATCAAGGTCAAAGGTCAAAGAAGTCAAAGGTCAAAATTCTGTGTAGAAGTTTTGAAGCCCTCACCTAGTGCCATCACATAAAGCAAACAGAATCGAAATCGGGTTAGAAATGGCGAAGGAGTAGCATTTTGTAGCCAATGTACAATATAGGTAAAAAATCAAGGTCAAAGGTCAAAGAAGTCAAAGGTCAAAATTCTGTGTAGAAGTTTTGAAGCCCTCACCTGGTGCCATCACATAAAGCAAACAGAATCAAAATCAGGTTAGAAATGGCGAAGGAGTAGCATTTTGTAGCAAAATGTACAATATAGGTCAAAAATCAAGGTCAAAGGTCAAAGAAGTCAAAGGTCAAAATTCTGTGTACAAGTTTTGAAGCCCTCACCTAGTGCCATCACATAAAGCAAACAGAATCGAAATCGGGTTAGAAATGGCGAAGGAGTAGCATTTTGTAGCCAATGTACAATATAGGTCAAAAATCAAGGTCAAAGGTCAAAGAAGTCAAAGGTCAAAATTCTGTGTAGAAGTTTTGAAGCCCTCACCTAGTGCCATCACATAGAGCAAACCGAATCGAAATCGGGTAAGAAATGGCGAAGGAGTAGCATTTTGTAGCAAAATGTACAATATAGGTCAAAAAATCAAGGTCAAAGGTCAAAGAAGTCAAAGGTCAAAATTCTGTGTGAAAGTTTTGAAGCCCTCAACTAGTGCCGTCACATAAAGCAAACGGAATCGAAATCGGGTTAGAAATGGCGGAGTAGCATTTTGTAGCAAAATGTACAATATAGGTCAAAGGTCAAGGTCAAAGGTCACAACTGAAATTCTGTGTAGAAGTTTCAAAGCTCCCATGTAGTGCTATTATATAAAGCAAACAGAATCAAAATTGGCTCAGAAATGACAGAGAAGTAGCAAATTGAAGATTTTGATCACACACGGACGCACAGACAGACAGACAGACGGACACACGGACACACACACGTACGGAGCCCGTTTCATAGTCCTCTGCTCGAATTCGTTCGGCGGGGACAATAAATGAACATACTGTAAGGCATTACTTTATGTGCCAATATGTATTAAACCTGATTACCAACATGGTACTATCTTGAACCTGAGCCTCTATTTACATGATTCAGATATCCGCTACATCTTGGTTATCAGCAGTCCAAATTCATCAGCTTAACAGCAGAAGGGCATTTATGCCATGGGCTTTAAAAGTACTAATACCTTTTTGACTCACAAAAAAAAATCAATCACAAATTTAAAGACTGAGCTCATTTCCAGTTTGTGAAAGGAAATGCAATTACTATTAAATGCAATAGGACTCTGGTCCTTACATTGCAAACCTATCATCAATGTAAATGGAAGCACATAAGTTAATTATAGGTATAAGGCTTTCATGTTCTTATGATGGAAAAGATACTGTGTGCTCTTCGGTGGAAACTTTCACTATGTGAATTTTAATACCCTTCAATTGTTTATAATTATACTGCAAATATGAGACTGCTTTTTGAACTGTAAATATATCCCCAAAATATTTGCATGTTATCATTTTCATGCTAGCTGGGTGGGAGACAAAATATGCACAATATTTCCAGAACAGAAAATATCCCACTTTGACGGTAGATCTCACCCCTTTTTTGCCTGGTAGCTTGATGTAGTGGAGACCAAGGATCCTCACAAGGAGAGTGTGTGGGTAATCAGACAGGTGGCCAACGTAGTGAGGTAAGATTTGCAGAAAGAATTTTGCGTCTGTGGCATTCTCTGTCTTCACAAAATACCTTTTGTCGGAACTGTGGAGAAAATTGATTTGATTGAAAATAAATATTTCATTATCACTGCAAGAATATCAATGTCTATTCCTTGTACAGTGCTCACCCGATGATTGGGTTCTGCTTTGGTGGGAACATGGCAAAAAAAAAAAAAAAATCAATTTAACAAATTGCATAATTGCTTTTTCAACACTCAATTAGAACCACACTTCCTTTTATCTGGACATATCAGTTGAAACACTTCATTGTCCCAAGGTATTTAAGATTACAAGATCCTGAGAAATAATCACAGCGATTCATATCCTTACTTGAAGGGTTATTTTTTAACCAATCCCGGGTAGACTTTGCAAACTGCACTATCTAATCAATTGCACTAGGGCAGTAGGAGATTGAGGTTTAATTTTCATGAATTTTGCAATCACAGCTGGACCGTCTCACAAACATCTTGTGAAAATGTCTGTGACCTCCTCATTCACAAAATTACCTGTATGTGAAAAATTACAGCGTATACAGTACTACATGTTGGACTTATGCCAGACACTGTTTGAGGAGCCCCGCCTAAACGATTGAAAACCTTGTCTCCCAAATCCCAGCCACAATTTTTCAATGAGTGTTTGATTTTAATGATATGTGTACTTCACTTGACAAGTCATACTATCTGCATCTGATGCACTCATTTCCACAAAATGAACATGTCATTCATTCTCATGAAATACTCAAACTTTGAAAGACCTCCCTGCATGATTAAATGAATGATATTGACATGTATCAGATTGCATTTCACAGAAAATGAGTAGCTGAATAACTCTGACTGTGAAAATAATTTCAACTTTGCTTATAAAAGAAAAATAGTTATGGATTAATTTCAATACATGCAAAGTCTATGTCTTGAGTTTTCAGACAGAAATGTTCATGTCGTACCATAAAAAGAAGGTCTGTCCATTTCTTGAGTTGCTGGCATATTTCAGGAAAGGTGTTTCTGCAAGGGGCTCATAATATTGATTGCTTTGAATGCCAAGGATGTTCCTTAGAGCTTGAAACACATCAGGAGCAAAGCTGTGAAATACTGCCATCTATATGAATTAGAAATAATACAAATTATAAACATGTGACATGACAGATAATTATCCTGTATCTTTTCAAATATTGGTTAGTATCAGTGCAAAAGGGATGCAAATCCTGTTATCTGTCAATGGTCAATCTACTTGGCGAAATGCCTTCAAAGATCTGTTAACAGACTGTTATGCAGCAGTGATTCTGGTGACAAATCCATTGCACAGTATACAGCATTGAAGAAATGGATATGACATTTAACATATATTTGAAAAGAAACCAAATTTCACACAGAAATGATTATAATTACACGTAATTCTTCAAAACCTCATTTTGTATTCTCTAGTTGCTTGAAGATGAAAAAAAAAAACACAATGTAAATGTCTCAGTCTATCAAATCTCAAATATTCCAAAATGGACAGAGGACAAGAGAATGAGTCAAGAAAACAAAGCGTGGTTCATTTGACTGTAAAAAATTCTAACAGGAGTACCATTTACATGTCTGTATGCTCAAATCTTGATGAGATCTGAATAGCAGAGATTTGAATTGCACTTCTACTGACATTCTAATCTCAGTCAGAGCTTGTAGCTGCCCAGTCTCACCTTCCAAAAAACAAACAAACCAAGACTAGCTGTATGTGAACACTGTATTTAAATACAAACAGAGGGATTATCGCCATTGGCTGGTGGTACATGTACAATACCTTGTTTGGATTGCTAGTGGCAACAGAGTGCTCCTCCATCTGAGTGTAACTTTCTGGTGATAATGAATCGGCCTGCAATGCAAACATCACATTTAATCAATTCTTTACTGGCATAATGAGTAGCCTCTAAAACAATTCTACTCATTTATGTCTTTGCAATAGGCAGAGACTCCAACTCTCTTGCTTTCGACGGGAGATCTCCAGCTGAAAGCCCATTTTTGCAAAATCTCCCGTTCTCCCGCCCTGGCCCTGTGTCTCCCGCTTTAAATCATTTCTTACTTAGTGCCATCATATGTTGAAAAATAAGCCTGAGATAGGCATAGCACAAAAGAGCATCTAGAACCCTTAGGCCCTGGACCCCTGCCACAAGGAACTTCGCGCTCATGATGTGCGTTTTGCGCACATCAAGTTGGAGTCTCCTGTTTGCTAGGGGTTTCAGGTGGGAGAATTTCCAGATCAGAAGGTGCTTGGAGTTGCAGTCTCTGAATAGGTAATTCTTATCCAAAAACCCGAAACATCTAAGCTTAAAGAATTCTTTTCTTCTTGCAGAATATAGTATATCAAATGACTGTAAGGAAAATTACGCATCTCTCACTACGTACTCTGTGGTAACAGCTTGTTTCATATGCCTATCAAATGTCTATGACACAAGTAGTCACATTTTTCAGCGATTAGTCTATTGCACACAAAATTTCTCTGTTACTTTGCTTTTGTTCATCACGTCTTTGTATAGGCCTACAACATTTTTATCCCACCCTGAGAAGCAATCTCCTCATGGCTCTAAAAAAAAAGAAAGCAAAAAAAAAAAGAATATCATCTGATCAAATCATCTCTTACAAAAGGTTTTCTCTAAAACATACAAGTGGTTCGAAATCATGCAGCACCAGAACTGGACAAGAAAATATTCAAGTGATAAAAAAGAACAGAAACAGTAGAAAATCAAACCATAATCTTATGCTGCTTGAAGGTTTGCATAGTGAAGTAAATGAGGGAGAGATACAGCTTAGGTACCTGGAAACATTTATATACATACCCTTAATACTCTCTGGATGGTAAGTGAATATTGCAACCATTAAAAAAAATATATACATATATATATAAACATTGCTTTCACTCATGTTTGCTTACTGTATGGACATGACATGGTTTATTGCCTTTTCTCACACCTGGACTTGTATAATCCTTTCCCCTGCGAATCCTTACCCACCTCTAATTATCAACTTGCATTCTATTCCTAAGGTGTTTGCAGCACTTGAGCACAGAGAAATGTGGTTGTTCTATTATTATTACAATCTTCTAGTAATGATATTGACAGTCATGCATTATTCATGAAATCAGCTTAGTGCTCAATTCATTATTGTGCTCTTTATCATTCAAAATCCTACATTCAGCAGAATGTTCGGGACCATTTCTGAGACAAACCCATTTTCAAATAACTACAGTGAGTCAGAACATACCCCCAGCTTTATAGTGTCACTATTATATGGGGTAAAATGTGAGGCAACAGTATATGGGGGGGGGGGGGGGGGAGGAGGCCAGAGAAGGTTAAAGGTCATACATTTGTGAGAGACTAGAAAGCAATGTAATATACTCACAGTGCCTACTTCCCCATTGTACTCCTTTCTACTCATCTGAAGACCTTTCTGGATGCAGGTTGCCATGGCAAACAGCGGATGATCTTCATTAACAGCCTCAATTCCCCGCAGCTTGATTTTCTTGTGTGCCTCCTTCACAAACTGACTGAAGCTCCTTGCTCGTTTGTGTGGTGATCCATCGGATTCCACCGAGGCATCCTGTGGTGATGATGATGATGATGATGGTGGTGGAGATGGCTTAGTTTCCTTCACTTCCATTTCCTCTCTACCATCAAGGACTTCACTGTCCTTGTCAGCAGACCCAAACTGCGATGTATCCATTTTCAATGCACTGATTTATTCTAAGTGGGATCTCTATCATACACATTACAAAGTTTCCATAAAGTTCATCATGCTTGCGATCAACTCCTATCTTCAGTAACTCAACAGCAACTCAGTCAAGGAAGAGCATTGCTTTTCAAAAGAGATAGAGATGTAGACACCTACATTGTAGTAATCATGTTTCCAAGTATCATACATTTCCTGAAGTTCTGTCCTGTTGTTCTTGCATTCCACTCAGTAATATCTTCAGTCACTTGAAGCTTGAATAATATGTCAAATCCCCATACAGTCAGTCTACCTGAATGAGGCATAACATTCAAGGAGAAAATGATGGGATCAATTTGTTGTCATTCCACTGAGGTCCATGAGATATTTTCCTTGCCTTCTCCCTTGAGTTCACCATGTGGCCATCTCAATGTCATCTTCATGTGGTAACTGAGCATCAATAGAGCAGTCTATGTCACACAGCTTACCATCCAGTGACCCGTGTCAAAAGGAATACCTGAAGCATCACAAAAAAAAAATGAGATATCAATTGGCATTTACATCTAATGGCCATGGACAACAAACTCAATGTGGAGGGGAGGGGGGCAGGGGCGGATCCAGGAATTCCATAGGGGGGGGGGGGTGGGTGCAAAATTAAAAAAAGGGGGGATGCATGTGCCCCTTTCATTTTTTTGTTTCTTTTATTTCAACAAAAAATAAAGAGGGAAAGGGGCACCAAGTGTGCCCCCCTCCGGATCTGCGATTGGTGGGGGGGGGGGGGGGGGATCATTTCACACTTTCAATTACAGTTTAACTTTCTTTGCCCATTGTCATAAAATGATTCCCCTCTTCATAAACATTTGAAAACTTCCTCCCTGGAGTGCATTTTTGGTGGCAGTAGTGCTAGAACTTGAACGTGCTTGAAATTTTGCTTTTCATTTCCCAAATACTATACATATCATTTACCGTAATATGGGTAAGCTCGACCTAGCCTTAGCGGGTAAAACACAGGAAGATGACGAGACCTTTTGGAAGCATGGCTTGTAAAGGAGGTCCTTCAGAAAAAAAAAAAAGACCTTCGAACAAAAAGTATTACCGGTAACCGCAACCAGCTATTTTGGAAGTTGATAACTACTGAAACACAGTCAAGTAAAACAACGATACAAAACAGATGAATTTACATAGAGAGTGGCACAGCTCAGAAGAAGGGAACATGAAGAGGAAGAGAGAGCTTGGACGTTATCAGAAAGAGTACAGGAAAAAAGGCTTACAGGATGACTACTTAGTCGAACTCGAAGGACAATACCTTAAAATATTCCGAGAATATTTCAGTGAGAAATAGTTCAAATACCACCAAAAAATCATTGATTTCTGAGTAGGATACAGAAAGTGCATGCACATGCTTATCACCTTAAACTAAATATCTTTTGATACTGTTTGAAAAAGTTCACTACACTGAAATATGTTTAAGACATTTTTAATTCAGAGTGACAGAGTATGGTTGGGTGTTCATAATATCGGACACCTAACGTTTTTCTATCAATAGAAACGTGAAAAATGTCACAATTTGCTTGAAATTTTACTCACGTGTGGAGAAAATACTCCGGATTCACAAGCGCGCACTGAAAATGCGATCTGAGGTACGCGCTCTAGATGGCGGCTTCGAACGCGTGGGGTGTCATTTTTTCCGCACTCAGGCGCCCGGCTCATATCGACCGACCACCCCGCCCTCTATTGACAATACGTATAAAGCGTACTTAAACGCGTTTTTTCGACAAGCTGCTGTTTTTTTCTAGTCGTAATTTTTTCCCCAATAATATTTGAATATATTTTGAATCCTTCGATATTACTTTTGAAGGACTGTTTGATGAATTTGACTTGATTTTCATTAGGAAACTTTTCATCGTAATTGAAATAAATTAGATGAGTCGATTTGTTTTTTCACGGTATTCATTTCTCGTTTCTGCATCAACTCGTACGGTCGTAGCGCAAGCGGGCGACAAAATGTTTATGTCATGTGTATGTGTAACGTGTGTGCACGATCGTACAAGCGGCGGTGACAATTTTGCGGTCAAAATCGTCAAATTTATTACGGAAGGATACTCTACATCTAACAGCGAGTCAGCAAAGGTAGGCCTAGTTATATGTAGTTACACGATAAACCTTATTCGATTTTGCTAAATTTCGGTAATTTAGAGGGAATACTTAAATGTTTTCGCCACATTTTACTCGGTAGCGTAGCCCAGTGAAGAATCGAACACCGTTGCGCGTAGTCCCATGCGTACATTTTCTTTCTGTACGCGCAATGCCATTATAATGCGCGGCCGGTCGTTATGGACCCGGTCGGTGGGTTGGACCCCTACCATACTATCTAACTTCTAAGTAAACCTAATCAAATGTAAACCATGATGTAGGCTGGGTCATTACTTCACATCAATGTGAAGCCAATTTCACTAAATTTAATCTTCTAAATGTTGGTATAGATTATGTTTCATATTTCGACGTCGGGCTACTCTTGTCAAAACAAGTGTTATTCCAAGTGTGAAAAGGTGATCGTTCTTACTAAGCATGCTAAGTAGGGCCTTCCACTGCACTGAACGAAATGCGATCGAACGTACACATTTTAATACAGAGGAGCGCCCCGAGCGAGGATAGCATCGAAAAAGGAACTCACCCGATCACGAATCATGATTCACCTTCCA
This sequence comes from Diadema setosum, assembly GCF_964275005.1. Classification (NCBI taxonomy): domain Eukaryota; kingdom Metazoa; phylum Echinodermata; class Echinoidea; order Diadematoida; family Diadematidae; genus Diadema; species Diadema setosum. The sequence continues at coordinate 37,440,248 of NC_092701.1, forward strand.
TGTTCATTGTTGTCTTCATCCTCGGTGATTCGTGGTTAAAAATATGAGAATTCGTTTGCTATATAACAGCTACCAGTTCATTCTGATCATCTAAATGATGAACACCTTTGCTTTAACTGTTAGAGCTAGGCTCCGTCTCATTACAAGGAGCTAGGAGCTTTGACAGCACCTAGTACCTAGCTATGGCTAGGCGATAGGAGAGTGGGCATACTCGCCAGTCATTCCGGTCCCGCGTCCCCGCTACGCTCGCCGCATGCCGCTGCCTACCAGTCGACCGAGGCCAATCGTACATACAGTACGTGTATTGTGCAATCGTTTGTGGTAACCACGAGGATTACTACATTCCGCGCAGAGGGTAGACAGGTTAAAGTTTTCTTGAGGGATCAAAACACCTGTTGCGGATCATGCATGTATCCAGAATGACTCTCGGCTCCTTTTTTTTTTTAATGATTAAATATTGTTGGTTGTTGCTTTTTTTTCCGTGTCTGTTGGATTAACAACAGACAACGCCCCTTCCACCCACGGAACAACATGCAACATGTCTAGAGTAGGCCTACTTACTAGAATGAGACATTTACTTTAGTAATGATTTACACTCATCGGGGGCCGCGGAATGTTTTACGGGGGGGGGGGGGGGGGGGGGGCTGCGAGACCAGGGAACCCCTCCCCCCGTTCCGCGCCCCCTGCTCACTACATGATACATCTCGATGGGGAAATGACACTGCCACTGATTTTCAGACATGATCATTGTGACATCTGTTATCACCATCACACCATGCTGCTAGTTCAAGAACTGATGTATTGAATATCCATCATTTCAATGAACTGCATATTCAGACTAGAAACTGACTAATCAGATACAAAAGAATAAATCTCTTGGGTTATCCTGGTTTAGCTGGAATTTGTTTTGGTTTTTGTTTAGTTGGTGTTTTTTTTAGAATAGAACGAAGGCATAAGTTGATATGGTCATAGCAAGTAATATCTACAACCATACAAGTTATAGTTTCCTTTGAAATATGGGTAAACATGAGAAAGTTGCAGAATTTTTTCATTTCAGATGATTAAAAAACCCTAACTCACAATTGCTATAAAAACTGAATGAAATTACAGTATATGTAATCATGCACCTCACACCGCTATTGATATGAATTATGAATCATCACCATGTACCTGTGCTTTATATGTGAGAAAAGAAGAGGATACATCCTGAAAATTTGCTATTGATATGAATTATGAATCATCACCATGTCGGTTGAGAATGATAAGGGCATTGAGTTGCCACTAAACCCATAGTGTTCAAGGCCACATAACGCCCTTCTCATTCTCAACACACGTGTGCTTTGTGAGAAAAGAAGAGGATACATTCTGAAAATTTGCTATTTGGAGCTGTGATGCAAGGTCACTGCTCTGAAGAGGAAATTCTAGTGTTTTGTAATTACAATGTACTTGCAAAATTTGCATCATCTTTAGAGTTATAAAGTAATGGTGACTTTTACATAACTGAAAACAAATTGCAGTTACCCATGGCGACATCCATTTCTCATGTTAATTTCATTGACTCCTAAAGAGGAATTCCAGACTACAGTACATGCAGTTAAAAGTTAGTCTCATAAGAAAGAGTTAAATTTTATTAGCACAATAGTTCAAATTTGATAAAAAGTAGGTACAAATTAAGAAAGTTATGAAATAGTGAAGTTTTGCTAATTTTCACAAATTTTCAGTCAATATGAATATACAAATGAGTGAGTTCATGATGCCAATGTCATTGACTCATAATTGCCATGTAGGGCCTACTTCGTACACTTAATCTTGACATTTTCATTTCTTGCATGTTTTTTTATTGTTGTTGTTCAAATGCAATTATGCTCCAATCTCAAATCCTAATATATGTGGCTGATCATTATTTTAAAGTTATTCAGACAGAAATAAGATTGTTTTACACTTTGCCTTCCAGGAACTGAAAGCCAGAATTGATGATAAAAAACATACCTCATAGAACATGACATACAGAAATGCATTGGTTGTCCTCTGTGAATATGCCTATGAAACTTTTTTTTTTTGTCCCTACTCAACAGTGTTATAGAAATAACGCCACCTTATGGCGAGCCAAGGTGTGTGTAACATATGTCAAAGAGTATAGAAGCTACGTTAAAAGAGGGCTTACTTCCGCGAATCCGCGTCACAGAACTCTTGATCCGCGTAGTACGCTCATGGGCGAAATACGGACGCCATCAGCTAACGGACTGATAGAGGGCGTTTATTACGTGATAATAGCAGTGTCGTTATAGTAGTTATTTCTGTCTCCCTTTCATTCCCCCCCCCCCCTTTAGGAGGCATACAGGGGAAGAGATGTACTTAGGACCTCGTTTTGTCATACAGAAGTATCATTCCTGTCTAATCATGAAATGCAATTGAAGAAATGTCATTTATTTTCCAATATGCAGTCCCACAAAGTTTGAGCTAAAGTAGCCCGAGGGAGAAAGAGATAGACGGCGTTTGTCAGCTCAAAAACAAACTTTGAGGGACTACAAATTGAAAAGTAATGACATTACTTCAAATTTCTTTGACGTATCGACAGAAATTGTACTTCTGCTGATATTTTGAGGTCTGAAACACAATTTCACCGTTGTGTGTTTCCTTAAAATGAAGAAAATGAAAGGAAGGTAGGGTTTGCCCCATAGGCTTACGTGTTAAGGTATTATTACTAAAATGGCCGCCGTTGGGCTCCATGGCGTATTACACCCGTTTGCGTGCGAAATCGTGAGAATACGCCCTCTTGCATTCAGCTTGGAACCCACGTCAAGATTGTAATGCCCCATGATGTTGGAATTTGTGGTTGTTCAGCTGAGTGATGATTGTCAGTGATGTATGAAGACATGAACAACAGCAGAATTTAATACAAAACAAATAGAATGAAGAAAAGACACAAAGATGACATGGTTTCCATTTAAAAATGTATGTCTTTGTCCAAATTTTATCAATGGTCACTTGTAACACATGTACAGTAAAGAAAAGGCATGTACGTACATGTACTGTACATGTAAGCCATATATTTCTGGGATACAGTGTATAACATGACACAAGTATAATCATTGTTGTAAAACTATGATTAGTTCAGGTTAACAAGATTACACTCTTTCATCAGTTTTCATCAATTTTTTGTGTGCATACAAAGATCATTGTTTGTTTGCTTTTGACTTTGCAAAAGAAAAATCAAGACTGAAGAAGTGTTGGTTATTGAAGTATTTCAGGCAACATTCGTTTTCAGAAAAAACAGAGAGAAAATGTAATTATTTGTACAATGTATTTATTATTCAACTGAGCATTTCAAACAGGGATATTCTGGCAATTAATGTTACATCTCCTGTACAATACATGTAGCATCTATCAGACACAAAAACTGAATCAATGCACAGACTGATAGAAGAAGTCCAACATGGATTTCCTGATTTGGTATTTTTCATTCTTTAGACTTTCCAGTGAAACATAATTTCTCCCATTCCATTTTCAAATACAAAAATCACACTCACAGTAAGGAAGCTAGCGAGCAGATTCACACTCTTTGGAGAAAACAGTGCACTCCCTTTATAATGAATGTGGTTATAACAAAATTCTTGTTACAACAAAGTACAAATCCATGTCCCAAAACTACATCTACACATCTTTGTAAACTTTGCTATCTAACTACATAATGAAATTTCGATTCAAAAAGAAAGAAAACTGTGAGGACTTTGTTAAAATGGGAGTTGGCTGTATTGACAGTCAAGCCTGTTTTAAACTACCCTTGTGAACTCCATCCAACAGCTCGAGATATTAAAAGATTTTGGCAATTTGCCTGGAAAAAAACTGAAACCTGACAAGTTTCAAATTTCAAAACATTCTAAACTTCTGACATTTGGACAGAATGTTAAAATGAAGATATCAAGCTTTTTCCACTCAAGTACTTTCAGTTTTTTAGACAAATCATCTCATTTCAAGGCTTGTTAAATTAAGTCTCCGATTTCATCACAATTAGTAGCACATTGATAAGTCACGATATTATGCTCATCACTACAATGACAAATTAAGTTATTACATGTATTACCACTAATGGCCTTTTCTGTATCTTCTGGAGGGTCCTGCCATTACACAATGTTGCCAGGTAACCAGTTCATACACCTGGGTCAAGATAGACTCAGAGGGAAAACCTCTTGTCCATTCCTCAGTGAGTTGGTTGTCCCATTGGTGAATTCTTTCAGTACTCATACATGTATCATTATGAAATCACATCTATTCCTGAATATTTACAGGAAAAGGCCAGTCCAATGAATCATCATATGTTTGAAGTACTGCAAGCCACTTCTACACTGGTTATTACTGTTTTGCATATACACATGTAGGCCTACATGTACATGTATATCTGTCTTTGTGTGTGCATTCATTTATAATGTGAAAAGCTGCTTGCAGCACCTCACTCTGTACCAATGCATGTGTTGGTATGAAAAAAAAAATCTCGCAATACCATGTGCATTTCACAGTGTGCAGGGAGGTTAGATTCTATCTCCCTCCACCCTGAAGAGTGTGTGTGTGTGTGTGTGTGTGTGTGTTGGTATTGGTTTGTGTTGTTGAACTATGTGAAATAGTAAAGCTTCATTATTTACAATATTGCAACAGATATTAAAAATATCAGGTACATGTACTCTCTCGGCAGATCCCTTGAAAATTAAAATGTCCTTGGATAACATTTGAAGAATCGCTATGACTTCTTGGGCTTTGTGAAGAACATCATGAAGAGAATGACATGACCTAGAAAAGACCAAGAAGAGAGAAACAGTCAGAAGGATTTTCAATTAGAAAGTTGCTGATTCAGATAATCTTATTCACAGCACATGATGTACATGAAGAGATTTTGTGTTGAGAGTCACCACACCATGGAGGCAGTTTATTGAGGACTTGTACAAGTCAGTACAACAAGAATTTTGATAGATGCTCTCTTTTAAGAGAGTGTACAAATAAACAAATCTGTATTCAGATACTAACCCTACATTTGTAGCTAGGCCAGGGTGGGTATTTGGATGGGGCACCTCCAAAATTTGCATTTTATAGAATAACATGCATCAAATCAAAGCACAATATCTTTTTTTTTTCAATATTCTTGTATTTTATATTCATTTTTTGTAAATCATATAACAGGCAAGTTGATACATTTTGTTTTAAAATTGTAATTTTTGCTACATTCTACAGTGTATTCAGGCTTGAATACTCTTGTATACCTGGACAAATAAGACTCATAACATGTGGTGACACCAAAGTGGTGACACCATATGTATTCCTTTGTATGGTGAAAAAAAAATAGTGGGCGGCCCCGAGTTAAAGTTATAGTTACAGTTATAGTCACAATCATATCTGGATATTCATAATTAATACATTGTATATCAATGCTAAACTTTCTGCTGATTCCTGTCTAAATATGAAATTTTATTGCTTTATGACAAAAGATGACTATTGCACTTAGGTTAGTTTATTTGTTGCTGTTTTGTGGTATGCCTAGTCAGGGCTGCCAACACTGGAAACTAGTTGAGAGTGAGACTCCCATAGGCCAATGCTATAATTTAGGAGTCAAAATGAGTGAGATCAATAGAAATGCATGCAAATGAAATAAAGTTTTAGAGTGAGAAAGGACCAAAATGAGTGAGTCTCACGCTCAATGCGTGAGAGTTGGCAGCCCTGCTAGTAGATGATCTTTCTAAGTATATGAATCAAGGGCCACAGAACTAGGGGGATTGAGGGACTGGGACAGCAGCACACTAAAAAAGTAAATACTAGGTGTTTCAAAAAACATTTCCCACTTTTGATCATAAATATTTCAAATACGATTCATTCGATAAAACTGTCATTGATATGAGTAATAGCTGGATAGTGTACAATTTGGTTGAAGGTGATTTGCATGTGAAAGCATAAATCAATTTCATTAAATCTAAGATTGATTTTGAAGTAAGGTTTCAGATTTTGGTCAAATTTTAACCCTCTGTACAAAAATTGAACTTCGCACAGGAACCAATGATGTGTATGTGAGTGTGTGCTGACAATGGCCCTGAACAATGGACATGCCTGAACCACCTGTTGACTAGGCGTCAGTCTTGCGCTCCCTGGCACATGAATGCTTAATCAATAATTCATGTGGATTGCCCTGGGCACTGCTAGTCTGAATTCATGCACGGTAAAGTGCTTGCAAACACGACATTTCATTCCAGCTGGCAATCATTTTCAAATTTTGCTTTACATATCACTAAATTTGGGATATAGATAAGCATAAATGATCTAAAGTTCCTCATTTTAATACAACTGTCTACTAATTAAATAGTCTGACAAATTTTTCGCTTTTTCGATAAAAAGAGATCATTTTTGGTAAAGAGTTCAGCAGCATTTATCATTGGGGCGATTTGTTTCAGAGTAGATTTATTCAAGACTCCATATACACAAGTGTATATATACTCTAATTGATTTTCTTTACTTCCTGTCACCATGTTTACGATAGAACAATAGGTATTCATTGTAATTTTGTTTTTCAGAAGTAGGGAGAGCACTGACGCGACTCAACGTCAGTATCGACAGGCGTTTGACTTTACCCAGATACTGCCAGAGGCTGAATAAAGACTAGTTGTGATAGTGGAATTTCTCATAAATAAATAATGAACCATTCAAATCCTGGACATTGTTCAGGACCATTGTCAAGGTGTTAACCACACACTCCCATACACACCCATTGACCCCTTTGCAAAGTGAAATTTTGTACACAGGGTTGAAAAAAGAGCAAAGTCTGGAACCTAACTGTGAAATTAATCATGGATTTCATGTAACTTGTTTATGCTTTCATATTTAAACCACCTTCAACCAAATTGTACATTATTCAGCTATCACTCATATCAATGACAGTGTTATCTGATATATATTTTTTGAATTATTAAGAATCAAAAGTGGGAAATGTTTTTTGAAACACCTAGTACATTTCTAAATAAAATAAGTCTGAAAAAAACTTGACATAAAATTGGAGTAAAATCAACACAACACCCATGAAATTCCAACGGTTCCATCCTGTAAAATGTTCCATCACCCCTGTAGATATATGCACCACACTGTCTCCATGATCTGCTCTGATTTCACTTACCAACAATGAGTAACGCTACACCACCAGCTACAAAGGGAACAATCACTGCATACTTTCTTGGAGGGAAAAGCTGATGAACAATTTGATCAGCTTCGATGAATGGCTGAAAAGAAGAGGAGAAAATGGGACATCAGAAATGAAAGTGAGAGTTCAGTAAAGGCTGTACCATATGAACTTAAACACTGGCGCTTCAGTTCGATCTTGCCAAAAGGTAATTAACCAATATTTCACAGTCAATTCACATGAAACAACGAACTGACTGTATCAAAACATTCAAGATCCAAAACTTGTTTCGAAGATGGTCTTGAGAACAATCTTCAAAATGACGGGACAGTTTCATGTTGCACTGTTTTAAAGTCAATGTATCGAGTATTTATATTGTACAAATCAAGAAATATTATCATATGACATAGGGAATCCAGTGGTGGATCCAGAGGGGGGTGTACCAGGTGCGCGCCCCTTCTTTATTTTTTTGTTAAAACAAAAGAAATAAAAAGAAAAAAATGGTGGGGGCAAGTGCACCCCCCCCCCCCTTAGTTTTGTAAAGGCGCCTCCCCTTTACGGAATTCCTGGATCCATCCCTGGAATCTAACAAGTATTTCACAAGCATTGCTGCCTCTCTGTAATCAGACAACTGACAGTCATATGGGTTACAGCCAACATAAAGTTTACAGATGTTTAATTGTTTCCTATGACTTTCACATACAATTGTATTTGTTATTAGTTGCCTTTTCAGGTGGTTTTTCTAATCAGTCAGAGAGTAGGCCCTACATGAAATAAAAATACATGTGGAAGAACACTCATTTCACTGTTTAGACTTTCATTCCTGTTTTCAAACAGATATAAAACTATGTTGTATTAAAATCTACAAACTGTACCTCTTATTTTGGCCAATATGAAAAAAAAAAAAAAAGACACCAATCTAACAACCATGCTAGTAGAGCCAATATGTCTTGGGTTTTATCACTCAGCTTGATTAACATGTCTGGATGAATGAGACTGTAAACTATAGAATTGTCAAAAGGGCGGGGAGCACATATTTTCAGAGAGCTGCACAATCACTGTAAAAGTGGACATTTTCACGGTGTTGAAATTTTCGCTCATTTCGCGCAACCAGAAACTAGCACAAAAATAAAAGCACTCGAATATTTTTGCTCGCTGTATGTTTCAGTAGTTGATGTCTTGATTACACGGAGTTAAAAACATGCGAAACTCTTCTTGCCTGGCTGAGCATGAAAAATTAGTCGTGCGAAAATACCCACTTTTACAGTAGAAATGGGTCTACTCACCAAGACTATGATCCAGAATGTGTAGTAGACAAACACCATGCCTGCAAATGACAGCATCCCCATGCCAACAGCTTGATCCATCCAGGTAGCCTATATACAACAATAACATACATACATATAGAATAAAAAGATCTCGAGCAAACACCATGGAGCAAACTTTAACTTCTATCACACATGTTATTGTTACTTTGCGCCTGTTTTCAAGATCTACAGTGTTGTTGGACAGACGTCTTTTGTTGAATAGTAAATTAGCCTCTGCTTGTGTTCATCTTTTTATACAGCAGGAGCAGATCATCCAGGAATTCCGCAAGGGGGGGGGGCACCTTTACATATAGATTAATTCGATCAAGAGGAGGGTGCATATGCCCCCTCCATCTTTCTTTTTATATTTGTTTTGTTTTAACAAAAAATAAAGGGGGTGTGCCCCCTGGCCCTGAATCCGCCACAGTTTTATGATATCTCTCTTCAGATCAGTCTCTGTCTCATAATTACTTGCTTTTCAGCAATTCCATTTGAGAGATATGCAGCAAATTGACTGTACAAGCCCAGGCCAGCTACCCAAAAGTGCTACTCAGTCTACCTGCTGTTGTTTGTCTATCATGTCTATGTGGATAACTTTTCCTAATGTCCAGTTGGAATAAATATCGTCACAGAAATCTATGAAAGTTATTTCAATCAGCTGTGAAAATCCCTAGCCAAGCGATAATTAATTTCAGTCCCACATACCAATAACTGTGTGGTAACTTTAAAGTGTGAAACAGAGAAAACACTCTTCTTGCGGCGACGATCAACTTCATGAGCTGAGTAGACTCGTGTAGGTTTGCATTTTGTTATTCCTGGCAATTTTAGTCAGCGATAGTACTACTGGGTCTAGTTTGTCTATAGCCTACCATTGCGTCTGGTTGATCTCGGGTCGCTTCCTCGCTCGCTCAATCGAGAGGCCCGAGAGAACTGGATTAGAAAAAAAAAAAAATCGACAAGTTACGTTTCGCTTCAGCCTCAATCCTCTCAGATTCAGTGTTGTTGGATCACACGCGGCTCAGCCTTGCAAAACTTGCAGCTGTTTGACTGACCTGAGTTCTGCCGTCGTAGCTTGCTAGCGAGCTGCTTGCATGAAAAACGCTAGACTAGCGCTGCAGCTAGCTAGCAGGTACAGGTCGAGCTCGAGGCCGAGGGCATCCAGCGTTCTGTGGGTGACCGGTGGGTACGAGGGCAGCAGAGCGGGTTGTTCACCAGGGAGGTGACCTCCCTGGTTTCAGCGTGTCCTGCCCTCTGGAGTCTCTTATACCCCTTTCAGGTAATCGTGGATGCGGATAATAGGAGCATAAGTCGTAAAATTTCGATTACATGAACGGGAGAGGAGTAGAAAAGTGCGCATTATTTTTATGCTGCTATTATGCGCATAATTGCAGCATGAGGAGTAGATCGAGAATACATGAACGCGTTTTACGACTTATCCGCACTAACATTCCACAGTTCGGTCAAAGGTCACTCGATTTCCCGCACAACCGCTGATTGCTGAGCTTGAGCGCGCGAGAGGTGTGCATACACGTGAGGATATTCACCGGAAACATTACGTCATTATAGAGGCGTGCGCCGTAACCATGACAAATAACTCCGTCCTTCGCACCATTATATGAACGGGTGCTCGTAAAAGTAGTGCGCACTTCATGGGATACATGAACGCGATTTTGACTACTTCATCCGCATTATTTGGATGCGGATAATTGAACCGCGATTACCTGAAAGGGGTATTACAAGTTACTACATTGTACAAGTTGTAGTGCATGTACATTGTACTACCCCAGCGCAGAGGTTAATCATTTTTCATCCAGTCTCCACGTTTTTCGTCATCAGGGGCACCATGGGTATGGCATTGGCTACACATCCTGATCTTTTCATAATGTTTTGCACCACTGGACTCAAGGAAGAAACATTCTAGTGCATACTGACGCATGAAAGCAGCTACAGAATCCCTGCAAGTAGTGCGAAAAAAATTCACAGACGGCTGGCAAATTAGACTAGGCAGACGTAACAGTAGAAAGGGAAAGTCCCACCTACATGTTTTGGCACTACGTCATAGGACCTGCATGCTTTAGACAAAAACTGGGCCCTGTTTCAAAAAGCTGTTCGTAAAGTTACGATACGAACAACTTGTCCTTTTTTTCCCTGATTTTGTAGTTGTAGTGGTGGCAGCTGCTACTGCTGCTGCTGCTGTTGTTGTTGTTGTTGTAAATTGTTGTTTTTGTTTTGTTGTTTTTGTTGTTTTTGTTGTTGTTCTTGTTGTTGTTGTCGTTGTTCAAGGGTCGCAGAATTGGGGGTGGAGGGGGCTACAGCCCTCTTCTCTTCCCCTTTCTCCACCCCTTCCAAACACACACGTACACTTTTAGGCTTGCACCCCCCCCCAAAAAAAAAAAGAAGAAAAAAAAAAAGAAAAATCTTAAACCATGAATTACCAAAGTTCCGTCCTTACATTCCCCCTCCCTGAAAAAAGTTCCGAGACCCTCGTTGCAGTTGTTGTGGTGGTGGTGGTGTTATTGCTGTCGTTTCTGTTACTGTGAGGGTTTGTGTGTGTGTGTGTGTGTGTGTGTGTGTGTGTGTGTGTGTGTGTGTGTGTGTGTGTGTGTGTGTGTGTGTGTGTGTGTGTGTGTGTGTGTGTGTGTGTGTTGCTTTGCTTTTTCACGGGTTTAAATGACCCTATAAATTAACTGAATACAGTACACTAAGGGCTGATATATATAATTACATAATTATGTACATCTATATATTATATATTTATTGACCCTTTTGAAGCACCTTTTTCTTTTTCTTTTTCTTCTTCTTTTGCATTCTGGCTATAATCTAGCTGATGTCAATATACTGTTTGTTGCTTTTTTTTGTTAATTATTTTAGACAACAACTTGCAATGAAGGCTCGACTCCCACTTATGGCCGTACCGAGATTCGTACAGTCTGGTTTGTGTAGCGATATTCATGTGGTTCATTAGTTCATTCTTTATATTGATTTTTGTACTGGTATAATCTTAGTTGGTCAAGATAAACATATCCGTTCTCCGTATAATTCCATACCTGTCAATTTGGGAACCTACAGTTTTACAAGCGTTCCAAATAGCTTTTATGTAAGCCCCATCATATTTCTGATATTTACTTGTGATATAGGAATCCTCAGATGATATGACCATATGCATTTGTGTTAAGTATGTTTTTCCTTCTTCTTCTTCTTTAATCAGAAGATATGGTTGTATATATTTTGTATTCTTGTTTTACTGCCAATCATTTTGTAATCTCATCGAGTAAGTGGAAATATGAAATTTGAACTGAACTTTCAAAGTGATATCAGTTCATTATGTGCTTGATAGGGTAATTCCCTTAACCATCTAATTACCTCCGCAATGGAGGTTATGTTCTTGTTGTCATCGGTTTGTTTGTTTGTTAATTCGTTTGCAAAATACCTAAAAAAGTTGTAAATGGGTTTAGATGAAACTTGCAGGAAAGTTGATAATAAAAGGAACAAAAGATGAAATTTTGGTAGTGATCCGGGAGTTTTTTAATGAATTTTTGAAGTATTTTTTATTTTTTGGCAGATAGATAGGGCTGATCTTAAGGCTATCTTTTTATGGATTTTTGATGTATTTTTTTTTTTTTTTTTTTTTTTTTGCCGATAGATGTTTATAGGGTCAATGATCTTAGGACCTACAGGAGCTCTTCTATTAATGCATGGAGAACAATATAGGGTACCCTAACCCTAACTCTAGTCTAGCTCTACCAAATGACATTATTTTAGTTCACTCAATGTTCTGCCTATTTTCGTGATGTTGTTTTACACTGTGACTTCACAAGGTGTTGTAGAGTCTAAATGTCGCGAATGGCATTAATGCAATCAATCAATCAAAATCACATGACATCAGCACCTCATAATAATTCTTCTGAGGTGATTTACTTAGTCCCGTGATCTTCTTCTTCTCCTTTTGAGGATATATATCGAAAAGTCAGTATCTCAGCAGATTACAAATTCATCACCGTTGTTCAGATGAAGGTAACACCTTTACAACAGGCATTGTTTTGTGTGAAGGACCAGAATGGTGGAAATCCCACCTCCCTGGAAGAAAATAATATTATAGGCGGGTAGAGGAAAGTATACTGGATAACAGATTCTTTGCTCGAAGGCCCAGCTCACGGTTCCCAGTGCAGGGAATTTGTTTTGGTTAATTTGTCTGTTTGTATGTTTGTTCATTTTCCATCGGAGCCGCATTTATTGTGCTTGAGATATGACTGCTTTGAAATGCTCATTATTCCTACTCAGGGGAGGATCCAGGAATTCCGTAAAGGGGAGGCGCCTTTACAAAATTAAAGGGGGCGCCAGCGCCACCCCCACCAGTTTTTTCTTTTTTTATCGTTTGTTTTAAACCACCCCCATATATGTATACAATGTATATATATATATATAATATATATTATGTTAAGAGGCTGGCGCGTCTTATAAAGCCTTCAAATCAATCACAAGTCCCCAAATCAATCGCAACTTGCATTGCAGCTCTCAAAAAACTTGTGATTGATTTCAAGTATCACAAGTCTTTATAAGACAGGCCCGATCCGCCACTGCTATCAAAATTCGGAATATCTCACACTTTTTCAGTTAACCAGGCATTACAGTGGTGCTTTTATAAGTCTTTGTACAGTGTGTCGTGGTACAGACCTACAATTTTTTTGGTGCAGAATCACGTGCAAGACGGATCGGAGTGTAGGATGACAGTGATCGTGAACACCGGACGCTCAAACTTTGGCGAGCACCGAATCACATGACCATAACTACTGTACATGTACTTTTAGTATTATGCATAATATGCACACACACACTACTACTAGTAGTAGTCAGTAACTCGTAGTGGTCCATATGCATACCACACTAATGTACGGGCACATAGACGAGCAACTAAAGAGACCGAGAGTGATTCGTGTCGCCTGGTTATCTCCTGACGGAATAGGTAAGTAGGCCTCGGAAAAGATTTCATATAAAGTGATTATTGTTGCATTTATCGTTCCTTCCACAGAGGATGTAAACTAAGCTGAGCAGATATCCAACTCTCGAAGATAAGAGTAGACAATCTCAGTGTCTATTCATCCACGCGCTTCACTCCCGAACCCTCCCGTCGCGTTGTGTATGGGGACTGCACTGGCGCCGGCTGCCAACCGCTGGCTGTTCCGGTCGCAGGATCAAGCATACGAGGGACGAGACTGTGAACACTATGCTAGTGCTAACGTCTAACGGGAAAGAAAAAAAAAAAACAAGAAAAAGAAAGAAAAAATTAAGTACATGATATGATACAGATGTTGCACGGAAATACAGCTAGTGAGCGCCATCTTGTCTCAGCAGTCTGAATGGTACTGTAGTAGGCCTACTACACATTGCCATTTGGAAAAGAAGCATGACTGTATGTACGATTAACATTAATTACAATTTGCAACAAAATGGCCTGTGCCTCAATATGCAGGTACAGTGTATCTAGTAAGTAGTATACATGTATAATGAATATACAAATAAGGTATTTTTTAAAAACTCCCTGTATTTTCCAAATCCAAGAGAACTAAAAAGTTCTTGCAAGTTGTTGAAGGTTGTACCCTGTACATATATATTATGTCTAATATTCTGACAAGTCTTTGCCAAGAATGTTGATGTCTAGAGTAAAGGCAACAACGTCCAAGTATTGTGTCTTGTCGATTATCAACCATATAAACGATCTGTGAAGATTAATTAAAGAAAAGAGAATGAAGAGAATGTTTACTCAAGTCAAGGTATTGGCAAGTGCATACACATTCTTCCAAAGGAGTTGAAGGTTAGGCTATGTGTTTTCTTGTTTGATATCACTGTAAAAATGACACACATGAGCATGAGTGTGAATATAACGGTATTTTTTAATTGTTATCCATTTAATCCTACAGATTCCTGGCGTATAGTTCTCTGACAGAGTAGCCCACTAGGAGAGCATGGGATCAGTACATGCATCGTGTCTGTGGAAGTCTACAGCCATCAAACGGTGGCTGCATGCTGTATTCTTCACTCTCCTGTCTTTAGTATCCATTCTGACAGTGGATGCCCAGGTTGTCTGCCAGAAAGAGACAAACTGTCGCTGCACCCTGAGCGATAATAGTGGCTACTACGACTTAGGGCCAATGGTAGAGGGAACGGCTGCTCCATTCTTCACCATCATACCGGCTGAGACACCGACTGTCACATACATGTATGATCCCTGTAGAGACTTTAGCAAGGTGTCACCCTCGTCACAGTGTAACGATGTGGCTGTTTGTAAGGAGAGCGAAAATGTTTATTCCAACCTTGGCATTCATTCAACCTCCAGCTTCATCTACATCCCAGACACATCCACACCAATGAGGATTGTTTATCACAATGGTAAGACTTTTATCACAATGATTGTGAAGACTTTTGTCACAGTGGTAAGACTTTTATTATAATAATAAGACTTTTGTCACAATGGTAAGACTAAGGGAAGGTTTATGCTGAAATCTTGGGGCCATAACCAATGTTTTGAAACACTATTCTCACTAATCACATTTACAGGGGGAACATAAGTGAAAAACACATCTATCATCAACTAAATCCTTGGAAAATGACCAACTGTATTTCATCAAATTAATTCAAGAGAATGAATCCCAATTTTGATAATATGTGCATGTATGCATTTCATAATGTATTTAGAATTGTTGTGAACAGAGTAATTATTTTATGTTCTATTTTATTCTGTTTTTACTTCAAGCATGTTTCAGAATAAGTACTTTGTCAGCTAAAGATATTTCCTGAAAATGTGATTTTGCAAAATGATATTCTTGTAACATCATAATGGTCACAAAGAAAGTATCGCTTTTGCACAGTATTCTGTTTACCAGGGCAAACTCCATGGCTTTGAAGATAACTGAGACAATTGTATGACAAAAGATGAAATTATTTTCAGCTTACCGAGCACATTGTGAGATACACACTGGTTTATCTACTGTGATTATCAGGTTCACCTTGTCTCGATGTTTCAACATATCAAAGTACAATAAAGTGATACTTAACATTATTTCTCTTCAATAACTGAATGTGAATACCAGCCAGCAAAAAGATGCCTTTAGCATTGTTGGTTCTACATTTCTCAGTATTCTATCATATGTCAAGAGGAACACTGCAATCAAGTAACCATAGCTCTACATGTTGTTCCTAGTAATCTTTAATGTTAACTTATTTCGTACGTTATTTTATAGAATGTGTGATAGCTGTATTTGTCTTCTCAATTTGGATTTCAGTCCAACAAGTCCAATTCAGCTTCCACTGGGTACTTCTAAATTTCTAGAAATATTTCTTTGTCAGGTCATGTACAATGTTTGACCATTTATTGCAAATGTTGGTTATTATGCTCATTCTTTTGACAGGCAAAAGTGGTAATGAATCAGTCAACACGACAGTCCAGCTGTATTGTGACGACACTGGGATATCACAGCTTTTGTTCCGCCAAAGCACAAAGTCTGTGTATCTCTTCCAGCTTAGGTCACCTTTTGCCTGCCTGAAGCCAGTATCTACATCCAAGGGCCTAACACCTGGTGGGATTATATGCATCATCTTTGTGGTGGTCGTCTTTGTCTACTTTGTAGGAGGTATGCACACAGTGACTCTCTATATACTTTAACCCGCTGAGGACGAGTCCCGAGTATACTCGGGCAGGTGTCTATGGGAAATGCGTGTTGTAGCAAAATCAAACCGTCCTCAACGGGTTAATTATAGTTGCTATGATGTCCTAATCATACTACGATAACATGCAAACTACGTTTAGTGCATAAATGTGCAACATGTACAATGTACAGCATGCGGATGAGGCGTCAGGCAGGAAATGACACCAGCAAGATGTAGACTCTCTTCAAACGATCTCCTTTCACCATGTGCTTTTTAATCATAAACAGAATCAATTATGGTCATGCCACCCATAGCACAACATTGGGGTGGTGGTGAAACAGACATTGACAAATCAGTTAATTAAGAAAGATATTTATAATGAATTTTATTTTATGGATGATCGAGCATCATTCATTTAGACTGAACAATCAACATGAGGCCAATGGCATCCTAGATTAGTCCAGTGCACAATGCTTCGTCTGTGTGCTGTACATGTTTTGCTTCCGCCCACTTATGTAGTTTGCAACTTTCGGCGTGGCAGAGGGGATGTCATGTCAGAATTGACATGTACATTAACAAATTTATTGCGGACAGCCCACAATCTTTGCATGTATATTATTCTTCTTTTTTTTTGCTGTTATATTTTACTCTCGACATTTAATAGCATTATAAGGATTATGGTCATCATTGATTCTCATCAGTGACATTGACTAGCAGTCAGTATAGTGAAAGGAGGAATTGGATGCATACATTATATGCATTGTATTATTGTAGGTACAGCTGTATTTGTACAACACTTTAGAATTAATGAGCTGATGTTTTGAGGATATCAATACATGAACATGTAGGGATAAAAATGGTCATGCTTGTCATGTGTATATTCTTGTAATATGGTGAAATTATGATGTATATTCTTTCCACTATAATGCAGGCTTCATATACCTCTTCTTCTTCAAGTTTGAGAGTGGAACCAAGACGATACCACACTACGAGTTTTGGTCATCATTACCAGGTCTCATCAGGGATGGTTTTGTCTACATCTGCACTTGTATTTGTGGTGATGAAAGAAGAATGCCGACCACTTCAAGTGGCCCAACGTATGAGTCTATCTAGACCAGCAAACAGAGCTAGCAAAGCAAGCTCTGTGAAGTAATGACATCACATTCCATACTACACGTGACTAAATGGTGAAGATTGTTTGTATCTTTTACCTGTCTTCCATCACATGGGATGTGGTATAACCAGTACTTACTTCAGAGAAGCAAACAATGACATGAATGGCTCACAAATCCTGCCAAATTGTGATTTAAAATCTATTTCAAAGTTTTGCTACTCAATTTTATCTAATATGGTTGAGGAGATTTAATTGTAATATGTTATATGCAATGGGTACATAGTCTGAAAATACTCTGTTTGGGTCGGTGCTCTTGTTGAATTAGATCAGAAATATATACTGCCCATCCATGTTTGTGCTATCCTGCTGCTGTGAAACTATGCATTTTCATGTGCATGAAACTTTTCCCCGCAAGGAGCTGGGACTCGTGATAATAAAATGCATGCAAAAGGTGTTGTCTGCACAGTACATTGAATGCCAGTGACAATTCACAAAAGTCTCAAGCTCTAAAAAAGGCTCTCAGCTATAATGTGTGAAAAATTCATGCTGCAAATATTTATGATTTTTACTTATGCGATCACAAGGATTGTAAGTAATATACATATTGGGAAGAGTTCTTTTTTTTTTGATAATAGGTATGATCATGCAAATAACTAAGGTGCAGTGTAACAAAGGTCTCAAAAAAATTAAACTAGCATGCTCCTGATTTATGGCAAATTAGACCGAAATGAAGCAGCATTGCACTTCACATTATAGCAAGGTTGTTGTTTTTTTGTTTTTTTTTACCAAAAAGTGGAGACTAATAGTTTTCAAAATTATGTGTTTGTAACTATTATGCATTCTGGCATCACTGAATGACTGTTTTCTCATGTTGTTTCACAGTCTCCACTTAAACCTTGTGGTAAAATTATCAGTTGTTCTTATACTAATGCAAATGACCAGTTATCCTATTATGTGTAACAGAAAAAGGATCACACACACCACCAGAATACATGTATATTGTTTTAATGAATGTGAGAAAGAGATAGGATTGTGAATATTGGGCTCGATTGCTTGAAAGATAAGAACTTAAGTACTGTATAGGGTCATTCCAGGATTACCGTACAGGACTGTGCTTGGTATTTTCATGGTAGTGTAGAGCACTCAAAAGTTCACAAATGTGCTGCTAATGTTGCCTCTTCTTGAGAGTGAAATTTCACACCAAAAAGATTGGGAGGCTTTCAAGTGCTATTGACATCAGTACAGGTAATATCAAAGGTGTTGTCTTACAAAATGTGTATCAGGAACATGATTATCTGTTTGTTTTTAATTCATTCTTTCTGTCACTTGAGAATGCCTTTTCTAGGCAAAAAATGTCATTTCAGGGTTTTTTTTAATGTTTTATCTCCTTTTGTTGAGGGGGAGGGGGGAGATGTAAGGGAGGATTTGCTATTAGGATTTGGCATTCAAATTTTGGGATATCTCAGGATGTTCAGTTTTAACCTACTGTATTAGACCTTTCAACTTCAATGCTTGTGTAAAAAAGGGAAACAATATTCTGATAGAACTGGTCTGTGCTTCCACTATTGTATGTTTTGCCATATCTGGAAAGTTGGGATGTTATGATCTGGGTTATGTATTGCTAACCAATGTATGGTGTATAAATATTTGATTTAAACATATTTTGCTAACATGGAGATTGTAGTACTGAAAGTGACAGCAATTTGCAAAGTTTATAGGGTTTCAGATACAAAAGAAATATGTTATTTTTAGTGTTGTATGTGCAATGTTAGAGTAGGGTGTTCTCTATTTTTGAATATAAAGGAGCTTTACTTTTAGTTGCAATATTTTTTGTTCATTAACATTTCATGGTTAAATGATGAATTTAATCCAAGTTACACCTTTCATGTTCATTTTGTAGAATTAGAATATCAGTATGTCTTCCATTAGCCTTTAGATTAATTTCTTCTTCTTATTTTGTGAATGTCTAAATGATACTCTGTTATAAACCAGAAATCACGATCACCAGCACATACAAGTGTAACTGTATTTAAAGGTGTTTTTCAAACAGTTCATTTTGCATTTTATTTTGTTGATACATATTTTATCTCATGGTCACAAAATTATATAACATGTTCCAATGTCTTACAAAATGCACATTCCACTGTAAAGCTTTTCAACCACTCACTGCCCAGTTCTCCACATTAATGCAAAAGCAATTGATAAAGTGTTCATGCGTCATGCATAACAATCCTAGAGGAATATCGGTATTATTGAAAGGTTAATGATACACTCATTAAGATGACTGTATTTTTTTCATCATCTGACATCAAGACACTGTAGGAGGCTTCTAGATGACATGACATTACTCTGGTTAGTCCTTTCTGACATAGGCACAAGTGTGTCCTGCAAAATATTGGACTGACTTCTGAAAGTTCTCAAGAAGTAAACATTGTAACCAAGTCAATATCCAGTCTCCTGTGTTGATATCTTGGTATGAGATCAATTTTGTTTTGTAGATCTCATTCACATTAATCCAAAAGGATTACCATGTGTATTACTTTTGCTCCTTGGGAAAATTTACTGCCTAAGGATTAATGGTCACGATATATTCTCCCTGGACAATAGCCCATACATATGTAGTTGGGTTGAATAGCCTTTTGTAGTATTCAGGGATAAGTGTTCTGCTTGAAGAATGCACATGTTGAAATGTCACAAGAAGACGTCAAGATTTGATTACGTCACAAAGTTTAATCTTTCTGCCTATTTTCATATTATGTGTTTACATCTGTCTTCCATTTTCCTTGCAATAAAAGCATTTTCATTTTCACTATCAATTTATTGTGTTTATTGCAACAAACATACAATATATAATTCATTGTCTGTGTAGTTGCCAATGAAGTCATTTATAATTATAGTTTTGGACTATATTTTGCATGTCACTTGTGTCAAAGTCTTCTTTAGTTTTCTGAACTGTCCAGTGTGTACCATAGTTTTGAAGTGTTTTATGTGCTGCATCTGAATGTATTCTTCAAGACCAGTGTGTTAGACTGTACATATATACAGTTTTTTCATGTTTCATATGAAATCATTTTTTACATCATTATTCCACTCACTGTTCCTCCTTTTCATAAAAGTGCGAGAGTTGAAAAGTTGGTCTCCGCCGGGAATCGAACCCGGGTGTTTGGCATGGAATGCCAATATATATGTATATATATATGTACGTACAAGTGTATATATATATATATATATATATGTTGATAAGGTAGTCCACGTGTTGGCAAGATAAAAAGATAAGTGACAGAACTGCAACAAAGTTCATGCTGTATTCACCAATGGTTTATTTCTTTACACGTATATATATATGTATATATATATACACATGTACGTGTTAAGAAATAAACCGTTGGTGAATACAGCATGAACTTTGTTGCAGTTTTGTTACTGATATGTATATATATATATATATATATATATATACATGTACTTCATTTCCAAGCTTTTGGCCTTTGGCCTCGTTCACAGCTGTGAATATGAAATTACAAACAATAACATGAATTTGTAACAAGTTACAGTATAAATAGTGTTGATACTATGTAAGTACATGTATGAGAATATAACTGGATCTAGATGAATTGATAAAAATTACATTTAATTATGGAAATTCTAATATAAACTAGATCTAATTATACATAATCATGATAAATGATAAGTGTATTTAACTGCAGACATGTCTGTGCATGGCTTTTGTGTTTGGCGTTGTCATGTTACACACAAATACACAGACACACACACATATGTATGTATGTATGTATATATATATATATATATATATATATATATATATATATATATATATATATATATAATCAAAATATGAAAGTTCTGCGTCGGTGTGTAGTAAATAGATATCAAGAGTAAAAACAGTCGTATAAACACCGCAGGAGCCAAAAAATTGGACTGACGTTTCGTTCAAAGACCTTTATCAAAGTAAGTCTAAACATAAACAATTTGATGCAAGAAACTGAGAAGACGCATAAGTTGCCAAGATACTCTCTAAAAAATTGAGTGAAAATATTCACTCTTGAAGGAGTGAATACAAAAAAGAGTGAATTTAGAGTGAAATTGGAGTGAATTTTGAGTGAAAATGATAATTTTCACTCGTTTGAGAGTGACGTCAGGGATCACTCCAAAATCTTCGAGTGATCCCTGAGGTCACTCCAAAATGAGTGAAAATGAACATTTTCACTCAAAATTCACTCCAATTTCACTCTAAATTCACTCTTTTGCTGTATTCACTCCTTTAAGAGTGAATATTTTCACTCGATTTTTTTTTTAGAGAGTACAAATGATAATAACAAAAGCCTGGCTGGACGCAAGGTATATAAGCGCTAGTTTCTTGCATCAAATTGTTTATGTTTAGACTTACTTTGATAAAATTGAAGGTCTTTGACCGAAACGTCAGTCCAATTTTTTGGCTCCTGCGGTGTTTATACGACTGTTTTCACTCTCTCTCTCTCTCTCTCTCTCTCTCTCTCTCTCTCTCTCTCTCTCTCTGTATATATACATATATACATATACATAAACATGTAAACAATATATAATATGTATATATATATATAGAGAGAGAGAAAAAAATAGAGAAAGAATACAAAGACAGATGCGAATGCTTTTATTAAAAGTTTATATGTAAGGTCATCAAATAAAGAAAAAATAAAATTGTCCGATGATACTGTACTTGTTACATGACAACATTATTTTGAAGGTATGAAAATTATCACAAATCCTTTGTTTTTCAGCAACATCAATCTCAAATATCTCAAGATAAAGGAAAAATAAATGAATCGGTTTTTGCGTTATTTTTGGAATTTTCCACGTGTTTGACTTCGAATGTTGTAATTATAAGAAGAATGAGTCTCAAATACGCCATCTGTAGATCCAACATGAAGGTTTTTATACAAAATTTTCAACTCGCCCCGGGCCTTCGTCAGTGTAGTGTATACTAGGGCAATGAACATTTTGTGAATAAAACCTTCTTGGCCAAGGGACAAGTAATTTCTGATTTTGCAATCAGAAAGAAAAGGTTGTCTAAATACTGTATGAATGCAAGAGTAAAGTCTCATACCATTTAATTTTCTAAATGTCCTTTCTGCAGTTATATTCATTGTTAGATACAAAAGCAACTAAAATAGTTATATTTTAAGATATTTTTTAACATAACCAGTTTTCCAAAACTAATGGACTACCCAACCATTAGTCTGTATAAAGGGATATCTTATTTTTCTTGAATTTTGGCAATTTGTTATTGATTTAGTGAGTTTCAAATTTTAGGTGATCACAAGAATCTAAAGCCTCGGGAGAGATCTTCATTTGACTAAAAAGCAGTACTGTTCAAGCTCATGCGTCAATTTCATTGAAGATCACGCATCCGTTTGTGTAAAATATGCCCTTTTGTCCAGCAAAATTTTTATACTTCTTAGTAGACTAGGACGGTACATGTACCGCACCAGACACGAAATGTAAATTTATTCCTTTTCATATAATGTAGTCAGGGACGGGACCGTTAAGAGACCACTGAGTGCAGCCCCCCCCCCCCCCCCCCACACACACACACACAAAAAAAAAAAAAAAAGAAAAGAAAAGAAAAGAAAAGGGGGAGGGGAGCAAAGAAAAAATGTCAGATGACATCTCTCATGGCTGTTATTAAATACTGTAATGGTTTCTGGGGCCTTTCGTCATCATTGAGTGACCACTGTCAATGGTTGGCATGTCCTCCATGAGATTTGATCTGACTTTAACGGTCGCTCGGTGTGGCTTGTGCGAAGGAAGTTTGGGCCCCTGTAATTATTACTGTGCTCATCGATCTCGACAGCATTTCTAAGGAGTAAAACACACCATCCCAAAACTATTTTTCTTGTGTGTGTTTTTTTTTTTTTTTTTTTTTTTTTTTTTGAGGGGGGGGGGGGAGTGGGGGTGGTGGTGGTGACTGCTGATGAATCTTATAAAATGTAGTTATTGGTTGCTCAATGGTCTCCATAATGTGGAAGAGGGTTCTTTTACCCAAATGCGTGTGTGTTCTTTAATCCACCTCATTGAGTAACACTGCACCAGGCGACAGCCAGTTTCTACAACCAGAGCCCTTTCAACGAAAAGGGCTCTGTCTGTCAACAACATGGGCATAGCGCCCTCATTTGTTTGTTTGGTGAATGTGTATTGCGCTCCACATACAGCACTGGTAAATTTTTTGCCTGCCCATAACTCCTTGATCAAGGTAACAGGTGATTTTTCATGAACCGTGTACTTTGGCGACTTCTATCATATGGCGTAAATCTTCAAAAGGAGTTTTTTTTTATATAATACATAATATACGTACCCCTTCCCAATCTTCTCAAGAGAAAAAAAAAATATATAGATATTCACAGATATTGAAGAAGGCCACATTTCTTATGATCTAATAATGAGCTATCGTGATAGCGCTGTCATAGCTGCGACCAAAAATCGCACTTATATGTTCCTCTTCTTCAAGTTTCCTACTTTCTTCAAGGACTGACGTAGGCTCTATATCTTAGAAATAATTCGTTTTGTTTTTTTCAGACATTTTCATCGTGCGGCAATAATTTTTAAGTTTTGAATGTACGTGGTTATTAATGTGTGGCTTGTTATGGCTTTAATTTCCTGTCTTTTCTCTCCCTGTGTCGACCTTTTTAGCGTTCTTTTTTATCTTCAGTTTTTATCATTTACGGATGTACTCCAGTGTGTATCATATATCATTTGGTAAAGAGTGTAATATTCGAGTATCTTTGATGATATCTCAATAACATGTGCCTTTCATGCTTTACCTTCGTCTTTTTCTCTGAGTCTCCTTGCAGTTAAAAATAAAATGTCTTTGCTGTTGTCAATATTTTATTTGAACCAATTCGGAATTTTTTATTTGGTGTTCTAATAAAACTGCAATTGTACTGAAAAATGTAAAAGGATCGCTCTTCTTATGGTTTCATTATAATTTGGAAGAAACCTTTATTTTTTTTTAATCTCCGGTATGACAAATGACATATAATTATAAAATCCAGTACACTGTAACATTCGCGGTCCTTCACTTTACCAACAAAAGAGGATAAAACGTTCGTTATACTCAGTGTCGTTCACTGGAACCACAACAAGATTTAGTAAGGTTGCTGATGGAGCAGATGTCTTAATTATCATCACATACTACGGCATTCTTTCCGCTTCGCACAAATGCAAGAAAGTGTTTGAATCCTCTTTTCCTGTAACCAGACATATCCGTGATCGAGTGTCCAATGGAAAATTCTTATCCTAGCAGGACAGTGCGGTATATATATCGATGATGGAGTGATAAAATCGTGGGCTATAATACAACAATCAGGATGACTTTAAAACGAGCATTTAAATACGCATACAATAGGACAGAGGTATATGCAAAGTCATATATCTATATCTTTCTATTTGTAGTGACCCCTATGTGTGATATTCAGATCCACGAAGGGCTCCTTTCATGAAGAAACTGACATACAATTGTATAGTCATTTAAGTAATCTGCTAGCTATTATCTTACAAAACCCCCGTATTTATGATTGCACACATACACACAAACACACACACACACATATCATATATATATATATATATATATATATATACATATATATATGTATATAATTATATGATATATATTTCAATGTTTCTCCAGGAAAGGAATCCTTACATGGTGGATCTGAACACCAAACCGAGGGGGTCACACATCCCTCCATGAATCCCCCCAGTCATAATGCCTGCGTGGCCGAGGACAAAAGGCCGTGTTTTCACGATTATCGGATCAGTGACTCTCCACCCCATCAGCCCTATACATTGTGTAGATCCCCCATCTACTACAATGAATAGAAGCCGCACTCATGAATACACTTATACTGCTCCTCATTCCTAAACAGTGACGCTTTCTTTCTCTAGATCCTACAGTGTAGTCAGTTCAACACATTTAGTCACAGTGGTATTCGATTAGAATTCAACCCGCCAGCTTGGTTAGACATTCTCTTCTTGGCCGTCAGCTCATTTAGGGCAGGTATTCACCTCAAGTTCTCCGTCTTCGTCCTACTTCATGAGTAGCCGAATAGTGGGGACATCGAAACACTGGAGACTAACGGTTGTAAAAGGATCAGTAGATGAGTTCCATCGTGAAATCGATTTTCTCTGCCTTTGCATGTATACGGAACAAAAGATGGTTCGGCATATGAAAGCTTGAGACCGACTTGAAGACCCCTAGCTCGTCTACTATCACGGCTATATACAGTAGTTGCCCCGGGAGATCCCACGCGTAACGTTCTGGATCGAGTATGTACACTCCCTGGTTTGCCAAGATAGTTTTCTTGAAAGTTATCCAGCACGTTTGCCTGGCGAGAAGAGAGTTCCTGTTTTCATATTCACCCAATGGGGGTATAGTACGTCATCGCATAAGATGCTAAATTTGATCTTACCATTTTGTTGATGCGCACACAGAGAAGGAATTCGATGAGGGACATGTGAAATAGTTGTTCGTGACACATTGACCCTGCGGTCAACTGCACACTGGATTCCTCTCCGAGGCAGCAGGTACACCACTAACCCACGCCCTCTGAACTCCTGCTCGCAAGAAGCAGCTGTATGGAAACTGCATTCTGTGTGTATATGTTCTCCTGAAATTATCATCGGCCCGAATGATGTATAGATTTTTGATAAATGACTGCACATTGTTCTGTAATAGTTTGGATGTGGAACCTCTCCTTATACGTGACGATGCTCTGACTATCTTCGTCATGCTCCGTGGTCGTAGTCATGATGCTCACTGATAAGAACGCTACCTTTTCAGAAGGATGTTTTCATTACGAATTGTATTAGTGTCAAGACGGATACACGGATCGGTGTGAGGTAGGTCCCTATAGAATTCTGACATCACATATGAATAGTGCTCATTATTGTACTTCAAGTATGACGAATTGCACCATGTTTGTTGGCATGTGTATCATACCTTGGCGGCGATTTGGAATCAAGCCAGTTTCGATATGTTCACATTATGGCTATAGGTTTATATTGTGAATCCCTTGAAAACGCACTAAACGTTATCTGCTTAAATTATGATTTAAAAAGGATTTTAAAAATGGATTTAAAAAGACATCCAACCCAAAGACTTAATTGGCACTATATGTTTGCAGTTTAACAAGCTACGCAAGATTTTAAAATAACACCTGTCTTGCTTGCGATTATAAATTAGATGTAATAAATGTATTAAAGCATTACTGCATTCGTATTGAAGCTCTATCCCGTGTCATAAATTGATTCGGGTAGGAGGAAAATTAAATAAACATGTAGAGCAGTGAAAATGTTATTTAGATATAAGCATATAACATGCTTTCATGAAACAGCAGCATTCCAGTTGCTTTACCCCTCGCATTATAGATAATTCCTGGGGATATTAAAATGCTTCTTATTAAACATAGTTCTCTTTATTGTCGAATGGTATTATAGTATCTTCACTTTTTATTATTTTGAATTTCTATTTTCAAACAAATGTACCGACTTTTCTTTCAGCCTAAGTGTCTCCATAGACAAGATATTCGGTTTAGGTTGCTTTTCCCCTATATTCTGCCAGCCTCATACTCACCGGAACAAGTGACCCCAATATTTCCCGGGAAGAATCTTCAATTCTCCACATCAACTCCCTTCGCTTCCTAGCTGATATGCATGTGATCCGCTCATCTATGACACTAACCTCTTCACACCTGCTGCTTGATCTGTTGCTTTCATCTTGTCTTCCTCATCTCTCCTGCTCTATGCTATTATTTATTGTGTTGATTCTTGTCTGTTGTCTCCGGCTTGACCTATGACCACATTAGTAGATGACAATCAGTGTTTTACTAAATTTCTGCGAATCTAACGCAGTTCTCCAGGACTGGAGGAAGTCAACAAAAGAAGAAGATGCCATTTTCATTATAAATACGGGTACAGCAATGTTGATTCAATAATTGATGACTGAACGATAAGACCCACTTGATTCGACCTCTTAAGCTTAGATGAGATCAAATCGTTACTGTCCTTGTCTGCTGTCGTCATCGGCATCACAAAATTAGTATCCCAGAAATTCATTAGCATTCTCCTTACAAAAGGTCGATCAAATCTAGGCAAAAAAAAAAAAATATACATCCCATAGCATTTGGGAGAAGGTGTCTTGCTGTTGCCACTGGTCATATCAATATTCATCCGGTCACGTGATGAACTTTCAATCATTAGCGCATGCAGTGATATTTGTTTCGCCAGATGTTACGCTAGGTCTGGATCAGATATACTTTATGACAACGTGTACTAGTAACTT
This sequence comes from Diadema setosum, assembly GCF_964275005.1. Classification (NCBI taxonomy): domain Eukaryota; kingdom Metazoa; phylum Echinodermata; class Echinoidea; order Diadematoida; family Diadematidae; genus Diadema; species Diadema setosum. Next base: position 37,467,802 of record NC_092701.1, read on the forward strand.
ACACCTTACGTAAAACAAAAAATTGCCTAAATCATAACTGATCAAAGGTCTGAATTTCTTAGTGAGATATTTTGTGTTGACAATGAACACTGTCTACACCCACTACGGTGCCAATGAATGGGTGTAACTACATTTTGTAATTGATCTGAACTCAATTCATTTCAGGTCTTCAATGAACCTGCTTCCCCATCGATTGACTCGATGTCGACGCCGCTGTCCATTTACTCGATCACCGCTCCTCGCCATGCGGTCGACTCCTCCAGCGGCGATGAGTCCGCCGAGGAGATCGAGTGTCCGTCGTTCGTGCGGGACAAGACGATAACGAGAGCGCTGAACGATTACGAGGATACCGCTGAAGACGGACAGGAGCCTTACTTTACCTGGGACGCCACCACGATCTCACAGCATCTTGCCAAATATCTGGACGACCTGTGCGGTTGGGTGCCGGACGCTAGACTGCAATATCGTCGCGTTCCGAGCCAATCAAAGAGTGGTCAGAAGAACCACGGAGGTGGAAGCTCGAAGGGCGGGTCCCGCACAGATTCCGACACGCATCCCCGCCGGCTTTCAATCACATCTCGTGCCTCGAGTCGTATGAAGACCATGGCCATTGAATTCGAGTTTCGTCATTACCACAACCCCAAAAAGTACATGGAGCAATATCGGAGGTTCCACACATGTGGTGGCCCTTTGGAAAAACTAGCTGCACAGGACACAGCGTGTGGAAGAAAGAGGAGTATTTACTATGCTGGCGATGCCTCAGCACATGCTGGCTTCAAGCCAGATTTGGCCCAACCAAAACCTGAACCGCGACTTGCAGCGCAGCAAATCGCTGCCGCAGCGGCAACTGCTGAGCGAGTGGAAATGCAACGACTTTCGCAGTCAAGACCGCGGCACAATTCGGACTCAAAGACTGAAAATCAACCCAAAACGGAATCAAACCACGCCGGGGCGTCGACTGCCCTCCCTCCACCTTCAACCGCTCCAAGCGCACCCGCACCAGCCGACGGCCCGGCAAGTGAAGTGTCTGGTACGACTCTACCGCGATATTGCTCTCTCACAGAGGCCGCCTCGCGCAAACGTCAAACTTTTGCCCATTGGTCACCGGGCCTGATCAAGGATAACTCCCGCTCCGTGATCTCCAAGTTCGTCAAGGACAACGAACACCTTCTCATGCCTAGCATTCCGCAGAGTCTGACCGTGACAGCAGACGTGTCGTCACAGTCCGCCAAGCCGCAGAGCAGGAGTCCGCCTGGCTTGAGACCGATGACCACCGCGGCATCCCTTGGGTCGAGGGCATCGAATGGCAATGTCCGGAACGGTTCGCCATCATCCAATGGTTTAACGGATCAAGCCAACACCATCCCACAGCACGGCCCACCTGTGGGACAACACCCTTTTTGGAAGCCCTCCGTAGTCTCACAATTCCCTGCTACCGCCGACAACCACACTCTACCCGTTGCTTTCGGGTAAGTTGTTAGGCCTAACTTTGGCACTTTAGAATATCACATGTAAAAACTCAAATCTTGTGCATTAACGTTCATTTTGATAACCTTTCACGACCAGAGAATATCAAATAGAAAAACGAAAATCATGTTTATTAACGTCCATTTTGATAACCTTTCACGACCACGGCACTTTCTTTCATAAGATAAGTCCGTAATCATCAGTTATCCTTTATCACCATATTATATTTACGTCATTTTGTACGGCCCCCTATCCAGAGAAACTTAACAGTGTCATTGTGCGCTTCCAAATTAACTGCATTCTGTTGATTTTGTGTTTGTTTTCTTTTGGCAGCGAATAACTCTGGATTCCGCGAGATTTTGATATATAAGTAATACTGACTGGTTTTATGCCCGCACCCGTGTCCAGATGATGTTTCCGGTATTATTAACTTAGTTACTCAAAGAGATATCATTATAGACGCACCACGACGCTAATAGTGAGCATATAAAGTGTCTGGTTGGAATCATACACGGGTAGCAATGAACATACATTACAGATGCACAATAAGTGCAAAAGAAATTCGACACCGGAATTCAAAAGTTGGATATAACTCTATACAGTAGGCCTACGTCCACTTGAAACAAATACGTAACACCACATTTTTCATAAATGACGCTTATCTGCTGGAGTATAATAATAATTTCTTTTCAATCAACCGAATTGTGACAGTTCATGCAATTTGCTCCTAAATGATTAAGATTTTGCGAGAACTTAGCCATTTTGTGAGAACTTCGAAGAGCATAATACCATGACACTCAAAGGAGGTTGGTTTTGATCCGAGCTGCTGGGAAAACATAAAAATCAGTAACAATTTAGAAACAATCATCAAAATTCAAGAAAACACCGATTTAATTCCATTAATCGGTTCAGGTGTCCTCACACATCGTCTCCAATCATGCCACGAAAAGGCACTTTTGGAGTACATAAAAGAAGAGAATTCCCAGACAATCGGTACTTCATAGATCACATGACCAAACACGTGACCAATCACAGAAGTATTTAATGTAGAGATGTTCATAATATAATGACACTTTACTAGGTCATTTCTCCATTTATTTTCCAACCAGATTTGTATAGAACTGTTGGATACTTTTTTTTTTACAATGTGCGTGCTGTGTTCAAAGTCATCAAAGAGAAATCCTTTGCGCGTGCTCATCGAACAAAACGTGTATTTTGACGAATGTCTTCAGCAAATGATTTTTTTTTTTAATGTTATCATCAGTAATAAATACACTCAGGAGTCTTTAATTACATGAAGATATACACACTAAAGAGAGAGTGAGAAAGAAGGCGAGAAAAAGACAAACGATCATCTTCCTGAATGTTGTCTTCTGCTAAGCTCTCTGTGATTTTAAAACGTAATTCATCGTCAGTTGGAGAGAGCCCTGTTGCTGTTTTCATTTTGAGTGCTAAGACCTTTCGTTTCGTGATCCTATAAAGGCTGTATACGGTCTAGACCCGGGACCTGGGTCGATACTCTGTATCTCCTGAGGTTTCAAAATTTAAATGGTAGCGGGCTGGAAAGACAACAATCGATTGCACGATTCAAACTACAATGACGTGAAAGAAGGAAGAAAAATCAATGTTTTCCTATTGGTCTGGCACCTATCGCGTAGTGATATGCTCCAAGGGCGATGCTAAATCTATGCCTAACAACTTATCTTTATATCTCTGTTTTAGTAAATATTTTGTAAGCCTCTATGAAACTTGCAGTAGGCCGTATTTACGATTTTACTGGCTTTTGGTATATCTGTAGTTCTATAAGAAAAGTTTGTATATATTTTTTCTTTTATATGAACTAAAGAAGTATACTATGATGAGTATATCACTTCGTTTGGAAAGCTGGAAAGAGTGTGTGAGCTTAAGTACTACCACCCAGGGGAAGATTAGAATCGATATTCTTAAGAAACCATACATAATTGTCTCCGCTGACGGCTTTGTTAATTTTGAGGATCCTAAACAATATCAACAACAGGAATGAAAATTTGAGGAGGCTGCTATAATAAAACTGACTTCTACACGCCTTCTATATAGACTTCTTATGTAATAAAGTACAGTCTGACTGAAAGCAAAAACGCTCTTTCAGCAAATCGGACGTTTACAGATAACGAACAAAATGATACAGGATAGAATCTGAGCATACATGCGACTGCAAAAATAACGGTCGCAAATGCTTCCAGGTACCAATTTTAATGTGAGAATCAATTACATTGTAGGTACCTGTCAAATCGAGACCATTTTTGCAGTAAAATCTCTTGCCCCGTGAAAAGCAAACAGAATAGATCTGTACTTAGGCATCGCACTATAAAGCAAGTGGAAGTAAATAGGCCACTTTCCAACTGTCACGCGACCGTTTCTAATATATATGCCAAATCAAATTCCAATGGCTAGTTACTGCTTATAAAACAAGCTGCTGATTGGATACTCAACATGATTTCCGAGGAGTTCGAGTTTTTCGTTATCAAACTGCTATGGTACGACTCATCGTGTTTAAACATTATCAACGACTGATGACAGTATCGATAATTAGAAACGATCGTGTGTGTTTTTTTTTAATGACACAGAGAGTGATGTGCGTTCCTCGTCATATCACAGGTACAAACTGCTGTCTGCTGCTGTTTTACTACTCTGTATGATTAGAAGAAGAATAAAAAGTAGGCCTACACGCAGTTGGAGTCGTGCCTTAACGGCGACACAGTGACGTACTAAGTAATACACATCCACATTGTATTCACTTACAAATAAACTTAATAATATATTTCATTAAAGCTAAATCCTCGCGAACATTCCTGAAGGACACTTTGTAGATGGGGATATGGCTAAAACAAGTTAGACTTGAAGTTATTATCAAATATCGACATTGCCGAAATACAGACATCATTAAAAACTTTCATAACTTCGGGATTCTATCACTTTTTGTCCCATTCACTTTCATCTGAATGAAGTGTAAAAGGGGTTTGATGGCATCTTTCTAATACCGAATATTTTCTATGATACAATGTGAATGGTGCATTGCGCATACTCAATGTCGTAAATTGTATGGCAGTTGTTTTGTGTGTATGTATACTTCATGGGAATGGTGTTTGATCTCATTTCATCCGGTGTTTTCTTCATATTTTCATTTTATGCTCACTATTATTATTTCATAACTACGTTACGTTATGTACCCTACACGGAAATATATGGCTATGTCATGGGGTATTTTTCTTTTTCTGTTTGATCATTCGACGAGGGAACTTTGATGTGATTCTTTCATATCTCTCCCTCCCTTGGTTTCGCCAGTATTGTTTATTTGTGTGGGTAGAAGCTAACCAAGGGCCTGTGTTCATATTGTTGTCTAGTTACATGCACTCCAGGACCCAGGCAGTGCACACAGATCGTGGGGTAATATTCATCCGCTTCTAGACTCTTGGCAAACTTCTACTGGTGATTGGGTCACCCCTTGCTGACGTCACATATCACGTGTGTGACACTTTCCAAATTTCAATTCTCTCACCTGCGGCAATTCACAGCTTGCCCTGTGTTACTCCTGACCGTGTCATGTCCTATCTCGTACTCTTCAAGCGTCATGTTTGTCTGTATCGTCCTGTTTTGAGTGTCATCTGTGACCCATGTCAGAACACAATATTTCTTGGTTGAGGGTGAGTGTCGATCCACATCACAGCACATTTCTTGCATTTTTTCTTATTTCTATCCACGGCTTTTATACAACCCTCCCCACCCCCCCCCCCAAAAAAAAAAAAAAAAAACACACACAAAATACTACTACCACAGGACCGCATACGGATACTTAATGCCAAAGTAAGGTAGGTGTGGTCTACTGTTATACAGTCACTAGTGTGGATAACCAATTTCTGTGGAAATATTATCTAGTTGTCTGTTTGATAAAGACCAAATTAAATTCAAATTTTCAGCGAAAAAGTTCATCATGGTATCTCGTAAAACGAATTTAATTCAGACAAACCTTCAAACAACACAGAATTTAATTCAACATGCGTATTATTTCCTTACTGATAATTTACACAGAACACTTGAAAAAAAAAAAAAGATCAGTAATTGGACAATGTATTTCTCAGCTTTTTAAGCAAGAAGGGGATGCAATTGTCTTCCGTACTTTGGCAGAGTTTCCTATGAAAAAAAAGTCCTGCAAAACTCGCTCGCCATAATACACAGGTTCTTTTTTACCTATCGGAAATTGGTTATCCCTCGTAAATCCATTGAGTGTGATATAATCATGGTAACGGTGACGGGAAAATCTGACTGTGCTGCATTCACCTATGTGTGCAGTTTTCTTTTCATTCTTAGTGTCAAACAAAACCAATATTAAACATGTCAAAACATGAAGACAACAAAATGATTAGCGATTCATACAAAAACACACCTTAAACAAGGATTGAATTTGATCGGGAACACCTTGTGATCGATAATACAATGTACATCCATGGATTAATCAGATTCTAGAATGACTTTTGCGATGATTAGCCTGTCACAATCAACCTTAGGCAAATCTCAGATTATGAAAGAGTTAGTGACCTATCAAAATTACAGTCCCTGTACATGTCCATTATCTTCAGAAGCAATGTACACGGGAGGAAATAAAAACAGGTAATATCCACTCTACAATACTATACCATTGTATACAGTGTATTGCATTGTTTGTTTATGATTACAATTTTTACACTTCTCCACACACGTATAACTGACAAGCAAAACAATCAACAATGCTAACATGTTAACCGATAGTCTCTTACAAAATGTCGCCTTTAAAACTAATTGCTGCGGTTTGCATGGTTCATAACCATACCAACGTGTTCAACGGAGGTTCAACGTATGATGTGCCACGCCCTGTAATATATCTGTGAATGTGTCTGTTCCATTACTTGTCCCTCTTATTCAGCGACGTGCTCTATGATGCTTCATTTATACACTCAATGCATGTCGGTCTGTTTTTCCTGCGCGAATCTCACAGATTTGTCACCCGTTTGCCCAAATACGATTTGCAACCGATTGACGAAGAGCTGTCAGACTGCGATGATTGGTACGAGTGTCAAATCAGAACCAATAAAATTTAGTCTAGTTTTCCTCAATCCTTCGCTTTCATTCATAGCAAACTATCCCCGTCGACGCTATGACCCTATTGTTTTCAATAACTCACCTTTAAAGGAAACCACAAGTCCTCGTCAAGTTTGTAATACCTAACGAATCATGTTTGTAAATTTTGCGTAAGGTCGGGTAAGAAATGAGGGGATCACAGCGAATTGGGAACTTTAGCTTTAAAGGGCAGGAGTCAATTTTGCAAACAATTATCCTTCTGTTTTGTACATTGATTTCTTCATCCATTTTCTACTGTAGGACATAATCTCCTCTGTGTACAAAAGCAATTCGGTATTCTAGACTTAGAATAAAGTTGGATCATATAAACAAGTCAATCAAAAGAACTAAGAATTTATTGGAAATATGAACAAATGATCAGAGTTGTTAAAAGAAAAAAAAAAACTTCCCAGATTTATGGCTTTTTACATTCAGGTATAGCTTTTGTAACTTGAAATTGAATTTATTTACAAATGGTATATCAATTTTTCCATAAAAGTAATCCAAAACGAGAGTGTTGGTTTCCTTTAGACAAGGAGGTTCATTCTGCGAAATTTTGCACTTGTCTCATCACCACGGACGCACCGCAAACTTTTGTACTTATACCCTGATGCCAACAATGTTGATAAGAATCTAATGAGAATGATAAAGATGATTAAATGAAATACGATCAAAGTAACAACTATAAATTCTATGGCCTTATAGATGCTATTATTGAAAAGGTTATCACCTTTCTAATTTGCACCTGACAAATACAAACGTATGCAGTGCGCCCAAGACATAGTCAAAATGATCGCTCCATGAACTTCCAACTCGGTTGTGCTACGGTGATAATACAATCTCTGTCCTTTTAGCTGTAACTTAGTTTTACATAGCCAAGGTTTCTGTTCGAAGGTTGGACTTTTCAGTAGTATTAACATCTACTCGTATGTTGTCCTGTATGTATGGGTGGCATAGTAGCTCAAACTGTGTCACACTCTCGAGGCTTTACTGTTAACCCGTTTCCCATGCCTACGTTTGTGCGTATAATACCTATTAACATGAAGTGCTTGTAACATGACATTCTGTAATACGTGGGTAAGCTTTTACTTTACTTCCAACAGTACAGAATGATCCTTAGGACTTAGCAAGAGGTTGCATATTTCGTCTGCCGATTTTAGCTGCACGCTATATTGTGTTACCATGGTAGCACTTCACAACGTGCAGTCGGACATCGGCCTCGGTCTAAAGAGTATCATGGCATTGAGCTGCTGTCAATATAATGCATACACAGATTACACACTGTATTATATTCTTTCAATATTTTAATCTGACATCATCCTCCAACACTAATCATTGTCTATCACAACATACATCGGCCAAAGAGTCAAATTTTTCGTAATCTTGTGTCAATCTTTCTTCTGATCTAAGAACAAGTTAGACCCTATACAAGTATACTGTAAGATTAAAGTCATGAGACTGGGTGCCTGACAAAGATCACTGCAAAGTGCACCCACAAAGCTATTTCTCTGTGTGAGGACTGTTAACTCTTTTGACACCCGTTTTGAACAAAGCACTGGAAATAATGTAGGTCTATGCCGAGAATGCAATGAAAACACTTTTCATTCAATCGAGGAGGAAGGCATGGAATCTGACAATTTGGGCATTACTTGAATTATCGTCACAGTCACTTGCATCTATACATAGCTGTATGAATTTGATATATGATTTATAAAATCACGTCTACTGTTGTACCTGGCATCAGTGTAATGTTTGCTGTTGTAATAACTTTTCATTCATAAAGTTATAAATAAATTGTACTGTGTGCCTTGTTTAGATTCTTCTTGTTTGGCATCTAAGAACTTAAAAAGGGACTGTACAGTACTGGTTGAGGTGGGGATTCATGTTTTGAACATTCCTAAGTGAGATAATGAAAAGCCTCTTATGAAACATGATAATTTTAAGAAGGATCCAACGTTTATTTGATGAAAATTGGTTTTCAAATGGCTGAGATATCCCAAAAAGTGCTAATAATAAAAGGCGACATGCCACAACTTTATTAGGATCTCTTTGTTTCACGTTGTTTTTGGATATCTCAGCCATTTCAAAAGCGAATTTCATCGAATAAACTTTTGATACCCCTTAGAACTGCATGCTCTTTGACATCTCATAGAGTGGTTTCTGAATATCTCGCAAAACGTTAAAAGCTAAATCCTCAACTCGACCGGAACTGTACACACCCTTTAACGTTACATAACTCCACATTTCACATTTAGTTTTGTGATTTCTGTTGTACTAAAACTCGTTTTTGCAGTGATAACAAACCACTCACAAATTGATTGCTCAATTGATATACTAGTAAGTTGAAACTGAGACTGGACAATCCAGGGCATACTTGGCGATTGTGAGTTAAATAGCAATACTATAGAAAACGATGACCAAAGAAAGAAAGAGAAAGAGAGAGAGAGAGAGAGAGGGGAGAGAGGGAGAGAGACACTGACAGGCAGCGAGATTAGTTTCATTCAGTCGGAGGTCCTTAGTTTTGAGGATATTAGATAACTTGAGGATAAGCTCTATGGGGCGCCAAGTGTCGCACGGTCGATTTCATTAAAACACCGACCGTGCGACACTTGGTGCCCCATAGAGCTTATCCTCAAGTTATCTTATCCTCGAAACTAAAGACCACCGACTGAACGTAACTATTGTCTCCGTGATAAATGAAGGGGACAGGAATTCATATTTTGTCCTCAAAGTGAATCAAAGCTGCTCAGCTCAATTGGGTTTATCTGTTCAATGAATTTTCTGTCAAACTAAACACACTGAATTATAGATAATGATACACTATTTGACACGGTAATACGTGTATATCAAATAATGTCGAATTAGTGAATTTTGTTACACTGCATGCAAACTGTATTGTAGAGGGAGGCGTATGATGCTCATGTTCATTTGCGTAATAGTATTCCCGAACCTCATCTTGTTTCGATTTGCAACTTGCGACATAAATACTTCTGAAACACTAGTTTGCTTCGCAAAATGATCTGTAAATCAACGCCCTTATCAACTTCCAATATGAAAATGGCGAGTCAACTAGAAAAGAAAGGGAGGGAAGGAAAATATAACTTAATAATACTTCTTCCATCATGGAACAGGACGTTATACATTGCTAAGTATGATATGTTTGAATAAAACTGGTTAAGTGTATAAACAATTTACGGTTATGCCATCTGTTGAGCCAGAGATAAAAACTGATTTCAACATAACACCATCTTTACACTGGTATTACTGGTTACAAACAGCATTTCTAATGTACTTTGTGTGTGTATAAATTGCACATCCGCCTTAACAGGGACGTAGCACCAAACCATTTTACTGGTGCCACACGTGATGACAGTTGCTATGGATACCACCCTGAAACCATGGGAACGCCAGACGGGTCTGTCTTCAGAGACTTCTACTCTCATCTCCTTCAAGCGGCGCATTACTTACGAGTGGCGGGCAGGCAGGTATGGGGATGATTACAAACTTTCGTGCTATCATACACACTGGACAGAATGGTCTCCTACAACACTATCTCCTGCTGTTATGTTCACGTTATCAAAGTTTAGAAATACCAACAACGCTATGAATGTTTATGTATGACAATTTTTGGGGCAATAGTTACATTATTATCATTGCATTATTGTTATGATTATTGTTGTAATGATCATCATCATTATGAGAATGTGTCGCAGCTCAGCACATGTCAAGTACGCATTTTCTATTACTTGCTGTTCACAATTATACTTTTTTTTTCCTTCTACATTGATTATGCCAGTGCGATCGAAAAGAGTTTAAGTATGTACATCGTATATGGGTCAGACTTTTTCCTCAACTTCTTGAACACCAAATTTTTTGTTGTATCTAACCACCAGAGATCAATCGACAAAACACAACAACCGTTGCGGCAACAAAGCTCGTCTGCGATCTACAAATCGCCGAAATTATCTGCAGCAGATGACAACTCCACAGACGCCAGTATTCCCGCACAGGTTGTTCACACCAGCCATGGACTCGGCATTCGCGGTCAGCGGCTGAACTCTGCCGCATCGTCAATAGCATCTCGCTCTGCTACATGTAAGTCGGCTGGCCCTCTGTCTAGCAGCGGGTCATCACAGTATGTTAACGCTCCTGCGTTCAAAAGTACTCATCCTCCAAAGCAATCATCTACACCGGTTAAAATAACTTCTCAGCACGAGACCAACTCTCCAACTACTTTCTCACGAAAGAAATACATTTCTATCGACTCACCGACGTCAATGAACACAGGAGAGATATCGAAGACTGGTACTTCAGGAGCCGACAGCAGCACTGAACCCATTAGCAAGGATCGCATCACTAATAATCACATGGAACGTGGGAAAGGGAATGTCTATCACATATCAATACCAGAAAAACCATGTCGTACAGAGAGCACACCTACGCACATCAACAAGGCCGCACTTTGCCAAGCGGTAAGTAGTAACAGCTGTGAAATTTCTCCTCTCGACGAGTAGGGTGGGGTCCCGTAACGTCTGGTCTGGCACAAGTTTATAAGGGTGAATCACTTTGGTAATAATTCATACTATTGTTTATTGTAGCCTAATTGTTAGTGGTCATTGTAGCTCTACGCCAAAATTTTGTGACATTTTGAAGAAATTGTTACTGGTGAAATGCTTTTTTTTTTCTCTTTTTTTTTTTTGCTTCATTTCCATCTGAGAAGATGGCTGGATACCCCATATTCAGCTGCAATAGCTGGTCATCCAGTTGGATGACAAGCGGGACCACTTCACTGGGTCAAACACCCTGCTCTTTGCGATGAATACAGTGGGTTTTTTTTTTTTTTTTTGCATGCCCAAGTTGTGACTCTCTCACACACAGGATCTCCATTTCATGCCTGACCGAGCTAGGACAGAGTGTTTTGCCTCTCACTAGAGGGGATGGTATGATTACACCCAGCATAGCTCAGTGGGACCGGGGTATCGAACTGGGGTCCTTTGGATCATGAGGCAGACGCGCTTCCGACTGAGCTAACTCACCGCCCTGTTCTGAAACATTCAACAGTCGTCCTACAAATATAGCTCTATCACCAATACTTAAGATCACTCAAATGAAGGCTCACAAATGTCCCGTGATTTCACAATCTGTGTGAAGTCAAAGTAGCACCATTAATTTATCTGTGTCTCAGTGTTACAAATAGGCCTTCATAATATACACTTTAAGTTCTAATATCTTTTATACATGTATAAATGTACTGGACATTTAATTATCCAGAAAACAATATAGTTGCATTAAGATCTCATTGCAAAAAATCTAATAATTTTTCGGTCTGAAACTTCACATTCCCTGTTGCATTTCATCTCTCACGAATTCTGGAAGAAGACAGTATGGGTCAGGATGCAGCAATGTGTAACCAAGGGGGTAGGAGTGGGGCTATTTCTGTTATGACATTACATGTTACATACCCTCTGTCATCCTACTAACACACAGACAAACATTCCTTTAGTGGTCACTACCTCTCTCTACATCCTATCCTACAAACACATTTACAGACAAACATTCCTTTGGTTGTCACAACCTCTCTCTACATCCCATCCTATAAACACACAAATATCGTTTGGTTGTCACTACCTATCTTTACATCCTATCCTACAAACATACTTACAGACAAACATCCCTTTGGTGGTCACTTCCCTCTCTACATCCCATCCTAAAAACACACTTACAGACAAACATCCCTTTGGTTGTCATTGCCTCTCTCTTCATCCCATCCTACAAACACACTTACAGACAAACATTCCTTTTGCTTCTCTCTCTACAGGTCTGTCTGGAGTCCGTCAGCAAGGAAGCTATAGCTATTGGTAACACAGGTCAGGTCAAGAGATGAGGTCCAGTGATGACCACTCCCATCTCTGGACTGTGCATGATCAAATTATGGGTACCAAAAAGCCTGAAGGATGTGTCTGGAAATCCTGCTGAAGAATCATACTGGAACATTTGCAGGTCCGATGACAGTGTCCATATAGGGTGGACACACAAAGCAATAACTGCATTTTCTTGCAAAATTTGGTCCCTTTGTTTTCAAAATGAGTTGAAGTACTAGTACTGTGCAAAGGGACTATACAATATGCAAGCAACATCAGACATACTCAACACACATTATTGCTTGTTGTATAGTGCACTCCCATAAAACAAACACAATTATAATAAAATTCCGGTTACAACAATGTAAGAATTCAGGTTGCAACATTATCGGCTCTATGTATTTTATTGTTTATTTGTTCGGTTATGATGAAATTTCAACAATTAACAAAAGAAAACTGCCAGTCCCGAGGACTTCGTTGTAATGGGAGTCCACTGTATAGTATTACTGATTTATCACAATACATGTGCAAGTCTGCTGTTATGTTGCAATGCCAAAGAAGCCATTTGTGACTGTGCCATAGATTTACCTGATGGACGATTTCACATTTTAATAGCCAACAGGAATCTACCACATTAATGCCTTTGATTTGCCCACTTTAGTAAATTGACCAAAGTGATGAGACCGGTACAGCTGAAAATACAGTGTCATATTACCTCTTGGTGCTGTACCAGAAACAGTCAAAAGGATGGAATATTTGATGAGGTGATACCCAAAAGATCCAAGTACATCTTGATGCACAGAAATGTTTGCACATCATTTATGTAAAGTAGATGAATTATTAGTTTTTCATTAAAGCAAGAGAAAATTCAGGTTCAGTTCAGGTTCAAGCTAGCCCCTTGCCCATGTACAAATGTCTGTGTGTGTATGCATGTTTATGTTTGTGTACGTGTGCATATGTTCATGCCCGACGGGCCAGTTTTTTTAAATTTCATATAGATAGCCAGTCAAAGTTACACACACTCTAATCTCAGTGAAAACAAAACTTCATATTAAAAATCCTTGACAAAAATCAATTGTTCTCCTGTTTATGATGCATTTATTAAGTTACATCACTATGGTTGTGTCACAGTCGACTGATATACGAAACATTTTACACAGTGTATGTGGGTTTACTATTCAAGACCTGCATGGTAATGGATTTGATCTGGATAAATTGCCAATATCGATGTTATTGAGCAATAAGTTTTTGCTTGTCTCCCTGAGAAAGTCAAGGGGAAAAAGTCATATCACAGAAACAAAAATGTGCAAAAAGAACTTCTGAGAGCTCAATTTCACAATCTCAGAAATATTGCAGAAAAATTCAGTAATTTTCCTGAAATATGGATTTGTAGTTTATGAACATGCATGAATGAAATAGGAATTTACATAATACATATTTATTTTTTTCTGTATTTGCCCAAATTCTTGAAAAGTTCATGCAGGTACTTGGTGATCAGGTTCAGTATGCAAGACAAATAGAGCAAAATTTCAATTGATACTTTGTATCATCATGCAGTCTCACTCTGTTTTTTTTATTTAATAGGTTTTACTTCAGTCTCTTGTTCCTCTGTCACATTTCTCTTAATATTACCAATATCGTTTCAATAATTGTATAATAAATTGACAAGATGTGCAGTGACCTACAAATATTGACAGCATGCATACTAAAGCACCCTTGCCTTGGAAATTCTGAAGAGTTTTCACAAAGATCAACAAAATGCACATTTCAAAAATTGCTTGTCATTCTATATGACAAAACTAAATGCGTTATGTCATATCGTCGCTGGGGTGACAAGACCTTGTATCTGCAATTTTGGTGAAAATGACTTTTTTGGATCAATAGTCAAATAATGGGTTAAGTGATGTCCTGTCCAATTCCCAACTGTCTTACTCAAAAAAATGAAGCCACCACGGCATGTCAAAGGAAAGGCTATCCCATTCACCACAGTGCTTTGGTCGCCATGTTTTTTCGCTCTCCTGAACATCTGACATTTTGTAGATACGAGGTCTTGTCGCCCCAGTGATGATATGTAGTATTTGAGCAAAAATAAATTTAAAAAAAAGAAAAAAAAATCACGAGGACGTTCAGCCCCAGATTTAAATTGTAAGGCTTGTAAACCCTGACAGGTCCATGCTTGGACATAATATTCACAAAATCAGTGAATCAGACATTCTGCTACTCTAGTGTGTGTCCTGTTTGTCTTAAATCTGCATTCAAGACAGGAGCCTTGAAAGAGGGAATTTACCCTGCAAAGAGTCAAAATTTCATCAACTGTTTGAGAGAGTGTGAACAAAAGATCTTCAGGTACATGTCACTGATATGTAGACAACTTCATCGAGGTAAACTTTGATATGATGTCTGGCTCCACAATGTAAACTTGTAAACACGAGTGACATGTTAGTATGCTACAAAACAGTTACTTTGCTCTTGTTGCAGTTTTACTCTGAGTCAGGTATTGTAACAAGATTCTCTGATCAGATACAGAGGTTGTTGGTCTATTGGACCACTGTTATGCATATTGATAATTATATGTTTGGAGAAAACATGACCCTTTTCACTTCTTATATTGCCATATTGCTTCACTGACAGAAGTTGCCATCACTTAATAATGTAGAATATTATGAAGCCAATGATAAGTAGCTATTTGCATCTGCCTGTAAATATCATGTGTATTTACTGACAGCAGTATTAAACTTTGCTTGAACTGACAAGATGTACCTTTGATATTACATAATTTCTATTTCAACAAGCTGAAGACAGCTTGCATTTCAATAAATATGATATTTTCTTATGCAATAATCTAAGCAGTTCTCTGCTCTTGACTGTTGATGTTCAATACCATGCTCTTTTGAGAAAGCCAGTTTTAACACTTATTAGGACATTTCTTTTGATACATAAAGCCATCGCAAGCTTAACCTATGTGTAGGCTGTTAGGCAGCTATTGGATATGAATTTGCATATTACAGCACTAGCTTCTGATGCTCACTTGTTAAAAGTATGTTTGGGTACTTGTAATAAATGGCATCAAACCACTGTAACTGTGTTGCCCCCTCTATCACCTGCAAAACAAGCTGATTCCACAAACTCACCCAATCTTTCTGGTGGCAATATTTAATCTTCATAGCAACAGCTGAAGGCAAGTGTTTTTTAACCAGGGAGATGTATATGTGCCAGCCTGTCAATGGTTTATATGTGGATGGAGTGTTGTGTGATGCAAACATTGAGCAGTCATATCATCAGCTGTCAAATACAATATTCTGTCACAAATAATCCTATCTCCAACAGCTTCACCTCTTCTGATGAAGGTGTTTCTTAAGGTTCACTGTAGGACAGAACTTGCCTGATGCTGCATAGGAAAAATGTCTAACTACTTAGTGTCAGTTTTGTTGGGTGATACCAGTTTAAATTCAGATGACAATCGCTCAAAGTCTCTAGAAAATATTTTCTGCCTCACTCCTTCTTGTTCATTGTTTCTCCAAGCTCCTCCAGAAGTTCTTGCTTGTAGTCGTCAAAGCCGCCATCTATCTCATTGATGGTTTGGTCCTCAATGACCCAGAGCTGGCAGTCTGTCTCGGTGATGAGGCGGGCATCATGGGAGACGATGATAACACCTATCAAAGAGTGATAACACTCATTCATCACACCATCCATAAATCATATTATTAGCAACAGACAAACAAGCATTCAGTGTTACTTTACTAGATAAAGGATAATTCCATCATCCTACCATAGCTGTAGACATAGAAAATTCTCTCTCCCTTCTATGTGGCCGGCATTCCTTTCATTTCTTGAGACACTCTTAATGCAATTTTATTAATGTACGTTGCTGACACGACCACAATATGAAGCCCAAGTCATGCTTTGTTCAAATACAGTTCATTTGAGTCAAATTTTACAGATCATTTACATCAAATTACCGAGTACAATGGATTCCAATGAATCCTTTACTATAATGTCTTCATTTGTGTATATTCATATATTCAGACTACAAATGTGCAATTTTGGTTTCTGTCTATTAAATAAACAAAGACAGGAGGCTCAACAAAGCTATATGTCAGTTACACCTCAAATAATCTGAACTAATGCTCACCTCCAGCATAGTGGTTAATGGCATCAGCCAGAGCATCAATAGACTCGATGTCCAGGTTGTTTGTCGGTTCGTCCTGTAGCAAGAAGGCATGATAGCAGTACATCCAAGTCAAATCTACAATAGTAGTCTATTTGGTGGCTTTTTTTTCCTCTGCATAGGTCATGAGCATTATATAAAACCTTTTTCTCTTTATCAGACTACAGTGTCTTAACCAGATAGAGAAATGAGAAGTCTATTTACGCTCTAAGTGTACGAATTAAAAAATTACTTAATGCAACACTTACATATGCTCAATTATCACACATATACCACAGAAAAGAATACAAAGATTGGCTGTTCTGTCGAAATTACATTTTTTTTTTTTAATCACTGAGACACTTCTCAGGTGTTGCTTTTTTCAGCAAATAATTATTTCAAACATGAAGTCAGCACAAAGGACCTCAAGGACACTCAAGAAAGAAGAAACTTCTACTTACAGAGTATAAAGAATGTAATGTATGACAGGACACAGAAAATGTATTTAATGTTTCAACAAAATGTACTGATACACAGTATACAACATATTTAAAGGCAAAAATCATATTAAGGATCAAACATGGACAACTTTGAGTGTGCATAATAAACCAAATGTCAAGAAAAAAAAATGACAAAACCATATTTTCCTATTTTTGTTGAAGGAAAAACAAACCTAATATTGTAAAAACAAACAACTTGGGAACTTGCATATGATGAAGCTGCAGGGTTTAGCATTCTGCAACAATGTACTGGAGATTATAAACAAAAACAACTAAACAGGCAAACAAACTGACCAATATAACAATGTCAGGCTGGCTCTGGCAAAGGTCAGCAAAGGCCACCCTGGACTTCTGACCACCTGATAGGTCCTTAGTCTTGATGGTGTGGGCATGGCTGACCAGTCCAAAGCGTCCCAGCAGCTTGCGGCAGTCCTGGTACTGTAAGTTATACTTGGTCTGGATGTAAGAGGATAGTCAGTCATGTGAGCAAAGCTTTATGTATTGAAAATAGAATCACGTTGCAATTCTTTTCTTGCCAGACAGGGATGATATTGAGGTTAAAAGAAAAAAAAAATGGAAATCAACATTTTCAGATGATTTCAATACACAGAAATAGAAAATGTGTATAGACAAGGGAGAAAACAGAAAATCAGATCTAAATTTACAGAACACCATAAGGAGGTAGAGTCTTTACTGACACACTACTGTGTAGAAGTGCTGGTGAGAGATATTACTGCTGTGATGTATGCAAGGAGAGGACTTTGATGGGTGTCTCCAGAAATGATTACCACAGCAAGATATGGAAGATTATGAATACCTTTGTGATATTTGAAGAATATAATGCATACCTCCAACAATGTAGCTATCAAGAGAATCATGTCATATGAAATATCATGTTCCAAGACTTGGCTTGCATGCCATCAAATCACGCTGAAAAGATAACACTTTGCAATCTCCTTCAGACCTTTCAATGTTCTACCAGCTGATCTAAACTGAGAACTGACTATAATACCGGTATACCAATCTTAAGGTCCCCTTTACCTGAAGATATTCCACTGGGCTCACATCCATCGTTAGCTGGTCGGCTGAATGCTGACTGTAGGATCCTATCCGTAACCTGTGGTTTTTCCTGATTTCTCCTTTCAGCTGTGAAAGATTTCACCAAATAATACTATTATTCATTACATTGGACAGCAGCAGGCAGTGTATTTCACAATTTTTCTTCTACATGACCACAAACAGACACCAAACCAGGTCTTTTAGCTTTTCTTCCTTAACAATTTTTGTTACATCTGTTTAGAGCAGCATAGTATTGTTTGCCGCAATAAAAAGATTGTTACGTGCTCAATATGACGAAAGGATAAGACTTCTACCAACAAAGCCTTGAATAGTAGACAGTCAAGGCACATTCCACTTTATCATTATAAAGACTGTATACATACAAATGAGAGCATTCAACAAACTTTACGCGAGGAAAATGTCAATGTATACTTCAATGGGGCAATCATCAACTGCAACTTTAACTGCCCAGTTAATGTACATGCTTAAAACACACACTTTTGCATATGCACAAAAACAAATATATTTTTTGAGAATGCAATCAAATACCAAGGTATCAATTCATAGTCCTCACTCACTTCAGTCACTATGGAATACAAAACAAATAAACCTTGGTAATGATTCTGAAGAGAATTCTTTCTTAAGCCTCAGGACAATCACCATTAGTAGCAATGATGCTAAAATTATCAACTCCAAATCTAGCACAAATCTTATCCATTTTAAAGTTTGTCTCTGGTCTTTGTAGTGCCTAAATCTCGATGCAAAACTCTAAAAACAAAACAATCGTGTCCCTGAATGCTGGACACAATGCAAATAAAAGAACGAGAGAAATCTGCCCAAGCAAAGGTTTTAAAATGTACTTACAGGAGATAGCTCCCCTTGGAGCAATTTCAGGAATGTACTCTTCCCAACTCCATTGGGTCCAACAATTGCAACTATGTGGAAGGAACAAAAACATATGAGTAAGTTTTTTTTTTTTTTCTTGAAAACAGAAAAAGAAGAAATCAACATCGGGATATTCCTAGAATTTAAGTTTACAAAAACACATTTCTGAGTAGCAAATAAAGCTTACAAAAAATGAAGTCCAAGGGAATTCTGATTAATTGATATCTAATGAAAGATAGTTCTCAAAAGCAACAATGTATTTAAACATAAATCTTTCTTATATCCGTGTGGTTGAATCATTGTGCAACAAATACAAAATCCAAACATATTACAGGATATGGTGGACAAATCATACGTTAAAAATATTACAGAAGAACTTTGCAGACTATCAGTAGGAGATAAAACACACTAAGCTACTAACATAGGAAAGTATGTGAGACAAACCTACTAAGAGTGGTACCTGAATACGATAATTTCTCTCAGTTCATTACAGTGTGAATTAAATACTTTTCCTAGAGTTTGAATCTAAGGTTACCTACACATTATCGGTTCTACAATGTTTTCTATGAGGCTTTTTGAAAACACACAAGATTTTTGCTTCTTTTACGGAGACTGTTTCCCTATACTAACCATATCTTTCATTATGTCAAGGCTTTAAATGCCAACAAACAACCCAGTCACAATCATAACTTGAAGTAAGTTCTTCTTGGAGAAGCTCATAAGAAAATGTTTGTTCACGACTTCTTAAGTACACACTGACAGAAAAAGTAGGGGAAACAAGGAAAAGTAGAAATTACGCGGTGCGCAATATATGTCCCCGCCGGAAGTAGCATTTTGTAACAAAATGTGCAATATAGGTAAAAAATCAAGGTCAAAGAAGTCAAAGGTCAAAATTCTGTGTAGAAGTTTTGAAGCCCTCACCTAGTGCCATCACATAAAGCAAATGGAATCAAAATTGGGTTAGAAATGGCGAAGGAGTAGCATTTGGTAGCCAATGTACAATATAGGTCAAAAATCAAGGTCAAAGGTCAAAGAAGACAAAGGTCAAAATTCTGTGTAGAAGTTTTGAAGCCCTCACCTAGTGCTATCACATAAAGCAAACGGAATCGAAATCGGGTCAGAAATGGCGAAGGAGTAGCATTTTGTAGCAAAATGCACAATATAGGTAAAAAATCAAGGTCAAAGGTCAAAGAAGTCAAAGGTCAAAATTCTGTGTAGAAGTTTTGAAGCCCTCAACTAGTGCCATCATATAAAGCAAACGGAATCGAAATCGGGTTAGAAATGGCGAAGGAGTAGCATTTTGTAGCAAAATGTACAATATAGGTCAAAAATCAAGGTCAAAGGTCAAAGAAGTCAAAGGTCAAAATTCTGTGTAGAAGTTTCGAAGCCCTCACCTAGTGCCATCACATAAAGCAAACGGAATCGAAATCAGGTTAGAAATGGCGAAGGAGTAGCATTTTGTAGCAAAATGTACAATATAGGTCAAAGGTCAAGGTCAAAGGTCACAACTGAAATTCTGTGTAGAAGTTTTAAAGCTCCCATGTAGTGCTATCATATAAAGCAAACAGAATCAAAATTGGCTCATAAATGACAGAGAAGTAGCAAATTGAACATTTTGATCACACACGGACGCACACACGGACGGACGCACGGACGGACGGACGGACGGACGCACAGACACACACACGTACGGAGCCCGTTTCATAGTCCCCTGCTCGAACTCGTTCGGCGGGGACAAAAAGCATACTAAAAGTGGCATAATATTATATTTCTAATGTATTTAGAATTTTTGTAAAGTACAGTTGTAATGGCAACATGTAACTTGTCCAATAATGACTGTCTTCTGCTGACAAGCTTTCTATTTACAGAGCTTGAAAATGATGAAGTCATTAATCTTAAATCCTATTCATATAGAAAAAGGGAAATTCCTTACCTCTCGATGACATGTCGATACCAAAATCACAATTAATGAAGAGTTTCTTCTGACCAGGGTACCCAAAGTCCACACCTGAGGGGGAAAACAAATGTTAAATTCATTTTACAAGATAGAGCAATTTTTAGGGAAACTTTCCACAGATGTCTATAAACATCATGCAGTCATTAATAATGTATATCTGAGACAAATAATTAAGTTTCTCTCTAATAATACAGTGAAAGACTAAAAATGCAATTACAGGAAATTTATAAAATATTTTGAACACCAATGGAACTTTCTGCTGAAGATTTTTAACCAGGGGTAAACATAAAAATAAGTCTTTCATTCAGAATCAAAGACATTGTGCATAAACAGAGACTGACATGACAAAAACAGAGAGAAGTAGCTGACTGGGACTCACCATACATGCCAAGGATAGGAGGATTCAATGGCGGAGGGTCAGGAAAGGTAAACTTGACCACATACTCCTTGGGTCTTTTCAGCAGCTCTTGAGGTTCCATGTCTTCCTCTGTAGGGTCTCCTTTCCTCTTTCCCTTCTCATTCTTCTTCTTTTGGGCCGACTGTGTCTCCTTCTCCTACTCATTCATCCAAACAGAGGATGAAATGATAAAACAAAATAATGTTAGCTTTATTTCATTAAATCTTTCTTCTTTTCCCCTTGTTATGCCATTCATGTATCTATCAATACTCTTTTGCACAATAAAATTCAGTCTAGTTATCACATCTAAAAGACCACTTTCTTGAATTCAGATATTTGAAACCCATATCCTTGGAGTGAGCTCTTTATCTTATCAATTACCTTTCTCTGAATGGAAAGATGCATCGTGAGAAAGTCACTTCTAGGCCTGACTACTCCAATGCATTACATTTCATACTGTTCCTTTTTTTTTTCATTATCATGTCATTCCTTCCTTGAATGCCATTTTTGTCTCACTTACCTCTGTTTGTCTGCAAATTAAACGCTTCAGTTTAATCGACTCCTTACTTCGTTTTTCAATTAACAGTTGGTCATATGTAGATAATCATATCCATCTGTAGGTACTTTGCAATAGTGTTCTTTTAGTATATAGAATACCGCTATAAACACTGCACATATCATATGGCCAATCAAACCTACAGAAGAATTGGTGGCATTTTACTTAAGAACATGCAGACTGTATTAATGCATGAATTAAAGCTAATGCATGCCATGGCATTCAACCATGCAATTTGAAAAACCCACGTAAAATCAGAAGAAATAGATAACATACTCATACCCTTTAAGTAAGTATTCATTAAAGTGTGTTGTACTTGAATATTGTAAGAGATGAAAGAGACTTACTGCAGCTTTCTTTGATTTGCCTTGACTCTTCAAGCTCTTTATCCTCTTCTCCTGTAAGGCAAACAAAAAACAATGTACACAGTATTGAGTAAGAATACAAGGTACAGAAACCAGAAAAAATCATGCAATTCATGAATATAAAATATCTATATGTATTCAAGCAGTGGTATATAGATACTGAGTCCTCTGAGAGACATGGTTCAAACTCTGGCCAGAGGGCAAATAGTTTTAACCATGACTTCAAAGAAAGCAGTTAACATTTGTTGAATATGCCACATCCCACTTAATTTTCAGATATTTATGCAAAATTAAGGCATTGAAATGAAGTTGTCTTGTTACTGGTCAGAGAAAACAGAATTACATGAAGTATCATTTCATAATTGATTTTGCTTCGTTCAATATCTCTGATTTGTTATGTTTACATCAAATACTTTGTTCACAGCCTCTCTGAAAAACAGCCTCTTGGCTGATTGAGGGCTTTTAACCCCGTGATTAAATAAAATAGATAAACAAACAAACAAACAAGGTACAAATGTAGATACATGCACAATTCACAATGAGCAACAATGTGCAAATATAGAATAATACATGCATCTTGAAAAACCATTGACTGCTGGGCAGTATAGCCAAAACAATTTACTGTATCTTGGATCAATCAGAATCAAGTATTCTTTGAATGAGGTAAATAATATGAAATACTGCACCTGTTTCTCATACTCCTTTAGCTGCTCTTTCCTTTTCTGGCCAAGCATTTTCTTGAATGTATCTGCAAAGTAGACATAAAAGACAGAAAGAAATGGATAAATACAAACTGCACAGGAGCTTTAGCAAACCGAGAGATATAACCAATGTACAGTAAGACTGTACACATCAGAGACTGTTATTATAACCATCCCACATGTAGTATTATAATAACAGTCATCCATATTCATCAGTCACCTACACTGCAGTTCAAAATTTCTCAAATTACTCTGAAACAATGTTATGAGCTGTTGACATTACAAGATACATGGCTGCAGAAATATTTCTTCTTCTAGGAAATAATGAACAATTATAATGTCATGAAATGTTGATTGACTGTGTGTACTCTTAACACAGCCTGGAGATTTCATGGGATCCACTCAGAGTGGGTGATTCATCAGACCCTCTAATTCATAAGTCTGCTCCATGTGACTTGGGTAACTAATGGATGAATAAACTTTACAAGATATGATGAACACATAATACGCCCTGTAATTTTTGATTCACTATTCACTCAGTCTTCCATGAACAAGAACTATATCCTACCTGCCTGGTGAAACAAACAGCAAAAAAAAAAAAAAAAAAAAAAAAAAATGGCAATGAAAACTAGACAGGAATTTCCATTCACTGCTAACAGATGTTCCCCAAAATGAAAACTCATGGCTGAATAAAGCTCCCACTATTGTTAGAACAGGAATGATCTCATCAAATGGGAATAGTGGCCAGAAAATGATATCTGCTCTCTAGTTGCTAATGAACAACACATATTAGTGCTACATGTACAAATCAGGGAGAATTGTGTATTGTGTGGTGAGTGAAACACCCAGATGTCAACATAAAATCAACACAATACTCACTGTAATTTCCCTTGTAGTAGAATAACTTCTGCATATCTGTAGGGATGGTGAAAACAAAATATCATAGTGTTCACATTCAGCAATCTATTCTCCATGTCTCACCAGCTCAATGAGCAATGCACTGGCATCTTGTCCGCACAACCCTTCTGTACAACACTCCATCGAAGAGCATTTGGCAGGGCATGGAACAGACAGTTCTACTTGTTTACTGTAACTCTGTTGTGACACATCAAGGCATATGCATCTTGGGTGTCATCATCAGTTTTTATAGCCTGAGCTCTGTGTGTCAAAGGGGGCGTTCGAGCGCTCTAAAGCGAACCAAAGCGAACTGAACCGAAGCGTACTGTACCGAAGCGTACTGTACCGAACTGGGCCAGATTTGAAGCGTTAGAGCGCGCTGTCGAGAAAGCGTACCTCACAAGTTATTTTGATAAAAGGTCACGCATTTTTGTAGCAAGAATGTCATCCACCTGGCACTTGAACTTCTTACAGTTGTCCCGAACAAAGAGAATGATCTCTTTGCATTGTGACGTATGTGACGTATACGGGCATGCTTTACAGCGAACTTCTGGTACGCTTTTGGAGCACATCGGAAAGTGGTCCACTTTTGGCTTGGTACAGTACGGTACGGTACACCTTAGCAACGTTCGAGCGTTCCTCTGGTGTGGGTACAGTATGGTACAGTTCGCTTCAGGAGAGTTCTCGAACACACCCAAATCTGACAGACTCAGCACAATACAAATAATTCATCATCGTGGTCATTATTAACAAAGCTGGAAAAACTGTAATGTTTTCAAACTTCATTTCTCACTGAAATAGAATATAGACAGCAAAACAAGAGTGAATCTGATTGGTCTACAAGTCATCGTTGACACAAACTATTTCTCATACTTCCCTTACCAATGCTGGCACAATAAACATACCAGTATAGGAATTCAGAATTACAATTACAGTCAAACCTGCCCTAGCGGCCACCTCTCTATAGCAGCCACCTGTCTATAGCGGCCACTGAAAAATCCCCCCGAGAGAAAAGCAATGTTAAAGACCCTGTGTATAGCGGCCACCTGTCTAACGCGGCCAGCGGCCACAAATTTTGTTTCCCGCGGTAGATTTTAACCTGTCTATAGCGGCCAAAAACCCGATGGAGCCGTAGCCGAGCCGATAATTCAGCGTGTTTTTCTGCTTGTTAGCCGTGCCAGTCATTCCTGGGCAACGTTCAGTGATCGCCACCGTTGCATTCATCACTTATTCAGTCACAATAAGGCACTAGTGACTGCACATGCTACATCATGTACTGTGCAACAATTTCATAAACACCGGCACTGTTCTATACATGATACACACAGGTGCATACGTACACACATACATGTACATGTACATGTAAGTATGTATAGATGTATACAACGATGATACATGTTACCTGTCTATAGCGGCCACCTGTCTATAACGGCCACTTTTCCCGTATCCCTTGGGTGGCCGCTATAGACAGGTTTGACTGTATATGTAAAATGGAACATTAACTTTCACATTGTATGCTATGCAAACAAAGACACAGGAATATTAGCAAAAATGGTAACTGGTCTTTGAAGATCTAAAAATTGGACCATTATTACTTTTCATTCAGTCTGAAATTTTGTATAAATCAATTGTGGTCTTTACCTCTAAAAAAATATCAAGATATTAAAACAGCAGCTTTTTTCTACTTACCAAGATGGATGATATCTGTGCACACATCATCAAGAAACTGCTGGTCGTGGGAGACTATGAGGAGAGTCTTTTTCCATGACTGAAGGTAGCTGTATTGACAATCACATGTGGATGCCAAGCCAATAGGATCACATTGCCAAAATCTTTTCCTTTTGATATGTTGACAGTAATGAGTGCATTCAGTTTTGGTTGATAAAATCCAAACTTTGAACAAACAGCTCTTCCTCCACTTTGGTTGATTTTTTTCCTCTGCTTCGACAGTGTCAGCCAATTTGTTGACTTTCTTCAAAACATGCTCTCTTTTAATTGGTTCAGACAATGAACAGTCACATCTTTAGATTGAAAAGTCACCGCAAAGTTAGATCAATGAAAATCTACAATTGAAAATACTCCAATGTTCCAAAATTGCATGAATTTTAACAACACATTGACAGCATACAGAAGCCAAATATTTTGCTTCTGATAGGGCTCAGCTTGAGTGAGTGAGGATTTATCATGGAATGTGGCCTTTTATAGGTGCTTCAAAGTATCAAATCCAAATGAAAGTATGATTTCCCTTCAGCATACTCATTGGTTGTTTTGTGCATAGAGTAACTCTAATATTTTTTGATTTTTCACTCATTTAACGACTCACCTTTAGCAGCTGCCTGAACAGTGTCCTAAACATAACTTGAGTAATTAGGAAAATGTTATTAAAATGGACACAGTGAGAATATGCAAACCTTCTCACAATTTTTGTGATAGTATGACTAGTTTAAAATAGTCAAAGAACTCTGTGTTGATTGACAGTATGACATTCCAGCAGTAAACATGCTTTGCAACAAACTTCTCAATTTCTCTAATACTTTCACCAAGGTGCTACTTGTGTTTCACTGCATTTACTGAAAACTCTCTTGTCAGGGCAAACATTCCTTCAAAGTGACGAGGTGATGCCTGCAACAATCAAAGGAAAAACTTTCCTACTTACTTGTTGAGCCAGATGACAGCATTGAGGTCTAAATGATTTGTGGGTTCATCTAGCAGGAGGAGAGTTGGCTCCATGAACAGTGCCCTGTAGCAGAGAAATGAAAATAAAACAACAACAAGTCATCGACTTGTACAGAAAGCCTTCTATGATTGTCTGATCCACTTCAACAAGTGTTACCACCTTTGGCTTAAGGTTAAACACACAGATTCCTCATTTCATGAATTACAATTATGACTGCCTGTACCACCACTGTATCATACAATACATCAACATGTTTGTAATTCCCTTTTAACAGTATTACAAGAATCTCTAAAAACAACCATTGTTCTCAAAATACCCAAATATTTCCTCATGAATTCTTTCTTGTCACTTGACTTCATGTAACACACTGATTATGAACTTTAGTCTCTGGGGCATGTGTGTTTTTGTGATGGGCAGGAGAAAGTGTATTCTCACCTTCATCCTTAAATATGAGGCCAATTTTAGGATTATTACGGTTGTTCAATTTCAATTCATCAAAGTTCTTGTTTGCTCCAACAGTAGTGTTTCATGGATGATATACAGTATATGACCGCTGAAAGAGACAGAGTCAAATGAAAAAGGCACTTACTGTATTTCTGTAAATCTGTTCACAATGGTTTTACTCATACTCACATCCGTTTTCTTTTCTGCCAAGCTAGAACTAGCATAATATATTTACAAAGGAAATTTTGCCATATATAAAAAGTAGTTTTATAAGGACACACTCTTCAGTATGTGTGTTCACATCTACTCACATCATCAAATTCTCACCTTGCTAGAGACACACGCATTCTCCATCCTCCTGAAAAGTCTTGTGTTGCCTTCATCTGCATGTCTGGTGTGAATTGCAGACCCTTTTCATGGCATAAAAAAAAAATCAATTACAATCAAATGAGAAAAAGGAAAGTTAAGATCGACAGAGAATTAATGGCATTCTTGATCTAAGTCTAATTTGCCTCCCTCCATATCTCCATCTCACTGCAGTGCCTTGAAGCAATAAATACTCACTGCCTCACACTGAATCTCCTGCATCTTTTGTAAGGGCTACATGCATCTAGTCTTAGATCCAGACTACATCACATTTAACTGAATCACTGTGCAAGAGTGAGGTCATTTCCTCATCAGGTTTGAACTACGTTTAAGTTGTAAACAGGTCTTTTCTACACACTGGGCAAAGTTGATTTGACCAATGCAATGAGTATCAATTAAAAACAAAGACTATGATATCAAATAAATTTCAATCCTAATATACAGTATATCAAATTAGACTGTGATGCTATGAAAATGATGAAATGTCTGATTGTATCTACATGACATCTGTAAAGTGTTGAAGATTTCCTTGCGTGTCATCCAAGGTGAGACTTACTGCTAAGATTCTCCTCACACGAGCTTCAGCTGAGGCTACTCCAATCACCTCCATCTCTTCATACACCTTGGTGAGAAGACAAAAGATAGTGAAGGTCAAAGGTCATGCAGTCATGGTTAGTGAACAAGGGAAATGAGCATGGTCTTGACTACGTACAAATGATATCAAAAGTGATGCTACATTGCTGACAGAATTGAACAGACATTACATTTGTTAAACTCTGACTGATATTCCCTGGTCTGAAACGAATATCTTTCAACATATACCGGACTGAGAAATCACACTGAGAGGTACTACTGTTTTAGTGTTTGTGGCTTACAGGGGAAAAATCCACACTGAATGTACAGTCTAGGCCTGTAAAATATCAATGACAGAGAACATTGTGTAAAACATGTATCTCTAAACTATAGCACTCCGAGAGCACAAGCCTCCACTTAGGTCATAGGGTCAGAAATATAAAATTGTGTATGCATCTTAAAAACAAACAAACAAACAAACAAAAAAACAAACAAAAAAACAAACTGGATTCTGGTGACAATCTAGATCACTCCCCAAAACAAATCACCTCAGCTTTTACTACAAAACACCTACATGTATCCTGATAATTTTTATTACAATCTGTTCATAACATATTGAGTTATATTGCTTACAACAAACAAACATACACCAGAAAAAACGTAACTTCATCAGGTGATTGCCACTAGGTGATTACATGTATGCCAGCCACAAGTGATGGAAGACCTCTATCAGGGATAAAATGAAATGTCTCACAGCAGATATTTCATGACATAATTATGAACTCTTTTCCTCTCCGCAGGAATTTTCAGTCAAACAACCATCATATCCCCTGCCTTCAACCATGATCATAATGACATCTTGTCAAGAAGCATACATGTATGAGGTTATTAACATTTCATAACTGTTTGTGTGTGAGTGTGTGCATGTGTGTTACTGCATCAAGCGAGTGTTAGCCATTCTATTTGATATGATATTCAAGGACGGGGGAACTGATAATTTCATCCATATCTGACAAACGTGAGGCCACCATTGGAATCGCTAGTGGTGTTTGGGTGTTGTGTGCTAGTGGTGTTCGGGTGTTGTATGCTGGTGGTTTTGGGGTGTCTATATAATTCCCTTTAAACTGCCTGAAAAAGTATTACATTTCCATCGATGCAGTACACATATTTGAGAAGACTCCATACTGTGTTGGCCTACTGAGATGGAATGAGAGATGGCTGTAAGATGTCAACTCTGTCTTACCTCCTTGAGTCGCTCTGATCGGGAGTTATCACCTCTCTCACTCTCCTCTAGTAGTTCTTTCTCCTGCAAAGTTAAAAGGTGTATAAGGCTGTGAGTGAATTCTATAAAGATGACATTATGTACTCAAGATAGCTCAAACTAAATAGCAATATATACATTCATATATCTGACAAATCACAAATGGTTGCAACAATAACATGGCAATTTTTTTCCATATCTTTTTCTTTCCTATGTAAAGAACATATCTGTAAGAATACAATACTGTAAAAAAAAAAAAAAATACATGTCAACAGTAAACAAAGAATACATTTTCAAGACTAAGGGAGAAAATAGCGAAATTTTATAGCATGAGATGGGGAAAGCAAAGAAGACAATAAATAAACTGAAAAATCTTGTTATTTGATGACAACTGAACGGCATATCTTAAATTGTCAATCTTTATGTATGACTACCAAGAATTTAGCTTCTAAATAATGAACTGAGGGAAATACCATGGAGGGTAGACAAGAGAAAGAACAACATTTTGATTTTTTAGCTTTAAATACATTTCAAATGCCTAGGGTGATCTTACCGTGTTGAGGATGAGTCCCTAGTATACTCAGGCAGGTGTCTACGGGAAATGCGTGTTGTAGCAAACTAAGCCCGTCCTCAACGGGTTAAATCAACTACTGGTCCATTCTTCTGCTCATTTTTTTAAACTTGATCTAATTTGTAAAGCTATGGGAATGGATCTTTGGGTGTACAAGTGAAGGACTCTTGGCTAGCATGATGCCTCACCTCTTTCAGCAAAGCTAATCTCTTCTTATCAGCATTCAGTACAGCCAAGAAGGCAGGAGTAGTATCAGCTTTCACCTCTAAAAAGTTATCCAGCAAAGAAAGAGAGTAAGAGAACTGACTTACTGTTGTCAATCTTGCATAACAAACAATAAGTTTAACATTACCACTTGCACGCATAAAACCTAAGTTGAATCTCCTGATCAGAATCAATACTCAACTGGTGACAAGGTCAAATCATCAAAGTGAAATTCTGTCCTTACATCAGAGCAAATCTAATTCATATGGTGGACTCGGTTTGAAAGGCATTTCCTAGTTCTCATGAAGAGAATGTTAATTGTTATTATTTAATAAACATAAATACAAAAACACTCACATTCATAACCATTATCATGCAAAGTTAATTTCATACATACTCTGAAAATATGCATCTATTTCTTGGTGATCAGAGAAATAGCTATACAAAACTACGCAAGTGATACATGCATGGCACATAATAGTGTGATTTCTGTCAACCTCCTTTCCATGACCTTCAGATTGTTACTGTGGTGCATATGCCAAGAATAACACTATGATTAATATTGTAAAGGAACACCTCTAGGTAATACCACCTCCACAACTAAGCTCAGGACCCACCTTGCTCACACAGTAGGACATCAATGTTTGGTGGAATAGCCAGCTTTCTACTTGCTATATGTGAAAGAAGGGTTGTCTTCCCCATTCTGAAATAAATGAAGGATTTTCTTCAGATGAAACCACATTGTGAAGGAACAGAAAAAGTGACAAATGTACCTTGCCAAGAAATAAAATATTAATATTTTGGGCCATATTCACAACACAGGACCCAAGTAACATAATTAAATGTAAATGAATACATTACAGACATTTTCTCTATATTCATGATATATCAACATTTCATCAAATACAATACTGCTAAGGATATTAATAATCTTTCCAATCATGTTAGCAACTTCTCATAATTTTTTACTAGTATGTAACATTCTCTTCCTCATTTCTGGCCATTGGAAAACTCACCCATTAGGTCCGACCAGACCATACCGGCGTCCCTGAGCTACGGTCAAAGAGGCATTGACAAAGAGCTCCTTGCCAGCAGCAGAAATTGAGAACTTGTCAACCTTCATGAATTTTGAGAAGACAAAAATGAATATCAATTCTCTCACCTTTCCTTAAAACCTTCTGTCAATGGCTCTTTTTACTTGATACTGTAAAAGCAAAAATTTTTGTGTGAGTAATCTTTTCTTGATCAGCAGCATAAAATAAATGTTGCATGTTTCTAATTCTGCAGAATTTTAAGAGATGTAATTTTATTACATATGATAAACAAAAATTCTCATGAGCTTTTATTTTAATGCTAATTTCATGTTGTGCCAAATGCATTAAAATTTCCACTTTCACAGTACTTGGAAATCAAGCTAGAATATTTACTTTGCTGGCAACACAGGAAATGGCAGTAGATGTACTCTTTAAATGAGAAATATTCCCTTTAGTAGCTAGGTTAAGTCAAATCAGCTATATATATACTACCAGACACAATGTATCCTCAACAGGTCATAGACATACAAACATCACACAGGACTAACAATGACAAACTGAGATGAGTCAACCATATTGTTTGTTCACAAAAATGACAAAATATGTTGAACTTCTGTACATCAGACAAAAGTTTTAAATTAAAAAAAAAAAAAGAGCTGTGTGACGGTAAGAGAGCACCTAAAACAAAGAGACAGAGAGAAATAAATTTAACAATTTCAGGGTTTTTTCAGATAAGGCAAATTTTCAGTCTAACGGACGAAGATGAAAAGGAAATGGAAATAAAAGAATCAAGAAGGAAGCACAGTATTATTTTTTACTTTATTATTATTATCATTATTTATTTATTATTATTATTATTTTATTTATTTATTTATTTATTTATTTTATTTATTTATTTATTTATTTTTTTTTTTTTGGGGGGGGGGGGGGGGGGGGAGGAAAGCTTACCTTGACGTCTGTGGCATTTTCCAGTGCAGCACCTTTGATATTACTCTCCTGTTGAGACAGGGCAAAGTTGGACAGCTCACCATCCTCCAGCATCTGTTGCCTCATTTGGTCCTAGGACATATAACCACATGGTGTACAATATAAGATAAACAGCTGGGTTGCATGGTGGCCCAATGTATGGTGCTAACACAGGGTGATGGTATGTAATGTCATACAACATTATAACCACATGGTGTACAATATTAGATAAACAGCTGGTCTGCATGGGGTTTAATATCAAATGTATGGTGCTAACACAGGGCTATGGTATGTAATGTCCTACAACATTAAACCACATTAACAACATGGTATAGTAGTAGATAGAAAGCTTGGGGGTGGGGGGGAGGGGGTATCAAATGTATGGTGTTAGCACAGGGCAACAGTATACAATGACCTACAACATTATAGCTAGTCAATATATGCACATCATACGTGACCCTGCACCACAAAACAAACAAAAAGTCGCCAGACATGGATTTTTAGTTTAGAGCAGATTCTAAAAGAGCAGACTCTAAGCTTTGAAATGATGTATAACTCAATTTAAATTGACTCTCCTAACCACACACTCCGGAAAAGTGTGAACTGAGAAAAGAGGCTCTGAAGTAAACAGTCCATTCAAGCGCTTAATCTTTTCAAAGCCACGCTAGCTGTGCCATGAATGGGACAAAAAAAACCAAACAAATATGGTGTTAACCATGGGAGCAATGATAATTAAGGGATTATCAGATTAAGCTGAAATTAGGCATGCTTTGTCAACACATTTTGTCCATGATTAATTACAACTTTCAAAGGAGTAGCATTATCCTTTCAAAAGTTGTTAGAGTTGAAAGTGAAGAGTGTGTACAGGGTTTTTAAGAAATGAAAGGGGGACTCTATAAGAAACATCTAATCACACTATTCACCAATAAAGTGTTTGAGAAAAACTGCAAAAAACACAGCTTCCTGTTTGTTTTATGATCCCAAACTTTAACATAATGTAGAAGAAGACTTGCTCTTTTGGAAAATATGACAAACTCAAGATTAGCTACGTTGATCCATTTCACCTATTTTCAGTCCTCACACAAAATCACTGCGTGTGACTTTTTGTTCGTTTTGTGATGCACGGTCACATATTCATCTTCTGGAGAAAATGCAAGAAAGAGTGCTCAGTGTTGGACAAAATTATACAGATAACAGATCACTGTGCTGGATAGTGTGAATGAAGTTAATGGTTTGCCTTACTGAATGATTCCAACTACTGTAAAAGTAGATAGTTTTGTGTAATTTTTCATGCTTGGCCAGGTAAGATTACTTTTGCTTTTATTTAATACTTCGGAATCATGAGATCAACTACAGAAACATATTATGTAAAGCAAAAATATCCATGTACTTTTATTTTCGCACTACTTTCTGGTTGTGCGAAATGCGCAAAAATGTCCACTTTTACAGTAACTAGTTGACTGACAGTCTATTACCGAGTGTCATAATATTCTGTGTATAAAATTGAATCTGCAAATCAACGCTATCAATTTGCATAATTTTCAGTGGATTTCAACTTAGCATTTTCTGCTACCTGTGATTGAAAATACAAAGCATTAATACCTTACTGCGATTGTACAAGGGAATAAGTAAAATGTACATGAACACATGAAGTGTTCTCAAATGTTCATTGCATACTCTTTTCACAGCAACCGAAACAGAGAAAGCCAGAACAAGGGACAAAAAAGGGGAGTGTGAATTCTTACCCTTTTCTTCTTTTTCTTCATTTCCTTTCTGCTCATTTTCTTTTCCTCTTTCTCTTCTGTAGGTTGGTCTGCACAAACAAAAGAACAATAAAAAAATATTTGTAACACAGAAAGAATGACAATTGTATTCGTTTCTTTCTTTTGTATTGCTTACTACATTCAAATGAGTTTGTTTTATGTTGAACTACCATTACAAGTTTGATATCATGCCATCATTTCTGGTTGACTCCATGGTTTGGTGATGTCTAGATCCAATGTTGGCCTTCCATCATACGCAGTACCAAAAAATGCCAATATTTTTACAGAAAGATACACATACTTCCATAAATAATAAATTTAAAAATATCAATGAGGTGTTAAATTTCATGACAGGCAGCAGACAACTCTGCTATCCCAGTTTAATACTTTTTTTTTCGTATTTGTTTTTATTTTACAAAGAACGGTCATTAGTGCCTACAAAAAAGGAAACAAATAGTGGATTATTTCACCTTTTTCATTACTAGACATCACATGAAATGACTGTAAACATAAATGTCGATATGGCCCTTCTCTGCACTATCAATCCAATGACTATCGACATGGTCATATCCGGCACTATAAATCCCGCATCACAGCAGCGTGAAGTGTCAGTAAACAAATATTGTGTTAATGTCAGAGCTGTGAATTGATTGTGCCTGATGCTGTTCAGATTGCATAGCACAAATGCTGTGAACACATATGTGCCTATCATATATTCCATAGCCCGATTGCTGTACAAGTAAAGTGAAGTGAATCTAGTAAAAAATTGCAACACAATGCAGGATTTAATACATTGCAATATTTTCTGCTTATTGTTGAATTCCCAATTGACTCAAGAAATGTGTGAGAATAAAACTTGTAAGAGTATTGAAGAGTTGTTAAAATACCTTCAGCTGCCACAGCATCTTCTGGTCCCTCCTGTAATGACTTTTCTTCCTCCACAATCTCTTCCCTCTTCCTTCTGGCCTCTGCTTCCTTTGCTTCCTTCTCCTTCCTCACCCTCTCTTTCTCCTCCTCCTCTTCTTTCTTCTTTTTCTCCTCTTCCTCCTCATCATTCATCTCATCCAAGAAGGCAAATCGTCCTGTCAGGAATATAAAATAGATTAGGAATATTATCATGTTGCTATCAACATCTTCCCTCTGATATTGTAAATATTTGTCTTCCTTCTGAAACAATACTACATATCAAATAAACAGACAAGACAGATTGATGCTCAAATGTTGTCACGTTTTAGCTAATAGAGAATTACAATACTAAAACTGTTAATCTTACAGAGTTGTATTGCATGGCAATGCATTGCTTGATGATCAATTAGCAACTACACTGAAACCACTGGCGTTTGCATATATATATATATATATATATATATATATATATATATATATATATATATATATGTGAAGAGTTTGTTTGCAAAAACCGATAAGTCCACTTTTGAAGATTTTGAATTACGGTCTCTGTCATAAAGTACAAAATAATCCTTTTAAATGATATATTGGTCTTTACATATAAAGGTACATTTTTGAAGTTATGGTCAAAAGAAGCAAAAATGTTCTTATTATTCTCTTTATTTTTCTTAACATTAAATCGCAAATATCTCCATTTGGCAAATATGGACTTATCGGTTTTTGCTAACAAACTCTTCATATATATATATATATATATATATATAGACTTGAGTGAAGGAATGGCATCGACCAATTGTGTCAAATTTTGTCATGGGAACCTGGTATGTTCCCAAAAGGTAGGCAAGAGTGTCTAGATTTGTGGCCTAAATTCATGTTCATCTGTCTTATGCTGAACAGAAAAATGGCTTTGATTGAAAGATGAGAGCTTCTTTTATCAGAATCTGTTCTTTTTCTGTATCAAAACTGTATTTTCGTCTAATTTATGCATTCCCAATGTAGTAGCGTGCTTGTTTTACTATAAAACTCGTATGAAGACGTACGTAGCAATCAAGGCCAAGCTCTATAGATTTTGATTTTCGCTGACCCCATTTGGGTGTCCTTATAAAGTGTAACAAAGAGACCAGCGCACGCTCTATTCATATCCTCATGTCCAATTGATATTTTGCACTGTTTGATGGCACGTGCACTTGGTTGTGGAAAGGGGCTACATGTATTGTTTGACTGCTTTCCTACAGGTGGATTACACACCTGTCCATTTTTTGGTCAACTGGCAAAAAGACTCTGTTTGGGGGCATTGAAGATTCTCATAGATTTAAGGGAAGAACAGGTTAAGCTTAACATAAGCATAGTAGATTCAGATTGACATTTATCATCATCAATCTATAATAGCACATAGATATTTTGTTTCCACTGACATCTGTACAACAATACAGACAAATCTCACATCAGTTACTTGTTTCCATGACAGTTACAATGAACATTACGAACATACCATACAAATATATTTTGGGTTTGCTTGTTTGTTTGTTTGGAAACAGGCAAACAACTTACTGATTTGTTTTAACAATTCCATTTACTTGGCTACATGACAGCAAATTCACATTTTGACACAGGAACGTGTAAAATGGCTGATCAATTTCAAATGCTAATTACACAAAGCATAAAGAGACAATATTTCTTATAACTGAAAAGCAGATGAGAAGTAAAATGGATGATATCACTGTTTTGTTTTGTTCTTTTGTTGTCTTAATCCTTAGAAATATCAATGCATAGATTGTTTGAGAATGTGACTACAATTATGGTGCAATGCCGGTGACAGCCAAGTTGTAATAATTTTATCAATATCATACAAGTGTAACTATAAAGTGGTACCTTTCTTGGGTTTCTTCTTCTTGTCTTTTTTTCCTTTGCCTTGTGAAGATGTTTCAGTCTCTTCCTCAGCTGCTGCCTCTTGCTGTGATTAGAGAAAGAAGGATAGGCCACGTTCAGTTATGCCAATATGACCTTGGTGTGTTTGTTGAAAGTATTTAAGTGCTCTATAGGTTCACCAATAACCAGTGGGAAGAGAAGTGTTGCAAGTCTGAGGGGTATGTACATCAAGTTAAAGACTCTCTTTCTAAAAACTCTTTTCAATTTTTCATTTGTACTGCATCTTGCATGAGATTACTACCTGTATTTCACATCAGAGTATTCTGATTTAAGTCCAGTATGACATCTGCCTCACTAGAAATGACCAACTATGGCATTCCTCTAATATCTTATACCAAGCTTGGTCAAAGGCATTATGGAGTAGCAAGAAGGTATACAAATTGAATGGACCGTGTGCTATCAGAAGCATGTTATATTGCCACTTCTGCCACATGAACTGTGCATTATGGTACAATGAGCTAAGGCCTGTTTGAGACGAGTCATGATGTCCAGCAAATGAGGGAAAACTCATGCAGCAGGAAATGATGATCTTTACTAAAAAGTCAACATGTAATGTCACATAGCATCCTTATAACTATCATCTCAAAAGAACCAAACTATGATAATTGAGAAGAAGATTAAGGGGATCTTGCAGGACAATATTGTTGTATCAAGAAGACATAACATACAATGTATAGGTGCAGATAGAATGAATAAATATTTGGCAATAAATGTCTACACACAAAATTTCTATGAGTAATAAAGATATGAAATGATATGTTTCAAGGAATCCTACAATGCAATATGAAAGCATCTGACACTACCTCTGCTTGAGGTGTATCTTGTTTGCTGGTAGTCTTTGGAGCAGGCTTTAATTTCTCCTCTTCCAACGGTAATCCATTGTCCTCTTCTTTATCCTCATCCTCTTCTGCATCATTCTCCACATCGTTGTCCATCTCATCCAGGAGAGCAAAACCACCTGTCAGAATATGATATCAATCTTTTCCTTGGGTGTGGAGAATGACTGAATGGCATTGTATTGAAAATGGGTTCATGCTATGAGTCTCCAAGAAAAAGACTAGTATCTAATGCAATCATAGTCTGCAAGTGAAATGTAAAGGACTAGATGCAACGTGGACAATTACTTGCTGTTTGGAAGCAAACGCACCCAATCTGAATCACTGCAAAAGCAGTGAATTGACAGAACCATATGACCTCTAACAGTTGCTTTTTTCATTAAAAATATAAAGAATCAATCATTACCAAACACGCATCACAGAGTATAAATACAGTAAAGCAATCATCTATCTGTATACGCCAAATATTTTGTGACATTTTTATTTTCGCAAATTTTGCGAGTCAGGTGATACTCGCGAAATTAAAGTCATGCGAAAATAATGACGCTGATCCCGATACGAATGTGACACACACAAATACATATCTCCGTTCAGTACAGTATTCCATGATCGCGAATTTAACCACTCACGAAATCATTGGGAAGTCCCGATTTGTGAAAATTTAGACTCGCTAAATATATGGCGTATACAGTTTCTTGATGATTCTGGTCCACATTGATCATTCATACCCAGCTTACAAAACTAAAAAGAGTAATATTGTTTAGGGCTGAATTACAATCATGTATGAGCCTTTTGTTGTAAAAACATATTGCCATAGTAATGAGAGTGAAATGATTATAAAACTAGAAATGTCGCTACGGCGACTGGTATGCCTCCGCCATAATGCATGGTTCTCCTAATAGGTCTATAGTACAATGTCTTGACAATGTGTGATGACAGTTTCACACAATTGGCAAAATATTAAAATGACAGGTTTGCCACAAATGTGCTGAATGTTCATTTTCCTAGAACTAGGTTCAATTGGATGAATGATTAAAACGTCGGAGTGCAGGTATTTGGGGAACTGATGATTTTTACTTGACTTTTGACCCTTTTATAAGTTTATGCATTGAGTAATTTTCAAGGTATTGAGAAAAAGTATAATTTCAGTATCAAATGGTAAAATAGTATTATCTAAACCTGACCTTTGACCTTTGACCTCACAGTTCCAAAGAGAATCAGTTAGGTAGACCATGCATAAATATGTAAGTTCCATGATGATACCTTGAGTTACTTTCGAGATATGTAGGAAAAAGTGCAATTTAGCACTTTCACTTGACCTTTGACCTTTTGACCTTTGACCTTTTGGCAAGAAACTTCCCACAGAATATATATTGGGTAATACATGCATACATCAAGTTAAGAAAAAAAAAACCCTTCAGGCATTGCATAAATATAAGGACAGTAGTGATATTTTGAGGAGTTGACCTTGACCTTTGACCCCCTGACCTTTGACCCATGACCCCCAACTTCCCTAGATAATCACTGCCCATCCGTACATGCATATATACTAAGTTCCATGAAAATACCTCGAACCATTTGCGAGATATGGAGAAAAACATGAAATTTCAACCTTTTTTTTCACAAAATAACCTGTGACCTTTGACCCCGTGACCCTAAAATCCAAACAAAGTATTATCCCCCCAGAATATACCCTTATACCAAGTTTGATGTAAAACCACCACACGATTCTTAAGATATTGACAAAAACAAAACGGGACGGACGTACGGACGTACGTACGGACGGACGGACGACCCGAAAACATAATGCCTCCGGCCACTTTGTTGGCGGAGGCATAAATATGACACCCTCATAAAACAGGTGGTGTACACTGTAAACAGTGGTAACTTTGCTTTCAAAGTTGCTGTCCTGAGCAAAATCACGATACTGTACGAGCTGAAATTTTTGAATATAGATAACATTGGGATTGCTACTTGTCAGACATTTTTGTGTGTTGCTGATTTCACGGTTGTGAGGGTTTGGTAATCCTTACTTCACCGTTCACAACCATTATAAGATCGAGAAACAAGCAACAACAGCAGTACTGATTTTTTTTTATCTCTCTCTAAAATATCTTGTACTAGTAAATAAACAAATAGTGTGTTCTGCATTCAAAGTACTGCACTGTCATGCTATTATTCCCCAGTTATCTCTATGGCATGGTCCACACAGCATGCTAGACCTACAGCAGTTACTGTCCTAGTTGCACACTATCCAGTGCAGGCATGGCTTTATTCTTTTAAAGAAATCATATTTTTACGCATATTTATATTAATGCATTATTTTTTTTTAGGTGTACAGGTGGGTCACGAGATTTGCGAAAATAAAACCACTGCGAAAATTTCAGCTTGAACACTATTCAACCGTCCATTCACCTTTCTTAGGCTGTTGTTTCTTTCCTTTCACAGGTTTGGGCTCCTCTTCCTCCTCCTCCTCTTCATCCAATTCTTCTTCCTTTCATTTAAAACAATGGTGTACAAAATACATCTTGTTAACAAATAATGCTGCCTAACCATCTATTCCAGTTTGCACGGTTTCACAATGAGGTTAAAGGGGATGGCTAGTAACTGATCAGTGGGAATCAGTGGGAATGCTGGGGGGGGGGGGGGTGGATTGTTCCAATTCTTGTGAGATTCATTTATGAGTACATTATATATCTATTGTTGTGTGAAAATTATTTGCTTCAGAATGGTCTCATATTCAAGTAATGTGCAATTTATTGGTTCCAGGCTAGCATGCCTGTACAGTGACGGGGCATTAAACTGCACATTACTTGAATATGAGACCATTCTGAAGCAAATAATTTTCACACAATAGATATATAATGTACTCATAAATGAATCCCACAAGGATTGGAACAATCATCCCCCAGCATTCCCACTGATCAGTTACTAGCCATCCCCTTTAACCTCACTGTGATAATGAAAGTTCATACTTCCCATTACAAAAGTACTGCTACTGTTATTTATCAAACTGGAGATAACTTTGTCCTTTACACGAACTGTGCATGCAAATAGCTGTCACAGAGTTGGTATCAATGAAATTCCGTGCTAGAAGAAAGGTATGTTTTTTCATTTTCCATTGTAAATTGATAAACATGGAAGTGCACAATTACTGCTTCAGGACTGAGCCACATGCACATGAACCAGAGCATACAAATGAAGTATTTTTGTAAAATGTAAGGTTTCTTTGTAATGCAATGGGCAGAGGGTCATTTCTATACACCTGTGCTAGTAACACACTCATCATGAGAAGCTGGCACAGAACTGCACAAAAGATGAGCTAGTCAAGAAGTCAACCAAAGCATCGTCATCGTATGCCTGCATTCTTGATAGCAGAATGTTTAACCTACATATTCAGTAGGTCTTCTTATCCATGGAGTACTATGCATTTGCCTTCTAATCTCAGACACTTGCAATAAATCATCATAAAAAACAACAAACAAAAGTAACCTTCACTAATAGTCGTGATGATCATATGATCTTTACATTTAGCACAATACTTTTGTTTGATTTGTTCTTCCATAATGTTCAGTGGCTACAGAATAGAGTTGACATACATGTACTCTATGTCATGCAGAATTGGAGTGTTTGGCATGCCAAAGTTATTTTGGCTAAATTTCCAGAAAACAAATAAAGGTCTTTGAGAATTGACAAAGACAGACAAATGCAAAAACAAACACATAAACAAACAGGTTGAATTATCTTCCCTTCTTATTCATGGAAGACGATGTGATATAATACTTGTGTGTACAAGGTCCACAGAAATTTATGTGTACCTACATTAGGCAACCCGTCATACCTGCAGAGCCAATTGGCTCATCTTGTTTTGCAGTTGTTGTTCCTCTTCATCATCCGAATCATCACGTCCTTTGTTCTTGCCCTTCTTCTTCTTGGCCTTTTTCTTGGAGTCTGCCCAAGAGACATGCAAAAGGAAACTGCACTGTAACAATCATGTCCATATTAATATTGAGTACCTGGTAAGTCTCAGTATGTATGGAATGTGTGGATATTAAGGCACACACTTATTTTTAGCAATAGGCCTCCCTGATATAAGTTTGATAGCATTTAAGTGGACTTAAAATCTCACAAAATTAGTTTGTGTGTATTCATTTGAACTCCTCATAATCATACTAAACTGATCTTCCATCATTGGTGGCATGACATTCTCAACACGGACCAAGCTTATCTCAGCCTTGCAAATATGACACCTAACAAAAGGTAAAGGTGAGATCATATCATTTTATTCTCATCGTGTGTTGCGTTTCCTGCCCTCCTAATTTTAACATAATTCTGCATACAGCTATGGTGTTGTACAACTTTTACTGCATATGGAGATTTAATTAAGCCATTTTCTTTGCGTGGGAAGAGAGCATATCTCCTATTTTTCATCTTGTCTGTTTTGTTTTTTTCTTCCCTCCAGGTGCCTTCAAGTCACCTTGCCATGATATCCTCTGACTTCAAGAGATATATTTCATTTCAAGACCATGGCTTATCTGTTGTAATACAATTAAAACACAAGCTGTCCTGGCAAAACTATGAGCCCATTCTGACTCCAAGCTATAAAAAAAAAAAAAAAAAAAAAAAAAAAAAAAAAAAATGCAAACATGGGGTGGTACCTGTAGAAAATGGTACAACCAGCAATTATATTATCAATTATGCTCATTTCTAAACCTCATTTGGAATATTGCCCCACACAAAAGAAAAGAAAAAGAAAGAAAGAAAGCCATTGCTGAGAAAATGGCTAACCATGAGATCACCTTTAGCTGAGCTAGTCCTGCCAGATTCTTCTTCCTCGTCCACCATGTCTTGTTTGTTCATTGCTGCAGCAATGGGATCTGGAATGTCATCATCACTGTCATCATCTCGCTTCCCTTTTTTATTTCTCTTCTCCTTTTTCTTGTCTGCAATCAAACAAAAGACATAAAAAGAAGACTTATAGCAATCTTTCAAAGCAGGATTGTAAATTAATGTACAAAATGGGTAGAGAGACAGGGAAATAATGTGACAAGTCTTTGAGGGACATAGGGAGTCTACACACTCTATATAATACTTCCATCTTTTGAATACTAAAGCTGCTCTTTACTGCAAGCAGTGGCATCCGAACACAACAAGGAAGCTGAGGAATTACCCATGTACAAATTTACCAGAGTTTACTTTGGAATAAGCTAATCCAAAATTCTTTCTCCACTGGACAAGCATGGATTGTGTCGAGTTTAATGAAGGTTAAAGAATTAATTAATTGTACATGCCAATTGCATTTGACTCTAGATACAATGTACTTTGATTAACTACAGAGTTTACAAATTTTGCAAGTTGATAGATTTGCAAAAGACATGTACACCTCCAAAAACTTGGACAGAGACTTCCAAATTTGTCATCAATCTTCTAAAAGAACATAGTAACTGCTCAAACAACATTCATCAACATAGTTTGGTTCTGCATATGAAATCAGAGCAAACAGTGACGTGATGTTTGCAACATCTCTGCATCAATATGTGCACTGATGCTGAAATATGTGTCTGCAATCTACAGGATTCCATAGCACTTAACCCTAACTAAGCCGGGGGGAGGGGGGATGTTCCGCGCGAT
This sequence comes from Diadema setosum, assembly GCF_964275005.1. Lineage (NCBI taxonomy): Eukaryota > Metazoa > Echinodermata > Echinoidea > Diadematoida > Diadematidae > Diadema > Diadema setosum. Next base: position 37,510,891 of record NC_092701.1, read on the forward strand.
GTACAACTATCATGAAAAGCTATCGCCGCGACGTTTCATGACTTCTTTCTTTCGAGTCTCCCACATCTTTTGACACCAAATTTGCGATGCCCGGGAGTGTGATTCCGAAGTTGCGCATAAATATGTACCTGCATGTCAGACCAAAAATTGCTCAAAAACGCGAATTCGTGTACAATTTCAATACAAACTGTGCTTTCAACCAAATTTCATAAAAGCATGATCATTTGGGGGTTTTATTGATTAAAATCAATTTACAACATATTTTCTTGTTTGGAACAATGTCCCGGACAAATTTCATCGAAAAAACAATGAAAAGCATAAAGTCGAAAAAACAAGGAAATATATAAGAAAATCAAAAAACAATAAAATACTTAAGAAATTTTTTCTGATGGCACAATTTTTTTCTATTACATTTGCTAAGGACACTAAAAAGAATATTAACACAAAAAATGTGCCTGTTTTGAGCTTTATTTAGTGATTTATATCAAATTGTCTGATTTCATGCATCATTATGCATAAATTAGCATAATTTAGCATAAATGAATTCTTTTTGGAAAAATTAACTTTATGGTACTTTAGATTACATCATTGGCAATGTGTGTGCCAATTTTCGTCGCGACCGCGTGGTCGACAGCCGAGATCTGGAAGGCCCCCCCAGCTCTATCATCTACCTAAATAGCCCGGCCTAGTTAGGAACATCAACCACTGAATCCCATGCCTTGATTACTCTGCACTGTGTTAGTGTACAATGTATTATGGTCAAATGAAATTACTGGGTACCCATCACAATGACTGCAGAAGTATAGGTGCATCTGCACCGGCAGTGAACACCGTCATGAAAATGAAACCTTTTCAACATAGACAGCTTGTACTATGCTTGTAGTATTTTATTCCATTAGTTTAAGTTTTGCAAAGTTTTGCACAGGAAAAACATTCTCTGCTGAGCAGTTTTGGCATCACATACTTGAGTAAAACATTGACAAGCAATGATGACAGCAAGATGGATATTCTACTAATATTTCTAACCTTTCTTTCCTGTGGCTGCACTTCCTGATCGCTGACCACTTTCAGTCTCCTCAAGATTCCCCGAACTGATCTTGGGTTGGTCATCGTCGTCAAAGTCATCCCCTTTCTTTCCTCCTTTCTTACCCTTTTTAGGCATGGTGTCAGTTCAGAGTCCTGAATTTAGGCAAAGTCAGTGATTCTCTTCATCAACACTTGTCTGTAGGCAACACAAGCAGAATTACAAGCATAAATTATGAATTTTACCTTTCTCCAATCCTTGACACAGATATCAAATCATTCTGATTTCAGAACGTCCAAACCAGGGAGGTGGACCTCCCTGGTCCAAACACAAATTCCAGCACATTCTTCTTTGGATAAAAAAAAGGAAGAATCTTATTCATGTCCTACCTCTATCTCAGCTTTTCAATGGTGTTACCGACTACAGTAGAGGAATCATCACAAACACACAGTGAAAATGGCATTCACACCAACACAATGAAAATAAAAACCCTTTTGTCTGTTTTCAATATTTATACTTTTTGACATTGAGAGGTCAATTAAAAAATTATGATAGGTTGTGCAGATAAGAGCAAAGAAGCATCTGAGAATCATTTGAATATGAGTGGCATATCTATCAGTGTGTATTTAAACCAAGTGTTCCACATGAATATGGTCACAGACAGTCACCTCCTTAATGGCACAAGTACTATGACCCCGTTTACAGTGCGAGGCTCGGCCGCGGCTCGGCCGCGGCCGAGTCCAGCCTCGCTTCAGTGTAAACGCGCAAAAGGCCAAATGCGAGGCCAAAATTGGCCTCGCATTTGGCCTCGTTCTGGAGGTGGTCTCGGCCGCGGCCGAGCCGCGGCCGAGCCGCGGCCGAGCCTGGCCTTTTCTCAGTGTAAACGCAAACTGGGCCAAATGCGCGGCCAATTGCGCGGCCAATTTTAGTCTGGCTTCCAAACCCTCTGCCTGTATCTTTCGCTATTCAGGATATTAACCCCCTCAACGTCGAAAACCAGTATAGTTTCAGGTGGTTTTGTCCTGCAAAGGATTCTTTCCTTCGGCAAAGGCCTTTGCCAGAACGGCGACTTCGTCGCCACGGAATTCATTTGGCAAAGGGTCTGAAAACCAGACAATACCAAATTGCATTTGTTTACAAGCAGAGCGCCACTACGACAAAATATTGAAAGGTTTGAATCAAAAGCGCGGCCGAGCCCAGCAGTGTAAACGGACAAAATTGCGAGGCTCGGCCGCGGCCGAGCCGCGGCCGAGCCCGGCCCCGCACTGTAAACGGGGTCTTAGATGATACTGTTAGCTCATTTATTTGTCTGTTAAAACAAAGTTGGATGTGGTTCAAAGGCAGGGCACACATTCTGCAAATATATTCAAAAAAAGATATCAACAAATGTCAGTATGCAGATTCATCTTTTATTTCATTTCAAATGCTAATTACCATGGAAGGTAATTTGCTTCTTTCTTGTGTCCACACCACCACTTTCTTTATTTCACATGTCAAGGAAAAAGAAGAGCCTTACACACAACGTCAAATCTATTCAATGCCCTAAAATGTCATCAAAGATGATACTTATGGGGTGATGAATCTGGGATTGCATGTGACATATGTGTGCTGTCAACTCAAGCCACACAGCCAAGCCCAAAATCTTAATCAAGGTGAGCATGATGCACATTTAAAGATATAATATTTAGAGATTATCTGCAAGCTGCAAGATAATTTGACAGCTTTGCATTTTGCTGAAGACATCAAGGCCCATCAAAGTAAAGAGTCCCAATGTAGAGAAAAGTTGCTGAGTGAAAAGGCAAAGTTCAAGTAAGAAAGTGGAGTGAGGACAAGCACTGCCAGGACAAGAGCATGAAGTGTTAACGTAGAGGCAATGCAATTAAACATCAGTCAGAATGACTTGTTATAATTAATTTAGTTCAACCTTTTACTCTTGTTGGTTTTTTATTTTTTTTTTTTTTGGCAGACATTCCTTCAGAAATATAATCTAATATAAAATAGACCTAAATACTGACAGATAATCCTCAAGAATCATCAAGAAACATTAGTTCCTCCTCTAGAAGAACATAGTTTAAAATAGGGAAGTGGTAAAGACACCAATTCCCACAACCAGTCCCTTCTCCCTTGCTGTCGAGACAAGTTATGATTATCACAACATCCATACTCCACATCTAGATAGATCCATGGTCTACATTCAGTTTGTGACAATTTTACTTTTGTCTGCTTCTCAAAATTCCACATACCAGTACTAAAAACAAATTCCACATGGGTGCCTAAAGTAAACCTACCCAGACAAAGGTTAGTTTATCAAAGTTTTATGTTGCAGTTAGCAGTTGGCTTTAATTTCCTCAAAAAACCCCATAACAAAACAACCACTCCTACACCTTGCTTCTAGTTTAAATCATTTACAGTAAAATACTTTTAATTTAGAAACTTAGTTGACCATGTTGACACGTATCTCTACAAAAATAATAATTTTTTTTACTTATTAGATAGGGGTCTAGATGCTACTTACTCTGGGGGTTCCACACAAGGTTCTACCATGGAGCTACCTCCATGGTTCCAGTACTTCTACCAAGTACACATTACTACATGTAACTCCGTGGTTCTACCTGGAGTACATTGCGGTAATCCAGGTGCCGATCACACCCCGCCAACCATCGAATGAAAATGTGACCCTACTGAATTCCGCTTAAGATGATTAGAAACTCACACAGGAAGCAATGCAATGATTTAACAACACAAGATTTGCATTGACATCTAGGCTTTTATAGGCCTATTATTATTATAATCATTATGGTTATGATGATATTATTATCATCATTACCATTATGAAGGATTTTCGATATTTTGCCAGGTAGGGTCAATGAACTTGGGAGTTCAAGCTGCGCATTTTTGAGGTTTTCATGCGCGCACTAAAGTGCGTGCTCTAGTTTCTGCTGGGGCAAGGCGCGCCGCGTATCAGAGGGTTTATGACATAACAAAGGCTTCTATATTGGGAAATCGGGCAATTTTTCAGTCGGTGGAAATCAGTGATCTGAAGAGCAAGATCACTGGTGGAAAGTAGCTGCTTGGCGGAGGTCTGCGCTCTCAGAGTGCTTTTCTAGTTATTACTACTACTAACTACTACTATTGCCATTACTACTACTATGAATTACTACTACCAATACCATTTACTGTAAAACTAAAATTGGAAATTGTCATGGTGTTGAAATTTTCACGTAAACCAGAAGCTAGCACGAAAATAAAAGCACGCAAATATTTTTGTTTGTCATACATGTATGTTCCAGTAGTTGATGTCTTGATTCTGCGGAAATAAAAACATGCAAAATTCTTCTTACCAGGCCAAGCACGAAAAATTAGTTACGCGAAAATATCCACTTTTCCAGTATCTACTTGACATTTGCAAGACAATTGATACAATTCACAAGTGAATGATAAAATACAGATAAACAAACAAAACAAGTGACATACAATACAGGTACGGTACAAGATGTCAGGCTTTCCCGGTCTGGCCTGGCCAGGTTGGAAAAAAGCAATCAAAATTCACTATGGCTCTCGGGCCTCTATACAAACACGAAATATCACTATGGCGAACGCATGATGCTCGTCCGCTGTAAAACATTCTTTAACAAATCTTTGAAAAAAAAAAACCTCCTTAATACGACACAGCTAACTTCATACCAAACAACATTCTTTTCCCTTGATTTTAGTGGAGAGCACAAACCATAACACACCCGACGGCCGGCCGAAGCTGGCTGACAGAATTAACATCGTAAATTCGTATCGACTATCGTGTTTATAGAACTTGTATGTGTACAAGTCAAAATATGGAACTGTTAGATTCAATAATATTACTGACCGTAAAATACATGTGTGGCCATTCTACATTTAATTTAGCAGAGCCAGAGGCAGATTCATCAGCGATCAGTGTATCAATAATGCTAATGTTAGCTTAGATCGCTTTTAGACGTTCTACTGTAGAGACACTACTACCGTACTACTACTACTACTGTAACTAGACAGAAAGATCCATCCATCCGGATAATGCCAGAGGAGTGTATTTTTCTGACATTATCGCTCTCCTCCGGATATAGAGTCTAAAGTCATAAAGATAGGAGGGGATCCGTGAAGCCAGACGGAGTCTCCGCAGAACATATCCCCGACGCGACAACCAGATACCAACTGGATACAGACCGATCTTTCTGTCAACTACCATATACAAGTTACTAGTTAGCTCTGATCATGATCCTGACCAGTTCTCTTTTTATGCCTTATCTATTCTGCATGCATAAACAGATACAGTTCTACCATGTCTACGTGGAGGTCTAACGTTACCAGTGCCTAACACTTACCAGTGGCAGTGCAGTTACAACAAAAGTAGGATTCTAGACCATGTAGACCTTTCTACAAATTGTACTACTAGGTAGTATTTTAAACCAAATGTAAACGATAGTCTGACAAAATTTATCACATCAAGCAAACAAAATAATGGACAGCGACAGATACATGCTTTCGGTTTAGTAATGATGTAAATTCTATGGAGTCAAAAGGGGCCTGAGCTTTCGATCCTAGCAGAATCTTCGTCAGAGGCAAAATGACAAACAAGCAGGGAAAGCAATCACATATAAGGACTTCACACAACAAGAACAGACAGGGACAGGCTGGGTAAATTTACACAAAACAAAGAAAACAAAGGAGAGGGTGGGAAGTCATGGGCAAGGAGCCCAACAGGTAAAGGGAGGGGGATTAGAGCAGGAGGGTGGACAGACAAAAGGCGGAGGAGGGTCAGTAATGAACATGAGGATCAAGGGGGCAACCATTGTAAAGGAAAGGATGAATAGGGAGGCAACATCAAAGAAGATAAGGAACACCAGAAGGATAAAGAAAGGGAAATGGTGAAAAAGGCAACAGCAAGGGAAGGGGGGGGGGGGGGCTGAGCAAACAGAGAGCCCTTAAGGTGTACCAGGAGGAGGCAACAAAAGGAAGTAATCAAACATATCAAATGACAAAGTAGAACCACGTATACACACACAGACAGTAATGGCAAAAATGACAATGAAATAACAGTGATGAAATTTTTTTTTGTTTGTAAATTCATAAAATGTAAATTCTACTTACAGGGGCACTGATTTCTTCAGAAAGCAGATGGCACGATACATGTAAGACTGTTACGTGTAAAATGTATAAGTACTGGTAAAGTAGACAATATTGTACCGTATCCGTATGCACATGCATGTACAGTAGTAGTCTGTAAAATGTGCAAAGCAAAGAATAATGGGGATTTCGCAATCCGTCCGTGCAACGTGCAATCGGTCACCGTGCTATGGTATATAAAAACTGATAATAACAAACGAACAAGTGAACGACAATTTCACTGGGTGTTTTGGTTGAGATGGGGCTTCAGTTGTCCAACTTTTTGTTTTGTTTTGTTTTGTGAGAAACATCTAACGAAATATGAAAAAGCATGTAAGGATTCAAAGTTTATTTGATGAAAATTGTTTTGAAATTGCTGAGATATCCAAAACAAAGGTGGGATCCAGGGGACACACTTGGATTCGCTTTTAACGTTTTACCATTGTACCTTGTTTTGGGGATTTGCATTCCAACTTCCTTTTCCTATCAGATTCGTTGTTTATTAGGTATTCCGGGTCATTTGCTTTTCGTTCTTTTAACAAATTCTTTCATGTCAAGGCCATTCCTGAATTATCATTTATCATGTGCATCTTGCACACGGGGCCCCACAGTTGCGTGTATACATTATTATGTCGCTCGGGTGACAGGAATCATGTAAGCATAGAATATTGCAGGTGGCTATCTCGGTATGTTCTAATGCATTCTCGTTATTTGCTTGTTTCTCTTGCTCTTTTGCTGTCTATTCCTTTAAGTCCCACTCCTTCCTTTCATAGTTTTCGTTATTACATTGTTTAGTACGACTTCAACATTTTCATCTATAGGGACATACACAATAAGTACACAAGCTTTGCTTTCTGGTAGGTCCCCCATATTTGTAAAATTGTCTTGTCTTCTCTTTTATGACGTCATGTCTGGTCTTATGTTTTATCGATTCTGTGTATCATGATGTTTGTGCTTGAGATGTGGAATAATAAAATCAAAATCAAAACCAATATTATAGGCATACCATCCCTTCAAGATAGGTCATTTCATCCAAGAATATCAAGCAAGGCACATCAGGCATCTCATCGATAGGCCTATAGTGTTTCTGGTGGTATAATAGCACCTACAACCTTTGATTCTCAAATTATGACTCAAAAGAGCAAAAAAAAAAAAAAAGCAACCACTAGACACCTTACAAAAGACACAAATTGACCAAAAAAAAAAAAGCAACGGGAAAATTAGATACACCTATTATAACTTATCAATTTTGAGAAGTGGGAGTATACTGAAATTGGCCGGTAACTGCTTGCATAATAATACATACTTTGTGTGTCTCATAATCACTATGATATATGTATATATATATATATATATATATATATATATATATATATATGATATATAATACATATAATATATATATATATATATATATATATATATATATATATATATATATATCGACAGACATATAGTCTGTCGATTTGTCTATCTGGGGTAATCCCATCAAGACCGACACCCACTAGTCATACAGCTCACGCGTCATATGAGTTCGACACTGGATAAAGACAGCCCACGAGTTTGACAAATACAACGCAGATACAGTACGGCGGTATTGGTTGAGGTGAGAATTCAGCTTTTAACTTTTTGCGAGATATTTAGAAACCACTCTATGAAATGTTAAGAAGCCTCCAATTCTAAGAGGAATTCAAAGTTTATTTGATGAAAATCGGTTTTGAAATGGCTGAGATATCCAAAAAACAAAGTAAAACAAAGTGATCCTAATAAAAGATGGGTCCCTTGCTTTGTTTTGGATATCTCAGCCATTTCGAAACCGATTCTCATCCAATAAACTTCTTCCTTTAAATTCCTTTTAGAATTGTACGCTCTTTCATATTTCAAAAGAGGTTTCTCATTATCTCAAAAAGTCATTATCAAAAAAACGTCGGAAACCTCAAGTACCAGCTAACCGATACTGTACCATCCCTTTAATGTGTTGCTCTCGTGGGCCTTCTGTTATTAGCTTATACAAAATGTAGTGTCGAACTCATGGGCTGTATGACTCGTGAGCTCTGTGACTCGTGGGCTGTATGACTCGTGAGCTGTATGACTCATGGGCTGTATGACTCGTGAGCTGTATGACTCATGGGCTGTATGACTTGTGAGCTGTATGACTCGTTGGCTGTAAAAAATTATGACTCGTGGGTGTCCCACTCGGTCTCCTGACGTGCACCCTGTCTGTCTCTCTCTCTCTCTATTAAAGATGAATAAGTACGTATAACAAGCAAAGTGTGAAATGCAATAATAATGGCTGACAGTACTGAATTAAATAGGAGCTCATGTAATGGATATAATGTGTAATTCGCGCGATTGTAGCATTTTGTAGCAAATGTACAGTACAGGTCAAAAATCAAGGTCAAAGGTCAAAGAGGTCAAAGGTCAAAATTCTGTGTAGAAGTTCTGAAGCCCTCACCTAGTGCCATCACATAAAGCAAACGGAATTGAAATCGGGTTAGAAATGGCGAAGGAGTAGCATTTTGTAGCAAAATGTACAATACAGGTAAAAAATCAAGGTCAAAGGTCAAAGAAGTCAAAGGTCAAAATTTCTGTGTAGAAGTTTTGAAGCCCTCACCTAGTGCCATCACATAAAGCAAACGGAATCGAAATCGGGTTAGAAATGGCGAAGGAGTAGCATTTTGTAGCAAAATGTACATACAGGTCAAAAATCAAGGTCAAAGGTCAAAGAAGTCAAAGGTCAAAATTCTGTGTAGAAGTTTTGAAGCCCTCACCTAGTGCCATCACATAAAGCAAACGGAATCGAAATCGGGTTAGAAATGGCGAAGGAGTAGCATTTTGTAGCAAAATGTACAATATAGGTCAAAAATCAAGGTCAAATGTCAAAGAAGTCAAAGGTCAAAATTCTGTGTAGAAGTTTTGAAGCCCTCACCTAGTGCCATCACATAAAGCAAACGGAATCGAAATCGGGTTAGAAATGGCGAAGGAGTAGCATTTTGTAGCAAAATGTACAATATAGGTAAAAAATCAAGGTCAAATGTCAAAGAAGTCAAAGGTCAAAATTCTGTGTAGAAGTTTTGAAGCCCTCACCTAGTGCCATCACATAAAGCAAACGGAATCGAAATCGCGTTAGAAATGGCAAAGGAGAAGCATTTTGTAGCAAAATGTACAATACAGGTCAAAAATCAAGGTCAAAGGTCAAAGAAGTCAAAGGTCAAAATTCTGTGTAGAATTTTTGAAGCCCTCACCTAGTGCCATCACATAAAGCAAACGGAATTGAAATTGAAATCGGATTAGAAATGGCGAAGGAGTAGCATTTTGTAGCCAATGTACAATATAGGTAAAAAATCAAGGTCAAATGTCAAAGAAGTCAAAGGTCAAAATTCTGTGTAGAAGTTTTGAAGCCCTCACCTAGTGCCATCACATAAAGCAAACGGAATCGAAATCGCGTTAGAAATGGCAAAGGAGAAGCATTTTGTAGCAAAATGTACAATACAGGTCAAAAATCAAGGTCAAAGGTCAAAGAAGTCAAAGGTCAAAATTCTGTGTAGAAGTTTTGAAGCCCTCACCTAGTGCCATCACATAAAGCAAACGGAATCGAAATCGGGTTAGAAATGGCGAAGGAGTAGCATTTTGAAGCAAAATGTACAATATAGGTCAAAGGTCAAGGTCAAAGGTCACAACTGAAATTCTGTGTAGAAGTTTCAAAGCTCCCATGTAGTGCTATCATATAAAGCAAACAGAATCAAAATCGGCTCATAAATGACAGAGAAGTAGCAAATTGAACATTTTGATCACACACGGACGCACACACGGACGGACAGACAGACGGACGGACGGACGGACACACACACACGTACGGAGCCCGTTTCATAGTCCCTTGCTCGAACTCGTTCGGCGGGGACAAAAAGGGTGGTACATTTTAGAAGGGGATCATACAAACAATTATGCATTATCGTGATAGGCCTAATCAGATTCAGAGGCCCTAGCTGATGGGGATGGGGGACCCACTGAAAAAGTGATGTTTGTAGATTGTGGGCCCCCAGACTGGTTTATGTATTTATGTATCTGAGGGAGCATTGTAACAAACCAACCAACAAACCAACCAACCAACCAACCAACCAACAAACAAACAAACAAGAACAGCAGCAGCAACAACAACAACAGGTTCAGATTTGTCATAAATGTTTTCATTTTTTGGAAGTGGAAAACTGAACCCCGATCTTGAATTCAACAATAAACAAAGCATTTGAAACATGGACGTGGTTGAATTAATTACCGGTTTATAAATAGGGGTAAATGCTGTTGAGGTGCCACGATGTACAATCACGAAGTTCAGGGTTATGTATTGACAGCAAGAAAGAGGCAGCGGACATTGCAGTTGTTTGTAATTTGCCTTTAATGAAACCGAGTTTTCGACCTTTCTACGGTCTTCGTCAGCGCTTTGGATATGAATATAACAAAAAGCAACCGATTCAACAAAACTTGAATAAAAGGACAAAAAGAAAGTACACTGACATGCATGGCGGTGTAGGCAATAAAACAGCAATACATCAGCAACATACATATACAAAACACTACATGTAAGTGCACTGGAATAATTCAAAATGTCTAAAACAACAAACTGAAATTGCCCGAACGATGTATAACCAAACAAACTGATTACGTTGCTGGCGTTGCATGGGAGAACTGGTGAAACTGTGCCGTTTTTGGTGTCTGTGTTTAGGGTAAGTGAAAGGGGTCGCATGCTTACACCACGTACCGTGCCTATGATGTCAATGTGTAATGCTGTTCTGGTGTAGTGCATGTTTACTTATGTCAGAGTTGCTGATTTTGCTTTTTTATCCTTAACTTGCATCCGTTCAAGTTTTTTTTCCCTTCAAATTATTAGCTTTCTGTTATGTTCATATCCAAATCCCTGATGAATACCTGTGAAAAGGTTGAGAGCCCGGTGTTAAAGGGGATGGCTAGTAACCAATCAGTGGGAATCAGTGGGAATGCTGGAGGATGATTGTTCAAATCCTTGTGGGATTCATTTAAGAATACATTTTGATCTACTGTTGTGTGAAAATTATTTGCTTCAGAACGGTCTCATATTCAAGTAATGTGCAGTTTAATGCCCCGTCAGTGACCAGGCACGCTAACCTGGAAACATTAAACTGCACATTACTTGAATATGAGAGCATTCTGAAGCAAGTAATTTTCACTCAACAATAGATATATAATGTACTCTTAAATGAATCCCACAAGGATTGGAACAATCATCCTCCAGCATTCCCACTGACTCCCACTGATCAGTTGCTAGCCATCCCTTAAGGTGAAACTATGTTTTACCTTTTAAAGGCATGATTCAGTGAACGCCTGCAACGTCCGCTGGCTCTTCCTTCTTGTCACGTGACTATAGTATACCAAACAATGAGCACCGTGGCCAAGGCAATTTCACGTCATTAGGCCTATGTAATCATAACGAAAGAGAAAACAACGTGTACAGTGTTTATACACACACACACACACACACACAGCGGGAGGTGAAGTACATATTTGTAGCATTAGAATTCAAACTACTCGAAAACAAACTCGAAGCTTTTTTTTTGTGTGTGTCAATGATAAGGTCTAAACTGCCCCCAAAAGTTGTTCCTAACAGTATACAGTGTGAGATGTACCCAATCTCTTAAAAAATCCAAAAGACATCAAATTCCTTTCTTCTTCTGTTTTTCTCCACTATACCTCATAATCCGACAACGGGCACATTCACAACCACGTCAAGGATACGCCCACCGCTAAATCAGTCAGCCGAGGGAAAAACAAAAACAAAACAAAAACAAAGCATGGTTCATACATAGGCCTAAAATACATTAAGATTCGACTAGGATTTGTCTTTATGAACAACAACAACAAACCAGAGTTACTTCACCCTAAAATAGTACATAATAAATACACTGTACACACAGTTTTGTAATGATTAACCCTTCCGTGTGTGCTTTGAGTGACGACTGGCACAGAAAACGTCATATAGCCAAAGTTCACAGCACAGAAAGGATTTAATGAAGTGATGTGATGTATCTTTTCCATCCAGAAAGATACAATGAATGTATAATGTTAGAAACAATGAAACTATCAAAGAAAATAGTCGCAAGTCTCCTTTATGGAATGAATTAACAATGGACCTATATACTAAATACACAGCCTATTAACGAAGGCTTTTCTTTGATGCCATCATCGAGCCTGCCGCCACCTGAGTGTGTACATCTTTAGAATGAGTACATTCAGACGTTTAGACAATGACCATTGTGTAGTCGTGCACTGCCACTGATAAAAGAACCGTTTCCCTCATTTCGGTCTTATCAGGCCGAGCTGCCTTTTTTCAGACTCAACTACCTTTGAATGAACACCAATGATGGGTATATAGCAGCAAACCTTTTCACGCGACAAATTTTGTGCCAGCATTTTTAATGCGCCATCGATGTAGTGACCTATATTGAGGCGCAGAGGAACATTATAAGAGAATAACATAGGCGTACATTGTACAGTTACAAAAAGGTATATGAACGTGTAAAGAACTATAGAAGATGTAAGCAATTTAACAAATATTCAACCAAAACAAAATGCGGACATGCATGACTTCAGACACTTTTTAAATGTTTCTATGGATTCTGCTGATCGGATCCACAGTGGAAGAGCATTCCAGTATTATGGTGCTGCAGAAAGAAAAACCTTTTCTCGGACTGTTAATTGCAAGAGCGGAGATTTCTGGTTATTTGTTTTGTTTTGTTTTGTTTTATTTTGTTTTGTTTGTTTGTTTGTTTGTTTGGTTGGTTTTTTTTTTAGCTGAGGAATGTACTGCTTCTGCATGTGTGGAGCAGAATTTAAACTTTACCCTTTTGGACACTGGTACACGTATAGCCAGTGAGACTTTTAATTAAGCACTGGGTACTGCTGCAGCCAGGCGTGTGACGAGGACCCGAGCAGAGGAGCTAATTTTGAGTACATTGAAGTTTGACCAGTTGGTAGGATGACATCGAACAATAATGCATTTCAATATACGAGACAGATGAATAAATAACAGAGCTAGGCTACAACAACAGTGTGATAATGGTTTACTGATGTCAGGAATGTTGCATAACATTGTAGATACGATGTATACAGATCGGCATGTGGTTGTACAAATAGGCCTATGTGTCGACATTGACATTTCAGGGCCAAAGTAAACTCCAAGATTCCTAAAACTTGATATATATTGTACAATGACACGTCCTATGCGTAGCCAAATGATTGACTGCAGACCGTAAGCTGTCAGATGTTTTGAGGTGATTATCGTTGACTCTCTTTGGTTATCATTCAGTTTGAGTTTGTTCCGTATATCATCCGTGCTCACATATATCAATACATGCTTCACGTTTACTGTCTGGTTTAGAGACCTCACTTAAAGGATCAGATGGATCAAAACAATGATGTGTAGGGGAAGTGTGGGAGAGTTGAGCCACTGGGAGAGTTGATCCAGGCCACCTCACATCTTCATAGTGACTGATAGCAGTCAGCTGATGCCATTTCTTGTTCATGCCTATGATTAACTATATACCAGTGTATGATGCAGTGACGTTGGATGAAGCATGACAAAATAGTCAAAGAAAAACCATTTTTGGTCACCAAAAGTGAATGTCCACTTGTCAGATATGTGGTTTTCTCTCACACCTATGGTAGAGGATAAGTGCGAATCAGTTGGAGTAGCAGATAGTCTGTATATCATTTGTTTCTTTCAGCAAATTTCAACATGTTTGGTGTGGTCACTTTCGTAGGTTTTGAGGGTTAGTTTAAATGGCGACTGTGGGGAGAGTTGTGTCAACGTGTCGAGGGAGAGTTGTGCCATGGCTAAACCCTGTATTCCAATGGCTCAGCCCTCAAGTGGCTCAACCCTCCCTTCAAGTGGCTCAATGAGTATCATTTTTTGGTCAAAGAAACGGGTCTGCAATTGGATGAGGTGAGGAATATTGGAAAGGTATGTGGTGTTCTCGCCAGGGGTGACGCCCTACAGGCGGTTTCTTCTTCCTAACACCAACAGTTGACTTATTATGTAAATCCAATCAGGGTGCATCTAGAAATCCTGATCATGTGATCGTATAGGTGGACCCCAACAACATCCACATTATCCATCCGATGACCCGTAAGTCAAACAGACGCCCCGCCCCCTCTGTTACCATTACACCATCCTTTCTTAGATAGGTTTCCATAGTCATTTTCTTTTATAAGCCTGAACTTCTTAATATGATATGTAGGGCCTATAGCATAGTGGCTCAACTCTCCCAACCCCGTGGCTCAACTCTCACCACATCAAAGGAGACTTGAGCCATTTTGCAAAATATTTTTGTTGAAGTGTCACCCCCAAGTTGTTTGTGCTAGGTGTCTTATTGGGCTATCATATTATGCCTGAATAGTTGTAGTATATACCAGCGAACGAATAATCCATAAATTGTGTATAGTTATTGAACAATATCACTAAATGTAAAAAGTGGCTCAACTCTCCCACACTTCCCCTACAGCTGGGTGTCATCAGCATAAAGATGATGGATGCCATTGGTCGTTGCAATCTCTGCAAAGTGCTGAAGAATGACGGACCCAAAACAGACCCTTGGAGGACACCATATGTACAGAGATATGCATTCAGTAATCCCGAGTGTGCTGGCAAACAGTTACACAGATAAAAGAATATCCATGCAAGAGTAGATCCTTTCACACCTCTTGAACGAGACCTTGTGATAAAACTATCCTTGTCGATGGCGTAGATCAAGCTGTTGACAGATCAATTGACACCAAGGAAAAAAAAAAGAAACGTGCTTTTTGGTCAGGTCTATAGTGCTTGATGTTTATCATCATGAACTTAAATAAGGGCAGACTCCGTGCTATGATGCCTCTTATATAAGCACATTAAGCAGGTTCAGTTCTAATCATACATGGAGTTCTAAATTTTCTTCAAGCTTGAAGATGCTGGGCAACAACTCTTTAAAAAACCTTCGAAATAAGCTTAATTGAGATTGCACAATTGTCTGTAGCTATATGGTGTCAGGGTCTAAATTTGGCTTCTTTATCAGAGGTCGAACAACGGCTTCTTTGAATGAGCTTGGGGGAAGATATCTGTTTCAAGTGATCCACCGCTGTAATCACTATTAGTGTAATGCTTGGCAGAAGAAGAAAAGTGTCCTTTCAAAACCTATGTAGGAAGAGCTGCAATGGATCCTGTGACTCTGTGAGCTAAGAAGATGGGGACCAGCTATAATCCTCATCACTTCTTCCTCCGATGCCAAGTCAAAACTGTTGAGAATGTGGTTTTTACCAGTAGAATGTTCGTAATAAACCATTATTTGCATCAGTTAGTACTTCAGCGCTAGTGCTGCAGCGCTAGTGCTGCTCGTATGTCTTGTATCTTTGTGGAAAAGTACAGGCTAATCTTCTATCCAAGCTCTTGGTCGTTACGACGTGTTTGAAGGATAAATCTATTTATTGCGATGGTGAAGCATCGTGTCTATTTTTATATGCATATCTCTGACTAACACTGTCAGAGATCATGCTTCTCTAAGTATCGTGCTTTATCCACAGTTATACCAGACAATCCAATCCATATACCAGACGTTGTCTTCAAGTATTATCTTTCTCCACTTCCTTTCTAATCTCTTCCTAAGCAGTATGGCCAGCGTGAAAAATGGGATTGTCTTCGAGGCTTCCCGAAATAATGCTAAATTGCCATGAAAATATGCTACATCCAGCGGGATGAAAGAGAAATATGCCAGTTTTGGCTACGTTGCTCCTATGCTTCATTCTGTTATCTCGTCTGAATACTGATGGGTTTGGCGGACGTGTGGCAATGACACGTCATTTAACTGGTGCATGCTAAACAAGAACAGTTGACAAATTTCTGTCTTTTCTATCTAAACATAGAAAAGAATACACATAATCTGGAAAAGTTTTTACTGAGAAAGGAGGCGCTAAAGTATAGGGTCTATTCAAGCGCTTATAATCTTACTAAGCCGTGCTATAGCTGTGCAGTGAATGGGACAAAAAAAAAAAAGGTTGGGAATCTTCGCAGCAAAAACAATGAAGAGATTATCGAACAATTGTCAAATTAAGCTGAGATTCCTCATGATCTAATAAGCACACTCTTTCCGTGAGTAGTACCAGCTTTCAAAGCAGTATCGCTTTATCCTTTCAAAAGTTATAATTAGAGCTGAAAGGGAAGAATGTGTAAAGGGTTTTTAAGAAATGAAGACATACCTGATCACACTAGTCTACAAAAAAAGTAGAAAAAACTGCTGAAAACACACTTTCCCACTCATTTTATGATCCCAAACTCAGTAATAAGAAAAAGAATAGCTCTTTCAGAAAATATGAAAAAGTCGAGATTGACTTAGCTGACCCGTTTCACCTTTTTTTTTTTTTTTAGGCCTCACGTAAAATCAAGAGGTGCGACTCTTTGTTGGTTTTGGGATGCACGGTAACATAATGACGATGGAAATAGATGTGATCACAATAACAACAAATATAGCAATGAGAAGATATAACCTAAAACTAGTAATGTATCAAACTCCTGTTTGCATCTAAGAAACAAGAACAAAAAAGAACAACAAACAAACCCCAAACAAGAAAAAACGGAAAGCAGAAATGGTAGTGTAGGTATACTGCAATAAATCCTGTTTGCATCTAAGAAACAACAACAAAAAAGAACAACAAACAAACCCCAAACAAACAAGAAAAAACGGAAAGCAGAAGCTAATGGTAGTGTAGGTATACTGCAATAAATCCTGTGTGCATCTAAGAAACAAACAAAAAAAAAAAAACCAAGAAAAAACGGAAAGCAGAAGCTAATGGTAGTGTAGGTATACTGCAATAAATGACATGGCGATACAAGGCAGCTTCTTTCTTTCTTCCTCTCTCCCTCTCCGTCTCTTTCCCCGTCTGTCCGTCAGTCTCTCTCTCTCTCTTCTTTTTCCATGATCCAAGTCATGACCTCTCATCCGTCTCTCACCCTTTTTTCGTCTCTAATCTAAGTAGAAAATCCATATGGACTATATGTGCCAAAAACAACATATGATCCCTTGAGTAAAGTCAAACCAGAATACGTTTGAAACCATCAATGGACTTGTAATCATACAATTAATAAGAAGTATAATTAGAATTCTATTAGTAATAATGAAGTATAAGTCGAAGAGTTTAGCATTTCCCAGGTGTTTAAGGCAGTGAAGTCACATAATGAAATTCTAAGTAGGTAAAAATTCCAAGCAGTCCCAGTTGGCTATAAATACCTGTGTCAGTGAGCAGCAAACATCTTTTCAAAGAGAAAACGGCTTTAGACAGACCAGCAACACCAGTATAGGGTGCAATGCAGACAATTAGCTCACTGGTCCTTGTGATCATACAAAGCAATAAATAAAGCACAATCACTGCTGTTCCAATGGTACGGAGTATTCTTATACGTATGGACATCGGCTTGTGCCGAAAGGGTGGGTTGGGGTGGTGGCGCGTCGCGTTAATGGGAACACCACCCTTCGTCCAAAGCCCCCCCCCCCCCCCCCGCCCCGGTTTTGCCGAAAGGACGCGTTGGGAGCGTTGGGTCGCGTCGCGTTGACTAGAACCCCACCCTTCGTCCAAAGCCCCCCCCCCCCTCCCCGCTTTTGCCGAAAGGGTGCGTTGGTAATTTTTCTCATGTAATATTAAAAGACGAGTTTTGAATTTATATTTAACCTTCAAACAACCATTTCAAAGAGGCTATCGTCCGGATCGGTTTACACTCTATTACCACTTGGTCTACAGCCAGTTGGTCTAATAGACTGTTTAATATCAGTTGGTCTAATAACCAGTTGGTCTAGTCATCATTTCGTCCAATTACTGTTTGGTCTAATTGTTATTTGGTTTAATTAATATTTGGTCTACAGTCAATTCGTCTAATAATAGCCATTTGGTCTATTTTTGGTCTAACACCAATTTATATCATCAAATACCGATTTGGTCTATTATGAGTTGGTCTAATTCCATTTCGTCTAATCATCAAAAGGTCTAATATAAAACCAAATTTGTCCAATATAAATTTGGTGTACACATCATTAATTTTGGTCCATTGCCCAGTTGGTCTAGTCTCTGTCTATCATCATTTAGTCTACACCCATTTAGTCTAATAATTAAACCATTGATCTTATCGTCATTTGGTCTAATAGCCAGCCTCCTGGTCTAATCAGGTACCATTTGGTCCAATCATCGTTTCGTCTATATGACCAACTGCCACTGGGCTATTTTTTTTTTTTTTTTTGGGGGGGGCCTTTTTATTGATGTTTACACCAAATTTATATATTGGACAAATTTGGTTTTATTTTAGACCATTTGATGATTAGACGAAATGGAATTAGAGCAACTCATAATAGACCAAGAATAGACCAAATGGCTATTATTAGACAAATTGACTGTAGACCAAATAGTAATTAAACCAAATAACAATTAGACCAAACAGTAATTGGACGAAATGATGACTAGACCAACTGGTTATTAGACCAACTGATATTAAACAGTCTATTAGACCAACTGGCTGTAGACCAAGTGGTAATAGAGTGTAAACCGATCCGGACGATAGCCTCTTTGAAATGGTTGTTTGAAGGTTAAATATAAATTCAAAACTCGTCTTTTAATATTACATGAGGAAAAAGTACCAACGCACCCTTTCGGCAAAACCGGGGGGGGGGGGGGGGGGGGCTTTGGACGAAGGGTGGGGTTCCAGTCAACGCGACGCGACCCAACGCTCCCAACGCACCCTTTCGGCAAAACCGGGGGGGGGGGGGGCTTTGGACGAAGGGTGGTGTTCCCATTAACGCGACGCGCCACCACCAAACCCACCCTTTCGGCACAAGCCTGGACATCTCATGTCAAGCAAACAGAACATCAGCATACAGTAGGGCCCAGTAGTTTTGACTTCTGTACAGTGTTGGAAAGGGAGGGTTCAGAACTGAAGAGTATCGATTACAACAGATGCTGGGTGGGAACCTCTTCGACTTATACTTCATTATTACTAATAGAATTCTAATTATACTTCTTATTACTTGTATAATTTAGGAATTCTATTACGTAATACTCGTATAAGTCTTCAGAGGTTAGCATGTTTAAAGTTCCGTACAGAAGTCAGTCTAGTGAGGACAAGAGGACAAGAAGGATGATGGACAGTTGTTTTTACAACAAGGTTGAAACTTTAATCATGACACCTCATGCATAGAGAGTGTCTATCGATGGTGACACACATTGTCGCAAACAGGAGAAGAACTCGAGCAAAGTTTGCTTGAGAACCTGTGAGGTGCAAGGCATAGTTTTTTAGTATGATATCGTTTTGACACCTTGCGTGCTTTAACTGGAGCAGGATTAAGCATGATAACGCATAGACAAATCAAATACAATGGACCTCTTGTACCGATTTCCCAATCAAAACATAATCATTGTTCCTTAATTCATATACATTTGATGGAAGAATTAAACATTAACCAGTTCATACTCGGCACAGTATTGCAGCAAGCATAATTAGAGACAACTCTGTTGCCATTTTGGGTTGATATTAGAGTTTAAATTCATCAGTTTGGTGAACCGAATCTCCTAAACGAGTGGCCGAGTTATGTGTCGCCAATTTCCAATGCACAACGTAACGTGATATATGGTCTTGTGTCTTCTTATCTGACTCGTATTAGGACATTTGGTACTTGGTACTTGGTACTTGGTTGAGGTCCTCCTGAATACTCCTACTGGAGTTTTGACTTGAGGTGCCGAAGGGTGGACATTTAAACAATTATTCCATTTAATAACATCTCCTTAAATTTAGCAGAATCAGTTTGTGTAATTACAGAAGAAGGAAGTTCATTCCATGCTTTAATTGTGCGGGGAAAAATGAGTTTCTGTGGACTTCCAGTCTGGAGGATGGTACTTCAAACTGATGAGAATGTCCGCGTCTACTTCTAATAAGCTTGGGTTTAGTGTGTGATAAATAATCAATATCCAATCTATTATTCAACATTTTGTGAAAGCAAGTCAGGCGATGTGCTTCTCGTCTTACTTGGAGTGACTTCCATCCAAGGGAGTTCAGGAGTTGAGTGACGCTAGATTCCTTGCTGTAGGTGTTGGTGACAAAACGTGCAGCTTGTCTCTGGATTCTCTCGATGGATGAAATATTTTTGTCAGTGTAAGGATCCCATGCGGCAACTTACCTGGCGCAGGAGTTGCGTTGATCAGGAATAACGCACTCCCAAGACGAGGCTTGCTCATTGCACTCTGGCTTGCTGAACCTTGCGCGGTCATCATGGCCGCGGGCGTGTAATTTCGATTCCAAGTGTGGTCTTACTAAGGTATATAATTTTTGCTTGACAGTGGATGAACAATGATGAAAATTACGCCGGAGGAAGTTCAATACACTCGCAGCTTTAGAGGTCGAGTAGTGAGTATGGCAATTCCAGCGTAGGTCGTTTTGGATTTTGATGCCTAGGTACTTGATCTCCTTAGTTCCTTGGAGAGTAACACCACTGATGTTGTAGGATGTTTTACATGTACCTGGAGACCTCTGTCTAGTAACTCGCATAAATTCACATTTGGTAGGATAAAACTGCATGCCCCATCTGTGAGACCATTTGACCATTACATCGAGGTCCTTTTGGGGATCACTCATGTCATTCGGTGATTTAATTGGGCGATATAATAAACAATCATCAGCGAAGAGCCTAGTGGTACTGGTGACTTCTTTCTGGATGTCATTGATATACAGTAAAAACAGATGAGGGCCAAGCACTGTACCTTGTAGTCTAGCGGCGACGTATTTTTAGCCTGAATCAGTCCTTGATTGGCAGTCAATAGAGGGCGCGACGATGTGGAAGTCAAGTTGACTACAAATACGTCTAGCAAGAAACCTCCGAATAGAGGCGTGGAACCAGGCGTGGCACGACAGTTGCCAGTCTTCAATATCGAAGTTTCATTGGCTGAGCACCAATGTCAATCAAAACACATTGCAGAACATAAAGGAATTCTAGTCTACTCTCCTAGGTATAATACATATGTCTTTCAGTGAAAATACAATTTCCCTGTCTCTTTCACACTATCATAGTATTTTGCCATTCTTTCCCATTCATTTTGATGTGTATAACATCTTACCTTACTTCAAATAAGAGAATGATAGCAGTCAATGACCACATGCATTTGAACATTCATGAGGGTTCTGCACATGGAAACTACTCCAAAATTACTGCCTAATGCAAACCTCTCACTGTTGTTGTAAAGTCTACGAGATATTCACTGTCATTGTCGGTTTTGAAAATGTGATTTATGAATTTTCCCATTGTTATGTTTTGGTATGTTTTTCACTTTAAAGTACTTTATATTTTCATATTAAATCTACTAAGATATTTGACAAATATCAATTAAGTATGCCGCCAAGATAACAATCTCTATTGACAAGCACCATCTACATTAAACAGACATTTCGTGGGTGATCACACTGTCATAGGAAAATCCGTCCGTGGTACATTTCCTGTGAAAGGTAAAAGAGAAGATCTGCGACACAAAAGGATTCCTGCAAAGCCAAAGACCCGGGGAAACATAGTGCATTCTTTGCAATCCGTAATTACGAGACGCCAGTCTGAGATGGCGGTACAGGTGTACTTGTGAAGGGAAGTCGATGCTGTTTGACATTCTCTACACAAATAATTATGGAGATGAGGACATCTCTTTTTGTCCATTCGGAATGCATGCTTATGCAGAAAAACGTGAAGCTAAAATTGAGTAACACCAACAAGTTTGTGGATGATGCACAAAAAACGACATGTTGGGAACGTGAGTCCAAAGCACCCGTCAGGATCCGTGTAGCTCAACTGAAGCGTTTGGCACCTTTTTCACCAGAAATATCTCGTTTAGAGGAAAGCTATCGTTGATTACGTAGAGACATTTTTGTTTAGATCTGTCAGAAATAAACTTTTCCCATCTTTCTCGACATTATTTTATTAATACTGTGTTCTTTCATTTTCTTTGTCGAAAGTATTCGACGGATCGGTAATTCGACAACGAAATAAAGTTCAAATTCCGAAAATGAAGTGAACTTGTTTTAGAGACAAAAGACTGTAATATGTTGTTATTGTTACTCCAAGGTTCCACAATTATATTTCTCAATTTACTTTGTTTTGATTATGCAACCTTATTTTGTGTTAGCAAAAAAGTGAATTTTTTTTTTTCTTTTCGAAAAAATGAAATAAAACTTGAATTAATTTGAACATAACAAAAGGTATGATAGGCCTATTACGCAATGAAAATTGAACGAGAACACAGAGAGAGAGAGAGAGAGAGAGAGGGGAATGTGGAAAATACACAAACTCCCCAATATACTCACTGGCGAACTGGAATGCAATCGTACAATTTGCAAATTGCATTTTTCATGGAAACATGAACAATTTCTCCCTCTCCGCCGTATGCTCCCATAGTCATCTATGGCATCATTATTAATATGGGCCATGCATGACGTAGAACAAATATTACAAGAGGCCACCTTAGGGCCCCCCCACAAAAAAAAAAAAAAAAAAAAAAAAGGTCATGCATGCGTGTACTGATGATACCCTCTGAAAGAATACTGAGTGCACCCTTGATCATTATCACCCCTTTCCATCATTATAACTAATCTACAGAAACGATGACCATCCCTCTTCTCGACAGTACCAGCTTCTCCACGAATAGAAATAGTGTTCGGATTAACGAACCTTCATTGTTGGATTGACGAAGCTTGATTCATGCTGGGATTAACAAACCTTATTACATGTTGAATTAATGAATCACTGGAAAACAGGACCTTGTTTCATTTTCGTATTAACGAACCTTCGAGAAAACGAACGCAATTTCATTTTCAGGCCATCAACAAACTTTAGGAATTATGAGCCTTATTTCATTTTCGGAATATTGAAATGGTCTATAGACCCTTTATTACAGCAATATTCTGGATGAAACTGATTTTGTCAGCCTTATGTGGAGGGTTTGAGTTCAAACAGGGTAAGATCCCAAAAGTATACTTTTACGACATTGATTTGGTCTAGAACAATGCTCAAGTAATATAACTTGCATACCAGTTAATTATTGCACGTTCTCAATGAGCGATATCACGAAGTTTCCACCAAGAGACTTGTGTTATGGGTAAGAGGAATCAAATGCATGAGACACGAAAAAGGTGAAAACGGTGACGTCAGATCCGTAACATAAATTTCATGTTAATTCGAGGTTATTTGTTACCATCGCTCATTAGGAAGAGTGGAAATCTGATATAAATGTTAGTGCACCAATATAAAGGGCGAAACTGCTTTCGTCATCCTTGCCGGCCTGCTCTCGAAAGTCTAAAGCTGCAAGACCTTCTTGCAAGACCTTCTACCCAATGGGAACTGTCAATTCTGAGCGTTGATGAAATGATTTATCGAATGGAGATTATTTCTTATTATTACCTATTCAAAACCGTACATCCTTGGAGGTATGACAATAATCCTTTATTTCGCCATATTCTGGGAAACATTATTTTCGGAAAATTTCTCCTAAAGTCTGGAAACATTTTTATTATAACTACTGTTCACGTTTCGTATATTTAACTGTACTTAACTTCGATTTTACTGATTCAAATTTTTACTGTCGTTTCTATCCCTAACTCACATTCTAGAACTATTTTAAGCACTAGTGCTAGGTTATTTTTTCATCTGCAAATGGTAAATTATGCCTTTAATGAAACTTGGCAGCCATGTATATGTACGAGTTGGTGACGTTATGCCTATCAACTGTCAACTTTTGGGCACACATGCTCAAAGTCAAAAGGTCAAAAAGGTCAAATGTCCAAAATTTCACTATTTCCCCCATATCTACGCAATGCCTGAAGGTATTTCTTGAAACTTTGTGTATACATGAACTACCAAATGAAGATTCTCCAGAGAGAGTTGTGTCGTGAGGTCAAACGTCAAAGTTCAAGTGAAAATGTTGAATTTCACTTTCTCTCCATATTTCATTTCATTCATTTCAATTTATTTTCATATTTCTCACATATATCACAATACAAAGTAAATTGATACGAAATTTATACAGAACACAGTACAAAATAGAACTTCACCGGAATGTTCAAAGTTTGTCTTGGTATACATAAGATCTGTATATGAATATTTCAATTTCAATTTCAATTTATTTTCATATTTCTCGATGAAAAATTACATCATATATAACAAAATTAAATGAAATACATGACATACATAGAATATTGCAAATATATAAAACATAATAGTGGTCGATCTGTTAAGTTTGGAATCTGTGAATGAATGCTAAAGAAATATGAAGGAACCTATACTTAAAAGCGAGCTCGTTGAACGTAGGTCCCAGTTAAAAACGAGTTTAAGATTGAGAAGGGGAGCACGGGTACAACAATGATCGGAACATAAGAGAAAAACAAAATAAAAAAGTACAATTATACAGTTATATAGCAAATTCTTCTCTAGTGCAGGTTAGGGGTCGGAAAAGCCACATGCTGTAAGCGGATGAACCATTGTCGTTCTGGCAATACAATATGAATATGCGAGTTAAACTGAGAATATAATGCGAAAAATATGATGGGGCCTGCGGGAAAGCAAGCTTTTATAGAGCCGCAGGTCCCGTGATAAAATCAGATTAGGGGAATCATAAGTACAGATATTTTTAGACCATACTATAACTGGGGGATCCGATTAAAACGAAGAAAGATCAAATGAAATAAGTGTTACTATCTCACAAATCTCACATATCTCACAAATAGTTCAAAATATCTTCATGGAACTTAGTACATATAGTATGCATGCACTGACTGGCAGTGATTATATAGGGAATGCATGGGTCATGGATCAAAGGTCAAGGTCAAATACTCCAAATTTCACTATTTTCTTCTTATCTAGATGCGATGCTTGCAGAATTTTTCTTTAAACTTAATGTATGCAAGTATTACCCAATGAGATTCTTTTGGAAGTACCTTGCCATGAGGTCAAAGGTCAAAAGGTTCAAGGTCTAGCGAAAGTACTAAATTTCACTTCTTCCCTTAACTTATGAAAGGGTCAAAAGTTAAGTAAAAATCCTCAAATCTTCAAATACACGCACTTTTAGACAATATAGTCATTCACCCAATTAAACCTACTTTAACGAAAGTGAGCATTCAGCACATTTGTGACAAACCTGTCATTTTAACATTTTTCTGATATAAGCGTTATGTGAAACTGTCATCACACGTCAAGACATTGTACTATAAACCTATAAGGTGAACCGTGCATTATGGCGGAAACATACCAGTCGTCATAGCGGCATTTCTATGTGTGTGTGTCTGTGTGTGTGTGTGTGTGTGTGTGTTTTGTTTTGTTTTGTTTTAAGTGGCCTCTTAGTGCAATTATTGTTTCTTCGTCACATATGGCTCGTCCTGATGATGGGTATACAGAGGAGAGGAAAAAAAGTACCTATTTTTTTATTATTAATAATACAATTTACAAATTACGATCGTATTCCGGTTCGCCAGTGAGTGTATGTATCGGTAGTGTTTGTATGTTTTTAAGTACGTGTGCGTGTGTGTATGTGTGTGTGTGTGTGTGTGTGGGGGGGGGGAATTGTGCATGTTTTTGTTCAATTTTCACTGCGTAATATCCTACTACTTTGTTATATCGCCACATTTTGTCACTACAGACAGGTTAGTTTACTTCATCATCGGAATTACGAACCCTATTTTGTCTTCGGATCAACGATCCTTCGAACAACTTCGGAAAGGACATCAAGGAACACAATTCTTAATTCACAATTCTAGAATCTTGGCATAAAAGGCAGACAGTGTTTATCTCAGACAGATCTAAACTAATTTGTATAATATACGTAATAAACAATTCATGGGATTCTTCAAAACGAGATGTTTCTCTTGAAAATGGTACCAGACACTTCATTTGAGCCACATGGGTCTTTTCTGGCGCTTTTGACGTGGTCATGGATTTTGTGCGTTGTGCTCTAGTTTCGTAACATATCGTGTTTCTGCCCATTGTGTGTGTGTGCTGTATGTGTGTACACCATCCACATAGGTTAGCTCGTTAATGTTATTTCATTTTTTCAGCTTCACATTTTCTACATAGGCATGCATTTCGAATTGCCAGGAGAGATGTCCTTATCTACATTTGAGTTGAAAATGTTAATCAGTACATACAAGTCTTCTGTGAGACTGGCGTCTCGTAATTTCATGATTGCAAAGAATGCACCATATTTCCCTGGCACTTTGGCTTTGCAGGAATCCTTTTGTGTCGCAGGTCCTTTCTTTCTCCTTTCACAGAAAATGTACCACGGACGGATTTTCCCATGACAGTGTGATCACCCACGAAATGCCTGTTTAATGTAGATGTGCTTGGCAATAGTGATTAGCTATCTCGATAGCAGATTTAATTGATGTTAAGCAACTATCTTAATAGATTTGATATGAAAATACAAAGTATTTTAGAATAAAGAAATGCCAATGGGAAAAATTCATAATTCACACTTTCAAAACCGACAATGACAGTGAATATCTCGTAGACTTTACAACAACAGTGAGAGGTTTGCATTCGGCAGTAATTTTGGAGTAGTTTCCATGTGCAGAGCCCTCATGAATTTTAAAATGCATGTGGTCATTGACTGCTATCATTCTCTTATTTGAAGTAAGGTAAGATGTTATACACATCAAAATGAATGGGAAAGAATGGCAAAATACTATGATAGTGTGAAAGAGACAGGGAAATTGTGTTTTCACTGAAAGACAATATGTATTATACCTAGGAGAGTAGACTAGAATTCCTTTGGGTTCTGCAATGTGTTTTGATTGACATTGGTGCTCAGCCAATGAAACTTCGATATTGAAGACAGGCAACTGTCGTGCCACGCCTGGTTCCACGCCTCTATTCGGAGGTTTCTTGCTAGACGTATTTTTAGTCAACTTGACTTCCACATCGTCGCGCCCTCTATTGACTGCCAATCAAGGACTGATTCAGGCTAAAAATACGTCGCCCGCTAGACTATGTACCTTGTGGCGTACCACTCAAGACCGGATACCATTCAGAGCTCTTCCCATTTACACATACACGTTGAAAACGCTTGGTAAGGAAATTTGTAATCCATCGCAAAATGTTAGAGCGAACTCCATAAAAATTCAACTTCTGGATTAGTTTTTTTTTTGTGTGGGATGACATCAAAAGCTTTTGAGAGATCCAGTGCAAAAACATCTGTTGGGATGTTACTATCCAAGTTCTTTGCGAGGTCATTCACAGTGAGTATAAGCTGTGACTCGCAAGATCTGTGCTTCCGAAACGCATGTTGGTTGTCGGAGAGAATGTTTTGTTCACTTAAATGATTCATTATGACTGTCAATTATATGTTCTAACAGTTTGCAGCATGTGCAGGTGAGAGAAATCGGACGTTAATTTGCAGGGTCAGTGGTGTAGAGCCCTTTTTGAAAAGGGCCGGGCAACATATAGCACTTTTCCAGTCAAGCGGGAGTTCCCCCGAGTCAGGGGACTGTTGAAAGATGAACTGTAAAACAGGAGCCAATTCATCAGCAGCTATCCTAAGGGCTTGGTTCTGAATTTGATCAGGACCGATGGCTTTTGATGTACAGTCAAACTCGGATACCTCGACGTCGGATAAGCCGAATATCACTTACCTCGGGGGCAAAATGAAAGTCGATCCCGATTGTTCCGATGGAGTTTCCGTGTATTAAAATTCGCGTAGCTCGAAAAAGATAACTCGAAGTTCGGTTACCTCGAAGGGGAATCTAATGTCCCGATCTTAATTAACTTATTATTTTTCCCAGCATGTTGCTCGAATCGAAATTGCAAACATCACTCAGCATCTCCGATTAAGCGCGCGTGGACAGCGAAGACATGTCACAAATGTTTTCACACTCGATTGTAAATATTCTGAGACCCGGCCCCGTTTTATCAAAAGATAAAATCGATTTTAAATTTCCTTACCACACAGTCTGCCATAGACTTACAGTTGAAATCAACTTTATAATCGATTTTAACTCTTCATAAAACAGGGCCGACAGCTGATCTATGAGTTAATCGTGGAGTGGGCTTTGTTTAAAAGCTATGCTGTAGGCTTAGAATGTTGACAATGTGTTCTGTAGATGGGTTAAAAAGGATCACAAGATTGTTTAGAACACAGACAATTTGCTATTGTCTTCAAGCACCCTCATATGTTTTGTTTATTGGTATTGTCTCGCCATGATAATGAATGGAGCTTTGCAGCGTGCTGCGATGTGTCTGTCGCTTGTCATCGCTAGCAGAGAGCACCTATGCAGGCGGCTAACCGGATCTAGGCTCGTCGGTGGGTGGTGAGGGTGTGGGGCAAGACTTTTCTCGCGGAGTAGTAGAGGTGGGGCTATTCGCATTTCGAGCAATAATAATGAGAACCATGGCTGCCGCCGCCATTGGGGCAGTGAGGAGTGCTCTGTCCACCTTAATTGTCCAGTTGAAGCTTGTGGAGGAGTGAAAACGTTCCAGGGTAAGGAAAAAGAGCATCAAAAGCCAGGGCAATAAAATTTGGCTTCCATTTGACATAAGGAGCGAACTGCTGGTTGAAGCGAGATGCAAATCAAGGTCAACATCAGGGTCACTGATATGTAGAGATTGTGGATTATGTGATGAAAAAAAAACATGTATAACAGTAATTATTTGTTCATGTCTCTGCGAGACAAGCAGTAAGCTTCAGAATTGTCTACACCTGTTGAATGTGAAGCTGATATCCAATTGCTAGACACCAATTCCTATGTTTGCTGTGAATTCGTTCGGGTCAGGTATGCTACCACCTCTTTGTTTACGTATGAAACAGCTGTAGAAATGTCTGACCGAATTATGAATATGCACATTTTTTGTACACGAGCCACACAGGGCTTCAAGACCGTTCTGAATTGCAAGAGGTTCAAGCACATTGATAAGTGGGGAATTCTGTTTGGCACTCCAGACTCCCTGAGCAAAGGAATTGTCATTGTTCAGAATCAACTACTCCCTCATACTGAGATGCTAGCATCGCTTGAAATTATCATGCTAATGGGGGTGGAAAATAATTCTTTGTCTTGCGAGACAGCCACCACCAAAGAATATTTTGTATGGATATGGCATGACTATGATAACGTAACTAAAGTGTCGAAGTCATCTTCTGCTTTACGCAGAGCATTAGTTTATTTAATTTTTTTTCTAGTCCCAAGTGACAAGAATGTAATTTTCTTGTGGAAAGCATTAAAATCCCGAAATTTGGTTTTGTTGCTATACAAGATTGAATTTCCAAAAGTAGTAACCTTTTCAATCTTGTTCTGAGGAAAAACTGAACATCATTAGTTGCTGGAATTAATATGAGAACCAAGGAAGGTCTCGACGTGCTTTGGGTTTAAACTGACTTTGTCAAAATCCTTACTGAAACTCTTAAAGATGTTTGTTTGTTTGTTTGTTTGTTTGGTTTATTTTTGCATTTTCTTTCTCCAAATACAATTGCAATTGAAAACAGAATGATACAGATAACATACAAATCAATACAAAAAAAATATCATTTGCGTAACAACATTAGTCTGAAGTGACATATGAATCAAAATAACATAATAAGGCATACTGTATCTATTAACAAAGGAGAAATCAATACAGGGGACCGTCATCATAAGCAGAGCTTGACGTGGATGAGGCCCTATCTGAATATGTGATACCAATATAATACAACACCAATTATATATGTACTCATAAAACTCTTAATCTTAATACACGAAACACATTTTGCTAGAGAAAAAAGAAAAAAAAAAAGAAAAATAGTGACTTGGCGCTTTAAAACAAGAAAAAAAAAAACAAAACAAAACAGCACGCTGCACCATTGACTACTGCATGGTATAGTAGACAATACAAGTGTAGGTGTGTGCGAGTGACAGTGCGTCGTGTGTGCAGGTGACAGTGCAAGAGAGAATAAAGGCTGTAGCATGCCTATTCTGGGGGGGGGGGTAAGGTATGGGCTTTACTTAATGTATGCAATATCATTATCAAAGAAGGGAACGGGAGGGAATGGAAAAAAATCGAAAAAAAAAACCCATTTTGCATGATCAGGGCTGACTGAGACTTACGAAAAAAAAAAAGAAAAAATACATTGATCAAAGACTTCTAACTAGAAACATATTTCAATAATAAATACTTTTTTGAATGAGCTTTAAAGGAAAAAAGTGAAGTACACTGCTTTAATTGATCAGGTAGGTTATTCCAAACATCGGGACCGTAATGTCTAATTGATTTCTGAGCTAAGACAGTTTTGGGGTTTACAAGGTGAAAGTCTGTCGAACGGCGAGTTGGATATGTGTGTATATTCGAATTAAAGTGAAAAATATTATGAAATAAAGAGGGAAGTTGATTTGTTGCGTACTTGTTACTTGTACATAAATATACCTGTTTGTTAATGTGGATGTCCTGAAGCTTCAAAGTATGCAAACAATGAAATAAAGGATCTGTATGAGATAAATATGTGGAATTAGTAATAATGCGAATAGCACGCTTTTGGAGTAAATACAATGAATTCAGTTTAGTAATACTACAATTTCCCCATACAATATTTGAATACAATGAAACATATGAGGCAAAATTAAAGAATTATACAAAATAATCAGGGATCGTTCTGATAGGAGATCTTTCAACTTCCTGAGTACGCCAATATTTCTTGACAGGGTCCTTTGTAGACAGGATATAATGTTCGTTCCATGTCAAATGATTCGTTATTTTTGGTTCAGAAAAAGGCCTTGCGGATTATAAATCGAGCACAATTTTTTGATCATACTGATGAATTGTTTGTTTCAAGTAAATTGTTAAAAATTTCTGATTTGTATTTATATCATGTTGGAATTTTCATGTATAAGTTGAATACTGGTGACCTTCCTAGTATATTTTCCTCAGTGTTTGTGAAAAACAGTGATATTCATACTTACCCTACAAGACACAGTGAATCCTATCATTTTTCTCCTGTTCGTACAGTTGTAGCCCTTGAGACAATTACATCTACCGACCCTTCTTTCTGGAATGAGTTAGATTCGGTTCGGTTGCACTCAAGTTCTTTAAGCTCCTTTAAGAAAAATCTCAAAGCCAATTTTCTAAAATCCTATGTGTAATTATTTCGCCGTAATCGCTTAATTTTTTTTTTTGGTTTTTTTCATTGCATATACTTAAATGATGCCTCGCTCGGATGACCTCACCAGTTTGATTAACTTGCTACTTTTTTAAGCATTTATACCATAAGTTAATCATAAAACATTATATACTATACTGTGTACATCCCGTAAACATTGTAATATTCTCGATATTTTGAATTTTGCATGTTACGTCACTTCTGATTTTGATACACTGTACTAAAACCCTATGTTATATTTTTGGAACCCACATCCTACAAGCTTTGCTTTTTAGTGGGTTCCTCATTTTACACGTTAATTATATGTCCTTATACATTTGTGCATTATTGGTTCAAACTGACCATTGTGTGAAAAAAAAAACTTTTCTGCTTCAAATCAAATGGAATATAAAACTTATACGAAATGTGGAATATGGAACGTGAATAAAAAAAAAAAATGAGAATCGATTGTAATGCCTAAAAATCTAATAACCTGTTTCTCGCAAAGAGAAAACCCATCAATTGATATATTGACATTAAGATCCTGTGAGTAGGGCCAGATAGAAGGCACTGACGGCATGCAGTGAAAATACTACATGTATTTCCATTCGAAAGACTATGCTTGATGAACGAGGTGAACGGATATCGATAAACATGCACCCTTTGGAGGGGCAAAATTAAAGCCATTAATCAAGCGAAACTGTTCCACTCTGAATTGTTCGTATCTCACAAATTTGTTCAAGTTTTTCAAATTTATAATTGGACTTAGACCGCCAGTCTTTGGTAGAATAGAATTGATACTCCAAATGAGGAATCTCTCTCATAGCTTGTTTTGAGAGAATCTTCAGAGACGATTCTTCATGGGTTGCCTTTTCCTCCTCGGTAGAATGTACACTTTGTAGAGGAAAAGTTATTGGTATGGAGTTGAAATGAAATTGGTTTCGTAGCCAAATGTTGTGGCCAATATCCAAGGATTGAAAGTCATTTTGACCAGTCATCTTTGAAGAACTTGAGATTTTCAGCAATGAACGGTTTTGGGCAGTACTCATCCTTTTTTTTTTTTTTTTTTTTTTTTTTTTGCAATTTGCTGACTTGGGTAGATAAATTCTGACCCGCGTTGTATGCTTATGTGACACTTGTTAATTTTTCTCAGATGTCTTTTCTGAACAACTTTCTATCAAGTGGAATCGACTTGCTGCACAAGTGTTGTTGAGAAGGGTTGAGAAGGGGTCTCAAGCTACGTCGATGGTGCGTGCTCAGATCATACAATAAGCAAAGCCCGAGAGTGTCACAGGCCATCGATGGTCACGTGAGTTGTTTAATTCATGTTGTGTAAATTGCATGGTTGATTATCCGTGCATGATCTGTGAATTTCAGAAAGGATTTATCCATGTGGTAGAAGTCCCTTCACTACATTTTGTTGTAGAAGTTGAGAGCTCACAACAAGACTTGTGAAGGAGGATCGCCCAAGTTTGCTCTCGATTTTTGTTGTGAGAACTGCTTGGGCATTTGTATGGCAATCGAGCATTTCCTTCTGATGTGGCAGTGTGACTGCCTTAATTTATTAGCAAATCGGCCAATTTTTTCAATTTGGTCCAAACAAGATCAGAATTTCAGTCATATGTCGTTGTTAAATATCAAATTTGGTATCAGGCTTTGAAAGAATTTGGCTGTGAGGGCATGGCATCCGAATCAATTCGGTTGTCATAATGACCATAACCACGAGGGCAGAGTCAAGGCCACCCATACAGGGCAAGGCAATCAGATTTGCCGGGAAAGAGGCTGACATGAGAATATCGTCGTCCGATGAGCTGCCGATGGGGTTGGCTAGCTCGCTGAAGTCTTCGATGGGCGGGGCAGCGCCCCTGTCCCCGCGGACATGGCTCGCATGTCCAGACAAATCGCCGGGAGGAGGAGCTCTCCTGCACCAGCTGCATGGCTCCCATGCCTTTTGTCATCACCACGGTATGCCCAAGGAGGTACTAGGCGAGCTCGCCTAGTACCTCCTTGGTGTGCCGCCGCCCGCCGCCCTATCCATGAAGCGGGAGAGTGTCTCGGATAGATTACAGGTCTCTCTTGTTGAGCTTCAAGGCGGCCTTCCATGCCCTACCCGCGGGGATGGGGGCTGACTGAGAAGGTAACGTGTCTTCCCGATCACTAGACATTGGAGTTTGAGATGTATATTCACTGCCGTCACACTTGAAAAAGATGTTTGCTGCTCACTGACACAGGTATTTATAGCCAACTGGGACTGCTTGGAATTTTTACCTACTTTGAATTTCATTATGTGACTTCACTGCCTTAAACACCTGGGAAATGCTACCCTCTGAAGACTTATACGAGTATTACGTAATAGAATCATATCTATCCTTGAGTGAATTCAATTCCCTCGAAAGCACGTGAACATCCGTTAGGGCTGACCTGATCAAGGAGGTATTTCTCTCATACCTCCTTGACCTGATGTTATCCATTGTCTCTACGGATAGGAAGACCCACCATCTGCTATGAACTAAAACTTTAGACGAACTGATATGACTAGGGAGGTGAGAAGAGATTCCTAAAATGAAAGACCGCTCCTCGAATTCGAAATACGGCCAACGTCATTTACTTCCGCTGAATGTCGGTAATGGATTTGTAATCAGCGATGTGCCACTGATATTACGGGTGCCAGAAAAGTGCAATAAGCGATAGCGGGCTCATGTTGATTTTATTGGTGAGGCTTTAATTAAGCAAAATAATGGTAATGATTGCATCGAAAACAAGAGTTACTGATATCACTTTTTTTTTTCTAAAAGAGAGAAATTAGTTAAAACGACGTTGTGTAGTTAATTGATAATTGGTTGCCTCGTCGTATGACCTGTAGACATGTATATATTTGAGTTGAAATCTAATATATATATATATATATATATATATATATATCCTATATCCTATATGTATATATATATATATCCTCGCCAACAAAATATCAATTTACAAATGTTGTTGAGGCTAATATCACTATGCATGATAAACACGCTTTTGAAATGTTTGATTTGATTTATTTCTGCATTTTTCACAAAGTATATACAACATAACAAACAATTTTCTAGTCCTATATCATATCCAACACAAGATGAATAGAAATACAGTCATAATGTACCAATAATGAAATATTGTATAGGTGAATTATAATCATACAAAAACAATTGGAAAATCATTGATTTTTCAATCGAGTTAATACAGTACATACAAAATGCAGGAGACCGTCATCTTAAGCTGAAGCTTGAGTTTGATGGCGGCCTCAGGAAAAACTTATGGCTTATATTTCTTTACAAATCATTTAATACATATCAAATTGTGTATCCGAATAGGGTAGCTACGAAATGCATCAGTGCAATGGTGAGTTAGGGTGCAAGTGCATATGTGCAGCTTATGTGCAGCATATGTGCAGCCCTGGATCTGCAATGAACAAACTTGGAACTTAAGTCATCAAAGTACAAACTCATGGTATTGACTTTGCTTTATCATTTCTGGTTTTAGAGTAGAAGATTTTAAATATTCCTTAATGTGGGGGGGGGGGGGGGGGGGGGCTAGGGGCCCCTAAGAGGGACATGATGCCCATTTGAAGGAATTGAGATTCTACCCCCCGAGGGATGGCACCTGCTAAGTTTGGTCAAAATTCATCTTGAGGTTTTCAAAAAGAAGATGAACATGTACAATTCAGGTCCGATTAGGACCCATCCCCATCCCCTCTCCTGGGTCCCAAAGTGGGGGGCGGGGGGGGGGGGGGGGAGAGGCACCCCTGATTCCGCCAATCCCATGAACAAACTTGAAACTACAGTCATCAATGTACTAACTCATAGTATTATCTAAGTCCTGTCACTTCTGGTTCTAGAGAAGATTTTTAAAGATTCCTTAATTTTAGGGGGTTTGGGCCCCCTGGGGGCCCCAGGTACGCCATAGTGCCCATTTGAACAAATTGAGATCCTATCCCCCTATGGATGCTACCTACCAAGTTTGGTGAAAATCAGACATGGGGATCTCAAAGTGAAGATGAAAATGTACAATTTAGGCCCCATTTGGACCCCTCCCAACCCCCTCCCCTGTGGGTCCCAAGGGGGGCACCCCTGATTCCCCCATGAACAAACTTGAAACTACAGTCATCAATGTACTAACTCATAGTATTATCTAAGTCCTGTCACTTCTGGTTCTAGAGAAGATTTTTAAAGATTCCTTAATTTTAGGGGGTTTGGGCCCCCTGGGGGCCCCAGGTACGCCATGGTGCCCATTTGAACAAATTGAGATCCTATCCCCCTATGGATGCTACCTACCAAGTTTGGTGAAAATCAGACATGGGGATCTCAAAGTGAAGATGAAAATGTACAATTTAGGCCCCATTTGGACCCCTCCCAACCCCCTCCCCTGTGGGTCCCAAGGGGGGCACCCCTGATTCCCCCATGAACAAACTTGAAACTACAGTCATCAATGTACTAACTCATAGTATTAACTAAGCCCTATTACTTCTGGTTCTAGAGAAGAAGATTTTTTAAAGATTCCTTAATTTTAGGGGGTTTGGGCCCCTGGGGCCCCCAGGTGGGCCATGGTGCCCATTTGAACAAATAGAGATCCTATCCCCCTAGGGATGCTACCTACCAAGTTTGGTGAAAATCAGACATGGGAATCTCAAAGTGAAGATGAAAATGTACGATTTAGGCCCCATTAGGACCCCTCCCAACCCCCCTCCCCTGGGTCCCAGGGGGGGGGGGGGGCACCCCTGATTCCCCCATGATCAAACTTGAAACTACAGTCATCAATGTACTATAAACTCATCGTATTAAGTAAGCCCTATCACTTCTGGTTCTAGAGAAGAAGATTTTTAAAATTCCTTAATTTTAGGGGGGTTTGGGCCCCCCTGGGGCCCCCAGGTGGGCCATGGTGCCCATTTGAACAAATTGAGATCCTATCCCCCTAGGGATGCTACCTGCCAAGTTTGGTGAAAATCGGTCTTGGGGTTCTCAAGAAGAAGATTAAAATGTAAAAAAGTTTACGCACGACGGACGACGGACGCCGGACGAAGGGCGATCGCAATAGCTCACTTGAGCCTTCGGCTCAGGTGAGGTAAAAATAGGAGACTGTCAAACTTGGTTAATTGTCATGGAGTAACAAAAAGAATCAACAATCACCCTGCATTATACAACGATAATAAATGTCGTTTCATTATTTGCTTGACTGAGAATTGACTTGAAGATATTCTAATACAATTAGGAAGACTATTCCACTAGTCAGTCCCATGATGTCGCATACATTTATGTGCTACTAACAATTTTGGATTCTTAAGATGAAAATTTCTGGCATTACGAGTTGGATATGAATGAATACTGTTATTAAAAGCAAAAAAAAAAAAAAAAAAAATATATATATATATATCAAAAGATGAAGGAAGTTGTCTATTGATGTACTTAAACATAAAAACTCGACTCGAAGTGCATTAATATCAGCCACTTTTAGTGTTTTCAATTTATAAAACAATGGATCCGTATTGGCAAAATAAGATGATCCTGTACAAAATGCGGACTGCTCTTTTTTGTAATAATAAAATAGGATTAACTTTTGTTTTACCACAATTAGCCCAAACAATTACGTGTACAACAAAAGATATATGGTAATACCGTGATATATAACAAAAATATAGTGCTTAAAGGTAAAATAAACTTCAGTTTAGAGATAATAGATATTTAACTTAAAATATAACGCATAAGCGCATTCCAGATTAAATTTTCATCAATAACTACACCAAGAAATTTGGAATG
This sequence comes from Diadema setosum, assembly GCF_964275005.1. Lineage (NCBI taxonomy): Eukaryota > Metazoa > Echinodermata > Echinoidea > Diadematoida > Diadematidae > Diadema > Diadema setosum. The sequence continues at coordinate 37,547,998 of NC_092701.1, forward strand.
CTGTTTCTGTTGAACAAATAAATCATCAATCTTAATGTTTAAAGGTGTAGTAACCGACCTAGCATTACAATGTTTGAAATGTATAAAATGATTTTTATCTATATTCAAAGATAATTTATTACACCTGAACCATTCAGAAACTTTCGGTAATTCCAAATTTACTGTATTAACTAATATTTCTAAATTATTATGTGAATAAAATATATTCGTGTCATCAGCAAATACAATGAATGATAATAAAGGTGACGCACTAGATATGTCATTTACATATAACGGAAAGAGAAGTTAAGAATCAATCAATTGTACTTTCTACCATTATGAATTTCTTTTTTCTTTTAATCTACTTTGAAGGTCACGGTTAATTTGAACATAGAGTGTCATTGCACTTTCAGGTGAGTGGTGCCGATTGAATGAGGAAGAATGACATTAGGAAATGAGGTACAAAAGTGACAGGTTTATGTACTAATAAGTTGATGCTACCGGATAATGAATATCCAGATGGAAAATGTAAATACCACGATTATGCCCCGAGAGATCAATCAGTCGTTGATTTGACTATGCACAAAGAGAGTGACAAATTTTAAACACCAGCTTTTATTTGCTTGCATCTTTAAAACGTCCTCATATAAATCTCATCTGTTGCGGAAACCTTGTGCTTCACTGATGATACATTTTGGAACGTGCATCGTGATTATTCAAATATCCTCAAGCGCGGAAGTACGACAGTCTACTGTTACGACGTAAACATTCTAGTAAACAGGAAACCTACTAATTTAAAGGGATTATTATTTCTTTCTTTTTGTAGAAATTCCAATTAAAAGATTGATTAAAAAACTAGATATATCGCTACAGCGACTGATATGCCTCCGCCATAATGCATGGTTCTCCTAATAAGTCTATAGTACAATGTCTTGACAATGTGTGATGACAGTTTCACACAATTTGCAAAATATTAAAATGACAGGTTTGCCACAAATGTGCTGAATGTTCACTTTCCTAGAACTAGGTTCAACTGGATGAATGATTAAAATGTCAAAGTGCAGGTATTTGGGGAACTGATGATTTTTACTTGACTTTTGACCCTTTTATAAGTTTATGCATTGAGTAATTTTCAAGGTATTGAGAAAAAGTATAATTTCAGTATCAAATGGGAAAATAGCATTATCTAAACCTGGCCTTTGACCTTTGACCTCACAGTTCCAAAGAGAATCACTGTTAGGTTGAACATGCATAAATATGTAAGTTTCATGATGATACCTTGAGTTACTTTCGAGACATGGAGGAAAAAGTGCAATTCAGCACTTTCACTTGACCTTTGACCTTTTGACCTTTGACCTTTTGGCAAGAAACTTCCCACAGAATATATAATTGGGTAATACATGCATACATCAAGTTAAAACAAAAACAAAAACCTTCAGGCATACTGCATTTTAAGGAAAGTAGTGATATTTTGAGGAGTTGACCTTGACCTTTGACCCTCTGACCTTTGACCCATGACCCCAACTTCCCTAGATAATCAGTGCCCATCGGTACAAGCATATATACTAAGTTCCATGAAGATACCTTCAACCATTTGCGAGACATGGAGAAAAACATGAAATTTCAATTTTTTTTCACAAAATAACCTGTGACCTTTGACCCTGTGACCCTAAAATCCACACAAAGTATTATCCCCCAAGGATATACCCTCATACCAAGTTTGATGTAAAACCACCCCACGGTTCTTGAGATATCGACAAAAACAAAACGGGACGGACGGACGTACGGACGTACGTACGGACGGACAGACGGACGGACGGACGGACGGACGGACGGACGACCCGAAAACATAATGCCTCTGGCCACTTCGTTGCGGAGGCATAAAAATGCATGATTCACCTATCAGTACACCATGTAGGTGTTGTCCTTCGTCAACTCGGACTCTGTTGCGATATTTATAATACAATACATAAGCACTAGATTGGTCAGTGTTTTAGTAGTACCCAAGGCTCTGGTAGTACCCATAAATGAAATTATGGGCCTATATACAACACAAACGAGGTAGGGCAATTTGTCAATCAGTTGCAATAAAACATCTCGACGGAAGAATTTTATGAATTTGAATTGTATACGCAGTACGGTGTATACCCGCTGCATGCTATTAGGATTAGGACCAGCACTTGCTGACGGGCGGAAGCTCGGTGGTTTAGTGGGTATAACGCCTGTCCGGAGATCAGGAGGTCGTAGGTTCGAATGCTGCTCGAGTACGTACATATTATATATATATATATTATATATATATATATATATATATATATATATATATATATATATATATATATATATGTAGTCAAACATCTTAGCGGCCACCTGCTTATAGCGGCCACTGAAAACTCCCCCGCACGAAATTGCTGTATTATAGACCCTTTACATAGCGGCCACCTGCCTAACGCGGCCAGCGGCCTCTCATTTTGTATCCCGTGGTGAATTTAGGATATCTGCGTATAGCCGCCACAAAAATTTAGCTGAACCATTAAATCAGCCATGAATACGCTGGCTTTAACGTTCATTACGTGAATTCTACCGACTCATAGCTCAGTCACAATCACACAGACATGATTGACAAAATGCATCTCTTCGCCGTGAAAAGTCGTCTTACCATGAACTTTACAAGATCTAAAGCTATAGCCTTCAGTAATGCCGCCCTGAATAGAAGCTACCGGTGCAAAGGCAAAGACAACTCTTTGAATAACATCTTTGATAACCTCTTTGAATTTTACCAAAATGTCGACTTATTAGCGTTTAAATCCCTTTGAATAAGGACAATATGGTACTTGTCTGGGTATTGTTTGTTGTTTACGTCAGCTTCGCACATTCCCTTCAAATTCACTCTTTAACGTTATTCATGCAAACCGTTATGAGCCAGCTAGAGCAGTTGCTTAGGCCCGAAATGTAGGCAAAGAAGTAGGCTAAAAAATAAAAAAAAAAATAAAATGAAGTAAATTGTACAACGAAAATCCCCCTAATAATAGCTGCACGTGCAAACTTACTTGCTGGTTGTTATTTCTTAAGAATAACATTCGGTAGGCCTACTTTAATTCTGTTATTATAAAAATAATGCAAGTATTGAAGTTCAAAATGGCCACCAACCTGTCTATAGCGGCCAATTTTGTTGTTTCCCTTGGGTGGCCGCTATAGAAAGGTTTGACTCTGTATATATATATATATATATATATATATATATATACATACATAGTATTTTATATATATATATATATATATATATATATACATACATATATATATATATACATATATATATATATATATATATATATATATATATATATATACACACATACATAGAGACAGCAATGGACTTAACCAGAAAATGGCGGGGCGGTACAAGGACAGTTAAATATATTTTCAGCAAAACTTGCACAGAGACGTGGCCGATGTTGGGTTGCACCCCTTTAATTAAGCTTTCGGGCGAAATGCCCTTCTTCAGAATCTACAATGACAACAAAACAAATCAAACTCGGTGTAAAATCATACTAAACTTAATTAACCTTCAATATTATACATTAAAAAATATACTCAACATAGCAATAAATACAAAACATACAAAATTACAACAAATAACTAACAAACATAATTAAATACAATCACGGAACAAAACTTACTGTATTACTGCTGAGTGCGGTCTTGTGATGTTGTCTGTGTAAAAGTTGTGGCCGGGTGTATCTTATATGTGTAGGTGTGTATGGGGGGGGGGGGGAGGCGTTTCTGAAGAAGGGCATCTCACCCGAAAGCTGAATTAAAGTGGTGCAACCCAACATCAGCCACGTCTCTGTGCAATTTTTGCTGCCAATATATATATATATATATATATATATATATATATATATATATATATACACACACACATACATATATAAGTATATACATACATTATATCAATCTATCTATCGTATCTATCTATCTATCTGAGTGTGTGTGTATTCGCACCATTTTAATAAATACTTTGTGCAATCGTTTCTCATCGCTGCTTTGTTCTGTTCCTAGTCTTCCATTCATCAGAAACGGCAAATTTTGTACAGAGTAAAGATCTAACGTTATTATTCGTGGTTTCACGCCCATGCACCTGACCTATTTCCGTGCTTTGAAATCCTACGATCACAATCTTACAAAAGTCAAACATGATAGTGCATTGACGTTCTATACTACTGATGTCTTCTCCACAACAAGGTTACTGGTCGCTTCAATTTCGTGGTGTTTCATCTTCAGCACTACATGATCCTGCTGGCAGGACTCGGGGCACGGGCATTTCATTTTGTCTGTCTCATTCTGACTGACTGCTACATAGCGTCGACCGACCGTCTGAAAGAGGATAAATCGATCCCGAGCGCAAAATCGCTGGTAGACGATGCCAAACGCCAAGAGAGCAGTGGATATAAGGAACAGGCACATATTCCCGTAGTAAGCCATCTGGTATGAACCAGTCTTGTCCACGCTTTCCCCTTTACGTCACAATGGCATAAAAAGAATAAGAAGAATAGGAAACATCAGATTGGTAACATGATTACAGTATTGACTGAAATCGCGCATTTGTCAAGACACGTTGAAATTGGGGATTGAGAGGTGTATTCTACTCTTTGAGAATTAATGTCCTTTACCCCGATATCTAACTGCAACATTTAGCTTAGGAAGAAATTCTGAAAGCGTGCGCAAGAGTGTATCATGAACAGCTGCATATAATGTGCCTGATTTGTAGCTTTTTTATGATAATCCTCATCACAGAATGACTCATCTTTAAACTGTATCAAACAATGACAATTTTGCTGGACGAATGACGGATTATTGATAGTAAAACGGCTTTGCCGTGAATATTCACGGGCAATTTCATTCAGATTACGTGACATCTAAGATTGCTGAATTCGTTACAAGAACGCATCCATGAGAAGACGGTTGAGGTGGGATAGAGCCGCACACTCTTGCGCAATATAATTCTTTTCATATACCGGTAGTAGGTCACCTACATGACAATAACTAATATTGTCTCTGAAACACTTATGCACACTCAATTTCAGCGACCAATTGGACGTTCCTTCAAATTGAATTGTGGTAAAACTATTGATCGCACAAGAGTGTGTCCTCACCGAAGACCGCTCCAAAGACGCCACCGATGCCCATAAAGACCATGTTCTCCGCCCAGACCTGGACTCGATACTTCTCCCCAAAGATCTGGTCACCCATGGAGTGAGGCATGGAATCGAGAGCCGCCATAACAAAGATTCCCTGCACTGTAAACATTGAATACGATTGACCACTGAAGTAATTTATTCATGGTCTTTAAGGGTAGCTTCTTCATTGTTGTCGTCCCTCTACTAGAGGACCCCGGCATTATTGTATGTAGGCTATACACTATAGAAATACTATCTACCCTGTACTACAATTATTTTGGATCAAAAATTTATCTGCTGGTGATTGGTTGAAAGAGCTTCACGTGATTATAGGTATTTTCAGCTATTTCAGAAAGTTGACACTGCATAAAGTACTATTTGAAAAAGGTCGTCATAGAAGTGACGTCATTTTGCAAATAGTATACTACAATATTTGCAAAATGATGTCACAAAGCAATTCTGAAATTGTGCCCAGCTTTGCACCGTCACTTGTAACAATTTCTAGCAAAACAATTGTGACGCCACAAAACAATTTTGACATTGCGCACTGCTAGTACCGTCACTCTGTGAAAATAATGTATCACAAAACAATTGTGACGTCATAAAAACAATTCTGACATTGCGCATTGCTTCGCACCTAGCGCAATAATGTAACATTTTTAACAAACATCACAAAGCAGGTCCGACATCGTGCGCAGCAACATGCTTCTTAAATCACCTCCCTGGTAGGATCAATGTAGGATCCCTTCACAACATCGCATCCATCATACGACTTCTCGCTTTGCGTTTCCCCATTTTCTCTTCTTTTGCTCATTTTTTTTTATCCAAAATATAAAACAAATTTGCCCAATTTAAAACTATAGGCCTCGGTGCCTCAACTTCGGGGCTGCGCCCCTCAGTGAATAGTTCTTTTGGAGTCACCTCTGCCCATAGTTTTAACAAGAAACTCTCACGGCAAAGTATATTTGTATACTAGGCAGGTACCCATATTTTTTACACCTTGGTCAAGAGGAACGGCCTGGTATCGGCAAAGACATGAAAAGAATATCAAGTAAGAAATAACACCAACTGAGAGGTTTTTTTTTTTTCATGACAGAGAAAATCAAAATACTTTACGATGCACTGACAACCTATAAGGTCCTTCACTGAATTGCTTTTTGCTATACATCTTTCACAATTTTCACCCATTTTCTACTTTCCTCAGAAAACGGGATATCTCATATGCAGTAATGACCAAATTAAGTACATCTACCAAATGAGGGGCAACTTTTGTCGTCACATCCCTTGTTTTAGATCATAAATGCCCAAATATAGGTTTTCCCATTCATTTTCAAACTTTTTTCATTCAATTTCACAAATTTTTACTTCAATTTCGTCGCGGAATGTCGGGAGTAGGCCAATCTTACTTTCAAATTCGTCTTTCGTCGTTCATTTTCAAATAAAGTCCATTCAATTTAGTCATATGGCATACATTTTCGTCATTTACAGATCAAATTCGTCAGTCTCATTCGCAGCACTCAAAACAGCAGGATCGATTTCGTCTTTTGTCAATCATTTTCGTTAAAATTTCATTCATATTCGTCTCATATCTCTACCCGGTGCGATTTTCCAGTCATTCATGTATTGTTTTATTTTTTTTCTGTAACCGTTCACATTTTACATTCAGGAGTTAACGTACACACAAGTGCCCCCCCCCCACACACACACAGAACCACAGATACAGACACACACACAAGCAATCCGAGTACACACTGATACAAACATACGTACACCGTCTCGCAAACGAAAACACTTGACAAACGATTTCTAGGCAAACATGATTTAAGACAAAATTTAAGTGTAGAATTGTCGCCTGTTTAATGTCAAAAAATGGATAACATAATTATGTTTGCTGCTTTCCAGGGTACAAAAATTTAAACTTTGCTTCATGCATTATGATGCGAAAACCTGAAAATTACGAGTTAAAGTTCAAAATGTGACCTGACATACTGTCCTGGGTTATGACTTTTGACTGTCGTTTATCTTTCAATCATTTTCGTTGGCAGTCTTGTTTTTTGTGTATTGTCAAAGCAAATGCTTAGGGAATAATGTGTAACGATACAGTTTACGAGAGAAAGTAAAAATATGTCGGCTTAAAGTTGGTTCACCATCAAAATAAAGAATCGACAACATCTGACTAATTTGAATGAAAAATTCATGAAATTGTGTGAACAAAGACGAATTTGACCTTCACATTCTGCGATCCGTCAGCGGGAGGGACGAATTTGAATGACAATTCACGATTCTGAATGCTATGTCTTCGAACATGTTTGACGAAAAACGAATAGCAATGACAATTGACGAAATTGAAGTTAGGATTTGCGTTCCACCTGCTTCTCGGGACGAAATTGAATAATAAATCTTTGAAATTGAATGACAAAAGTGCGAAAATGGATGGGAAAACCTATAGTTTCGCCATGATGAGATGGCAACAAACATGACAAAGCTAGTAAGTTATTTTATTCAAGTTCAAACTTGACCATGGACTGGAGTGTTGTTTCAAGGAAATCCGTCCGAAGACAGCTACAGCTCTTACGCTTACCTGTGGCTTGGAAGAAGAGATAGGCTTTCGAGTTGGGAACTTGGGACGCCACGACCATGAGCAGTGCTCCGACACAGTTTCCCGCCATCACAATGAAGATCTTTGGAATGGGCAGACGATCAGCCATCACGCCCAGGATGATCTTCCCGATGACTTCCGATAAACCCATGGTTGCCATAATGAGGGATCCAGTCTTTTTCGAATAGCCTGATGTTACCGTTAGATTTACCTGTGAAACAGAAGCATGTTTTTTGTGCTTTTTCTTTTTCACCTTATCATTTGTATATCTATAAATTTCCATTTATCATATTTTGTAATATATTCACATATGTATCTATATCTTATGTGGAAGGAAAATGTATTTACAAGTTCTGTTGGAGATGGAAAAAATAAATGAAATGAAATGAAATGAAAAATGTTAAATAAAAATGAAATAAAAAATCATACCATTAAAATTGGAACGATACCGAAGGTAGACGAGACAAGCGAGACACAAAAGATGAATATAATAACAAGAGATCCGGCGGTCTCGCGCCTCACCCGAGTATCGCAAGTTTTACCTTCCACAATATTCTTGAAGATCATTAGGGCCTACCTAAAGAGAACATAGCAAACTTTGAGAACTTTGGAGACCTCCAGCGTGTTGTCCTTTTTGAACAAATTAACATTTTATCACCCTATAGTTGAAAATCCATCATGATGTTTTCACGAAGAAACTAAAAATGTGAAATGGGGGCCCCATCGTACCCCGGTTCTAAGGGGGTACGCGCGAATCACATGGAGCAAACTTAAAACGGCAGTCATCATTGTACCTTTCTTGGAGCACTAGCAACAAGCTCAATCACTTCTGGTTCAAAAGAAGAAGATCTTTAAAGATTCTTTAATTTACGACTTGCATGACGCACGACGGACAGCAAACGACGCACAATGGACGCTGGACCATTTATGACCGCAAAAGTTCACATGAGCCTTTGGTTTAGGTGAGCTAAAAATTCCAGTCGCCGGTGTTTTACAAAATTTACCCGTTTGCTTGCCAATTATTGTATTAAAACGACTGTAGTGTTCGCAAACACGTTTGTTCTCTTGTTGCAGAAAAGCTCTAACTGTGTTTCCATGTCAAACTTCAAGGACACAACAACAACCAAAAACTCGCTACATCTTGAATGGGAAAACCGAGTGAAGACTCGCTGCCAGAATCTACACTTGGTTTGTAACTTGTTTCCAAGGAAACAAACATCAGACTATATGACTGAAACATCAGTAGGCCTATAGTATCGGTATAGTACACTACACTCTATAGGATAGCACGAGTGAACTTTATCAGATGATTTCAAACTGGGACACTACTATCAACATGGAAATGAAAAAAGATAACAACGATGACACAACATCTAAGCAAGATCATATATCAACGATGTTAGAAAGCTGAATCACGATAATTATCACCTCTCATTCATATCAACATGGTATTGACATTCATCCTTTTCTCAGTAATGACTTAACCCTATTCTAACTGGGCTATTTGAGACCAAGTTTTTACTGAGGGGGGGGGGGGGGTCAATTTGACGCCCCCCCCCTTCAGATCTCGGCCGCCGATCGCGAGATCGCCGCGATTTGCACACGATATCATGAATTTGAGCTGTTTTTTGGTTGACATGCATATTATGCAAAACATTACGTAACTTCAAAACGGTGTACCCGGACGTCGCAAATTTGCGGGATTCAAAATATGCGGGAGACTTCAATGAAAAAAGTCGTGAAACGATGCGGCAAAAGCTTTGCGCGTTGCGAAATCGTGGCGCGAAACGTCGAGAGGGGGGGGGGGGTGTCAATTTGACCCCCCAGTTAGAATAGGGTTAAAAACTTCCAAGGAATACTTGGTAAAATAAATCACCGTCAACATCATCATTATTATCATCATCATGATCATCATCACCATTATCATCATCGATACAGCAAAAGATGAAGTCAGTTGACATGCTTATCATTCATGAATCTTGTACACACGTCCAATGTGTTCCTATTGTTCGCTTCCCTTGTACACATCAAAATCAAGCAACGTTCGAAGTAATAACTCGATCTAATATGAACTATGAAGCAAATAAATTATCACACGTACATGGCGAACACTAAAACCCCTTGGGTCACACTGTCCAAAACTGACACAAAATGGCTATACGAAAATTGAATTTTAATGTCGTTAAAAGTAGGCCCCGAACTTGGTCAAAAGCCGAAGAAAGTACGATGCCTATACAGAAGGTCACCAAGATGTGAATCTTTATGGAGTTTGACCCAAGGACACAAGAGGCACGACGGCTACACAAAGATTTTGCCCATGCTTAGCGAAGTTGAACATTTCATCTTTGCTTGATTTCGGAACAATGTAACGCCTCAGAACATGTTGATCAAAGCCTACTAATAAAGATGAATAATTCTGATTTCACACTCTATAATCCTTCGTCTCCTCGAGATTCTAATTTTGCAGTGAATACATTGTTTGGAGTGAGCACGTGATGAACTCCAGGTTGGACACACTCGTAACATTTCGTTGATTTGTTTATAAATGTTAATATGCATCTCTCAATTTGGTTGAATTTCATCCGAATAAGAATTTCACACTCGCTTGCACAGAATGACTGGCAGAGTGCAAATAAACAACTCGCGTTCAAACAGAATGTAAAAACTGAGTGAAAATGGCACGTATATTCATTCGCATGAACAAGTTCCTTTTCCCTTGAGTTGTTAAAGGCATTATCGCTCTGAATAAAACTCAGGTGAATGAGAATACAATAGCATTATTACGCAATAGCAAAATGAGACATGTAGGAAACATGCGCGCACACACACACACACACACACACCATCACAAGCCCAAACAATATAATACAAAGTGGCCACTCAACGTGTTAGCAGGGATGCCATAATGTCAATCAGTGCATGGTTTTCATACCGAGCTGAAGTAGGCGAAGGACAAGGCAACAGCCCCCATGAGCAGGCCAAACTCTATTAGCCAAGATTCTGGCATGCATACGATGGAGAGGCTATCCTGCCATTTCCGAGCTTTTGTCGGCTGCTTCTTGGAGTCTTCTGTGGAAGGGGAAGCAGCATGCGACAGTACCTGTCCGTTGTAGTCTCCTTTGGAACACCAAATATCCCCATTCATGCATGGCTGTGGATGACGAAGGGTATCATTTCGATGAATGAAAGGTTGACACTGGTCTTGTGATATAATATTTGGAATGTGCTGCACACTAAAATTTGTCCCAGGGATAATGTTGGTGGCGTTGTTCGTACCGGAGTGATATTTTGGCGCTGTATCATTTGTCATTTCGTCTGCACCTTCGCAAGAAGAAACTTCACACTCTGTGTTTGGTAGACAAATACGCGGTTTTAGTTTTCTGTAACAGCCCTCTTGCATGCTCTTGGCATTGTTATTGCTATGTGGACGGCCGTTTTCCTTCTCATCTGCCTGACCTTCCACTGAAGCTTTAGACACGAAGGTAAAGGCACAAGGGTAAACCGTGCCGCCAACGACTGCCGCCATTATTCTCATCATGCCGCGCCAACCGAACCGGCTGATTAGGGCATAGACGAGCGGATTGATGACCAAGACACCTAGACGAAGAGATCAGATATCTTACAAAAAAGATATACTCCAATGCATATCCTAATACATGTATAAGCAATGTTAAACAGATGTATTAATTTTTCTTTCCTTTCACCATAAATTTCAATTTTCACTGAGCTGCAGAGTCTCTCGTAGACCGTGTACAGGCCTACCTACAATCTGTCACACCATACTTATCTCCCGCTACATCCTTCATCATATACATTATTGAGGTTGTGAAAATTGAACATTTTCCTGGCGAAAATATCACGTGTTTCATCAGGTTCAATAAAAAAACAAACAAACGCAGTTGACTCCATACTGTCTGATGCCAGCGCACCAAATAATGGACTTTCGGATCTGGTTGAGGATAAAAAACGAATGCCAATCCAGATGTAAGGCATGACATAAACACTGTCACACACAAAATGTCGAAGTAATCTGGCAAAGAGTGATCATACAGTGAGAAAATACACCTAAAAATTGGAGCGCAGTCAAATCCTGTCTCACTGTATTACTTGGTGATTCCTCCAGTATCTTGGGTAAAGAAAAATATGAACCTAAATTTGGATTGTAAGAGAACAACATATCTACTGTCGGTAATTTATGCAGTAGCGTGACGAGCGACAATAGGGAGCTTTAGATATTCGAAATGCGGACGTTAAAAGGGAAAAAAAGTTCTGCGCATGAGCACATTTGCTTATAAAAATCGCGTCGTCTGAGTTTAATTCAGACCAGAGAGCTACTTGATGCAGTGATCATAGCGGCGCCATTTTACTTTTACATATTATAGCTTGCGTCCTCGCGTAATCTAAAGCTACTCTACAACATGACGTAGGGAGAGAGGAGAATGGCCTATGAATCGTTCGCGTCGCAAATCTAAGAACGAAATAGAACAACTCGTCACAATTACGCGGCACAAAGAAAAAAGTCCTGAAACGAACACCTAGTGCAACTTAGACCTACAAGAATGCACATACATTGGAATCAGTGATCTTGTATACGTACATGTAAATCATCAAGCAACAGAATACTATTCTATGACATATGCCAAGTTAGTTTTAGATCTGAAATCGAAGATGAGTTCTTCCAACGATTTAGAGAAGCCTACGGGATACAGACGAAAAATCAATGTGATCGCCAAACGTCATGGGGCAATTAAAACTGAAGGAAGGCCCGGGTGTTGAATCACGTGTGAAAGTAATCCTGGTGGTTAGAGCATTCAAAATGTTCGTACTGAGGCCTGTATCTGCGAACCAGAGACTCTAGCTTGTTTTCACTGTATAATGCATATGACTCTACGACATATGGGAATCAGTAGTAGCCTATACCCAGCTAACATTTGGACGTTTTCTGAACGTCCTTGAAACGTTCCAAATTCATTATTTAGACGTTTTGTCAAAACATTTTCAGAACGTCTTTTTGTGAAAGGTTTTCGACGTATTTAAAACGTTTCAAATGGACGTTATACAAAAATTTCAAAACGTTCTATGGGCGTTCTGCAGACGTCCAGACAACTTTTGAAAACCGTCTCAACGTTCAAAAACGTTTTAAGAATGTGTAAAAAAGTGTTATTACCCTTTCCAGAACGTTTAAAGAACCTTTCATATCCGTCTAGAACGTCCAGAAAATCTTTTAAGAACGTCTATCGTGTATTTTGTATTGGACTTTATAAGAAAAAAAAAGTATAGTTATGAGATTATACAGATAAAATCTGGGATGAATGTACCGTTTATCCTAATCCTATCCTAACCTGTTCCTAATGTTCTACAACCTATACCTACTACATCCTATTCCCAGTTGATGTATATCACATTCTTTTATATGCCGGCAAAAATGTTATACTGCATGAAGACATGGTTACTAAAATTAAATCACACATAACTTAATTAGGTCTATTAAAATATGAAATATGAATACCGATTCATAACACAATTTGAAATATTGTAAATAACTGGACAATAACGTAGGTACAATTTTTAACACCGAAAGTTTGAACCCAGCATGAAATAGATACTTTAGTTTTCAATGCGTTTTATCTACATGTATTTCCACTAGTTTTCAAATTTTAGACGTTCTTATTTGAATATTCATAAATATGCATGAATATTCATGATAAAGAAACCAATGACGAAAACGTAGCGGACCAAATATAAACGAACAGTTATTTAAACGTTCATTAAAGACAAAGTCGACGTAGCAGACCTAATAAAACGTGTTGTGGACGTTTATGAATGACGCAGACGTATAAAAGACGTAGCAGACAAAATAAACCCTGCTTTAAAGAAGACTACCGGTATAATTACCCTACTTTTAAAAGACTTAATAAAATAAGTGAATGAAATAAAATAAAAACGTTTTGTGACGTCCATTGACGTTTTTAAAACGTTTTCCCAAAAAACCTGTGCTTTGCGGTAAATTCTAAGTCCAAATTTGACATCTTTAGGCCATAAGTTTTAACCGTTCATTTTATACGAAGACGTATGAAACCTAAAAAACAAACAAACAAACAAAAAACGTTGAGGAAACGTTCTGAAAACGTTATGTGTTTGCTGGGTATCGTTCTTGTGTGCGTGTGTGCGTGTGTGTGTTCAATAACCTCTTTCAACATGATTTTTTTTCTTTCTTTCTTTAGTAGTCCCCGCATTTTCAACAGGTGTAATTTAATGTTACACGCCTATTTCATGATGTGATTATGTTTTGGTAATATATTTGTTTTCAAATTTCCTTCTTTTTTTAATGGGACGTTTCCCCTAACATATTAATTCAATTCAATTCAATTCAATTCAATTTATTTTCATACTTCTCAATGAAGGAATGCACATATAATAAAAACATAGTGAATCATAATATCCGGCTTGGATGCACAGTAAATTAATGTAAGCATGCAAAATAATAAAATAAGCATGTAATGTAGGTCTATAGACTTGTTGATGCAGACGGAATAAAATTATAGAAACACGCCGTTATAGGAAAGTCGGACAAACTTTTCAGAGCCAAAAACTTAAAGGGCGGGTTATAAAGTGCTGTATTCTATTTTCAATTCAATTCAATAGTTTATTTATTTCCATCATCAAAAAGAAAAGAAAAGAAAAAGTTGACATAATCCAAAGTGATACATTTTTTTTTTCATTTCTCTTACACTCGTCTGATAAAGGATTTTTAAAAATACAATATAAAGTATATACACGAATGATGTCGTAAAAAAGAACAATGCACTTTGCCATGGCAACAAAAATAGTAAATAATCACAATGATAGAAAACAGTGTTCCACTAAAAAAAACCAAGCTTGTAAGACGTGGAACACTGGAACAAAACAACAACAGCACCAATTTGTTATACCAATAAAACATATTCATTTTAAATTCTTCTATATACTATTGTACATTTTACTCATTGATATATGATGTTGATACTATGAACAATACAATGTACATACTAGGATTTTAGAATGCAAACGTATAAACTATGTAACATATCACATTTGTGGCACAGACACTATGGGGCCAGGTATGCTAGGAAAATTGAACGGAAAGGAAGATATGCAATCGACCACAAAAAACATAACGACGACAACAACAACAATAACACAAAACACATAAATAACAGAACTTGAGGAAATACACTCAGACAGACACTGGACAACGAAGAACGAGGAAAAAGGAACAGGGAAGAATAGAGAAGGAAAAGGAGAGGGAAAAGGAGAGGGATGGAAAAGGTCTGTGGACACACTACAAAATCTCAAGGAAAAGTGAAACATGACGGGTTTTTTCATTGAACAGAATTAACTGGTATATATAGAAAACAAATATTTTTTGAGTTTATACTTAAATGTAATTAACTTCACAGATTCTTTTAGATCATTATCTAAGCTATTCCAAAATCTGGGTCCGGTATAAACACATGTATTTTGAGTGTGTACAGTTCTCACTAAGGGAAGATAAAACTGTCTCGTGGGATAATTATGTACGTGGCTGTTACAGTGAAATAAAGAATAAAATATCTTGGGTAGATGGTTGCAGTTGTAATTAAACATAAATTGACCAAGTTGAAACAAATACAACTCTTTTATTTTCAGAATTTTGTGTTTAAGGAACAGCTTGTCAGTATGTGCTCGCGAATGAAGGTTAAAAACAATTCTGAGCGCCATCTTTTGCAGAAGGAAACGTTTATCTAGCAATGTCGAATACGTATTCCCCCAAGCAAGAATTCCGTAATTCAAGTACGGCAATACCAAACTTGAATAAAGCGTAATCAAAGCCGAAGAAGGAAGATAATATTTCAATCTATTCATTATGCCTATGTTACGTGCAATTACACTACAAATATTGTTTATGTGACACTTCCATGATAACTTATTATCAACACAAACACCTAAGAATTTAATAGACGAAACCTCTTCTAGGGGAGTAGTGTCAAATATAACATTACCTGGCAATCTATCTAAAGAATTACTGAAAAACATATACTTTGTCTTCTCAATATTCAGTGACAATTTATTTGCATATATCCATTGTGAGACATTCTTCAATTCATAATTCACTGTACTAATAAAAGCATTAGGGTCAGGGTGGGAATAAAAAAGATTGGAATCATCCGCGAATAATATGAAAGAGAGTTTATCTGAAGATCTATAAAAATCATTAATGTAAACTATGAACAACAGTGGGCCTAACAAACTTCCTTGCGGAACACCACATTCTATTTTCTTCATAGAAGAATCAAAACTGTTCACATGTACATATTGAAATCTGTCAGATAAATAACTCGTAAACCATTGCAACGCTTTTCCGCTAATACCATAATGGGATAACTTAGAGAGAAGTATACCGTGATTAATCGTATCAAAAGCCTTGGAAAAGTCCAGGAAGATGCCTATTGTATGCGAAAATGTATGAAGTGCATGTGTAATCTTTTCCACAAAGGTAAGTAAAGCGTGGGTGGTGTTGTGATTTTCTCTGAATCCAAATTGAAAATTCGTAAATATATTACTCATATTGAAAAAATTTACAGTTCGGATATACACTATTCTTTCCAAAATTTTAGAAATTGAAGTTGATAACGATATTGGTCTGTAATTATTGACATCATTCTTCTCCCCTTTCTATATAGGTATAACTTTGGCAGTCTTCATCTGATTTGGTACAAGCCCAGTAATAAGTGATGAATTAATAATATATACTAAAGGATCTATCATTTGAAGAATTATACTTTTCAACAAATAATTATCGATTCCATCACAACCTGGGCTTTTCTCTTCTTTCAAATTATAAATAATATCAATAACTTCTTCATTATACGTAGGGTCCAAAAATATAGTTTTAGGATTAGGTATATCTAAAATATCATAAAACACTTTATTAGATGAAGGGATACCTTGCGATAAATTCTTCCCAATCGATGCAAAAAAAATCATTAAAAATTTCGGCCATGCCAGCAGGTACATTGCTAGAGGTATTACCCCATCGTACTTCTGAAAAACTAGATACATCATTAGATGTATTCATAACATCTTTTATTGTTTTCCAAGTATTCTTAATATCATTTTTATATTTCTTTATCTGGTTGACATAAAATTTTCTCTTTTGTAAACGCAATAAATTAGTAAGCGTGTTTTTATAAGTCAAATATTTTTGTCTATTTTTATCCGTAAGGTTACTCCTGTATTTATAAAACAAATTATTTTTTATATTAATCGATCTTAAAAGAGATTGGGTTATAATAATAATAATAATAATAATAATAATTGCATTTATATGGCGCTTCATACTGACGTTTCTAAGCGCACTTTGCTACTCATACAAATAGATTAGAAAACACAATAACATTAACAAAATCAGCGTTAACAGTAACAAAAGAAGAAGAAAGAAAAGAAAAGAAAAGAAAAATACATGTGATACAATGGTACAATAACTGATAACTGTGTGCGCCTCCAGGAGAAAAAAAAAATCCACGGGAGTCTTGAAGTTCTTTTGTAACTACTTTTCCTTGTACAAAACGGAATATGTTCATCAATTTTAGAAGTGATAGTTTTTATAAAATAATAATAACACAAATCAAGATCGGTATTGTTGTATACAAAAAACCAATCAATATCTTTTAAACTATAATTTTGCAAATTAATAAGATTATTGGTCGTAATCTTACGACGTCTCTGATAATTATTTTGCCTAGGAGATAGCTTAATTGGCACTTGTGTAAATATAGGATAATGATCAGAGATGTCAGATTAAACAATACCAGACTCGGGAATTGGGAGAATATTACAAAAAATATTATCAATCAAAGTGGCAGATTGGTCAGTAACACGGGTCGGCTTAGAAATTAACGGTAATAAAGAAACAGACATTAAGGTTTCAACAAATTCTTGCGAAATATGTTGGGAGATACATTTCATAAGATCAATGTTAAAATCACCCATTAAATATACATGTTTATTTGAGTTCTGCATTAAATTTTGTATATACAACAAAAAATCATTCGGATTCGATCCAGGGGGTCTGTAAACAACTCCAATCAATATGTTTTTCCCATTCGGGTTTACCATTTCAACAAAAAGAGATTCAACTACATCAGTCGTGACATTCAGTTCTTCGTGGATAGAATATTCAAATTTGTTGGGGATGTATAAACCCACACCACCACCCATTCTTTCTTTCTATTTCTGTACACGAAATCAAAGCCGGATATAGAAAATAAATGACTTATATTGGAAGTCAACCATGTTTCGGTCAGACCTATAATGGAACAGTTCTTACCAGAGTTTTCTAAAAATAATCGCAGCTTATCAAAATTTCTACTTATGCTTCGTATATTCAAATGACCTAACAAAAGATTATCATCATCACTATTCATAACATATTGTTTATACTGGTTTACAGTCAGATAAACACATGATGAACTTTGCACAGGATCTTGGGGATCAAAATTATATTCAAATTCTTGTGCCGTAGCATTAAGTTTGTTCGATATGTATGCTTCATATAAGGTGGAAGTTTTGTTTTCCTGCACGGACGTAAAAGAGCGCCCAACTGTATCATAAAATTCATCATCGTTCACTGAGTTGAAAACAAATGTTGGATTAACCATTTAAGTATAAAGAAAATCACACCGGAATCGACAAGAGTTCCACTTAGACCTACAGCTGTAGACCTGGAGATTGTAGTTATGTGGGAATGTACAGACCTATGTACAGATCTATACATGAGAATTCATCATCAATTATGATGTCACTGTATTACGCAGATGTAAAGAAGATATCACAGAACATCATTTCCTGGAATATCAAAAAAAAAAAAAAAAAAAAAAAAAGCCCACACAGGAATGGTAAATAATTTTATCTCCCACAAAAATATATAACTCAGAAACACGTCAATGAAAACAAATGAAATTCCTTTTCCATGATTTTAGTACATAATTGTGATATTAAAAAAGAATCATGTTGAGTTCCACACTTATAACAAGGGAAGCACAATACAGGCAAAATAATCAAAGCTTGTGATCTTCTATATCTATTATGTTTTGGGAGACTTTCCCTCTACGATATGTGTCACACAGCTGTCATCAACAAAACATATTCTGTTTCTAACAATTTTTAGAAAGAGGGACTTAAAAAAACACAAACAAAATAATGACGTGACAGGAAAGGGGGTGTGGGTAATGTTTCGGATTACGTACCGATATTGGCACCTGCAGATGCTATACCTAGGGCGATTGAGCGATGTTTGGTCGGGAAGTATCCGGCGGTAGCGTTGATACCAGCACACAAGAGGAAACTACAACCCATACCATAGAGACAGCTATAGGAGAAGAACATGACGGAGAGACTTGGGGCGAAGGAGGTGGAGAAAGAGGCTAGCACACACAGAGTGGCGCCAAGACAGGCGGCAAGGCGGTATCCCATCTTCACGGACAGTGGTGAAGTAATCAGACACATGGTGCACATCATGCCGTAACTCAGAGTGCCAACGTATCCTAGAAGAACGTCATGGAAATAATATTTGGCCCCGAAATGCTCAGAATGGCACATATAACGCGTACAGTGTTTCACATGAGGATCACTGAACTCTATCGCATCAATGATATTGGATTTCCTTTAGTAAATTATGATTTCCAGCATGTAAGTAATAACATCAGCCACAACGACATGATATATTAGGGTAAACCCTTCTTGGGACCTCCTTCAAAGAGAACACTAACCATCTCTAACCATTTACAGAGCTAAAAATGGACACAAATTGGTATGATACACACATCAGTTTAAAAAGAAAGAGGTGATTTACTTCCCTTTACATTCAAGGAAAAGGGTTAAGATTCATCCTTCCCTAAAGCCTGACGGTGGTAAGTTCTTCTTCAGAAATGCTTTGCATGGTACAGGACAAAAAAAGCCAGGGGCGCCGACTCTGGGGGAGGGGGCAGTTACCCCACTCCCCCGAAAATATTGGAGGCCAACATAGCATTTTGACCCAGTAGTTCCGGAGATGTGGAAATCTTTTTGCTTTTTGATAGAAAGCCGCCAAAATATCTCACCCTACAGTGTGCACCAGATTGCTGAATTTCAAAACTGAAAATGCAAAATTTCCCGCGCGTAGAGGGAGATAACCCCTCCCAAACCCTCCCTCGTTAGGTTCCCTTCAATACACTTAACACTTTAGATTGAAAAAATTCCGAATTATTATATTTGTGTGCATCAGATCTGTCACTTGAATTCATATAAATTCAAAAGTTCATCTGTATTCATCCTCTTTAATTCATCCTTCCCCCGCTCGGTTCGTATATTTACATAGATTTAGACTTGGAACACTTCAGGCAGTCACAATTTTTCGAATACGCAGAACAATTCAACGTTGAGATTCCGCGACTTTGTCATTCATATATCTGCGAAAATTTCTTTTTCTCACTTTTTCATTGAAAAACAAACCCAAGGATTTCACCAAAAGCGTGCACCAGATCGCTGAATTTAGGTCTGAAAATGCAGACTCCATCGTGTGAGAGGGGTCGGGGGGGGGGAATACCCCCTCCCACCCTGCCCCCGTTCGGTCGCTCCGCTCCCTCGCACAGATATCCTCACTCCAAGTTTTGCCCCTCCCCCAATAGCTAAAACGGATCGACGTCCCTGCAAGAAGTCAATTAACATGGATGCCTTTCTGAAGACATCTAGCACTGTCTAGAAAAGACTTAATACTCCTCCAGGTGTCTCTTACCTGTTTTGGTGGCACTACTACCGAATTCCTCCATGAGTTCGACCATGATGAGACCATAGGAGTACATATATCCCTTGATGACAGTAAAAACCAATGATGAGGCAACAGCTGCAATCCAGCCCCATTTGGACTTGATCGAGCTCTTCAAGGATTCGTGACAACTCATTTTGGTCATCATTGACTCATCTTTCTGATGCTCCTCCTGTTCCTCTTTCTCCTCTTTATTCGTCCTCTCATCCTTTGCACAACGGACCGCCATCCTGTTACATGTTCAAATACACAGAAAAAAAAAAGAAAAAAAGAAAAAAGAGGCTGCCCTTAATCAAAATGTTGTGAATTTAGCATAGGTTAAAAATCAAACAAGTGTTGAGCTATACATAATTGACAGAGGATCCTATACACTATAATGACTAACTGCTGTGTGAAAAATGAGAGTAATATCTATAAAGTCATTCAGGAATGAGGACATACATGACATATGAAAGACGAAATGGTCAATTTTTAAAAGTCACAAAACTCAATTTTTGGGGGTCTGCGAAACATTTATTTTCGTTTCTGACGAATGCTTAATTGTTGTTGTTTTTATGAGCCATCTTCTAATCCCCTATGTCATATCAACTGTATAAAGCCTACATTTCAGTTTTGGAGTCTTGCTCGATCCTTCTATTTCTCACATAACATGTGCTGTCACATAGTAACAATATCAATCTGATGGGCCTAATTTTGCAATGAATCAAATGGATCTTGAGCAAGCGGATATAGGAGGGTTGAACATAGTCAGTTTCCCTAAATTTCAATTGTCCTCAATTAACCGTAAATATTAGGCCTACACAAAAAGTGTCAGGATATGTACATGTCGTGTTAGCGGTCAAACGATGGATGATAAAAGAGCAACAGCACCTGAACATATTAGTATTATTACATAAAAACGAACGTTTCAAAGACTCTATGAACTGAATTTTGGGACTTTTGAAAAGTGGTCATTTTGTCTTTATTGTGTGCCCACTCATGCAAGATTGAATAGATCTTTCTTCTTCAGTATTCAACCAAATGTTCAGTCAATCAGTGTAGAGTTAGTACAAGAACATACAGCTCGGTCAATTACAAAGTACAGCAAACGATAATTTGACACTGACATTAAATTGATCCCGTGAGATCTGCTATAGATCCTCACGGTCAGAACATCTTTTATCGGACGATGTGCTGAACTAACCATTTAGCAGCTTGTCGGGAACAAATAAGAAAAGCACCATGCAGTATGCCTCGGACCAAGAAGATAACAGGCGAGTATCAGCTGTTGATATCACCAGCAGCTACCCGCATTTTATCATTACGCAACCATTCCGGCAACCCTTCTGCGGTCTACATGATTTCCTACAATCCTTTCTCTCTATCCGCACTCTGGAGAAGTCACAAAAACAATTTGAATACTTCATGTATCGTTGACTGCCGCACCGCCGTGTCCACACGGTGACTGACGTCATACAGAAAGGGCTCTTCAATGGCTTCATCTATAATATCCTTTGCTCATAATTTTATGGCTACAGTCACACACGGCCGGATTTCGAACCGGGTCCACAAGGAATTAAAACCGTATCGACCCGGTTCGAGCCGTAGAAACCCGCACTGACCCGCATCGTAACCCGTGTCAATTCCTGATGGATTCCGGGGGCTATACGATACGGCCGTGAAAATGTTTTGGTCATGTTTAATGGATTTCAATTTCGTATTGATATCCGAATTGACCCGGTTCGAACCGCATTGACTCGCATCGACCCGCTGCAACCCGCAGAGTTATAAAACCGTAAGGACTCTTGCCGTATACCGCATTGCCTTCATGCAACGGATGATGACAATTGGTTAACATCCGGGTCGGTACGGGTCGATGTACGGGTCGAAAAGGATTCAGTTAATGATTTAGAGCAGATTTATATACGGTTCAATATGGGTCAATACGGGTCTCTTCGGATGGAACCGGGTCGATACGGTTTTGATTCCTTATGGACCCGGTTCGAAATCCGACCGGGTTTGACTGTAGCATAAATTACCCTCCATTCCAGGACTAATCCCGCTCATTTTCATCCGGATCAAATCCGTTTTGTGACCCGGCCGTGTGTGACTGTAGCATAAACTAGCTAGAAGAGGACCCCCGTTAGGTGCATTCTTTTGTTGTCATTGATTCTCTCCCACCAGTTTTAAGTCTAGCTCTTCGTCTTTCTTGAAAATTATTGTTGAGTAGTGTTCGTTATCACTATTTTTTCTAAACCTTCAACATGTTTCCTGAAGAGACATTTATAGATTATGTTGGTTGCTACATAGTGCTGATGATCCTGGTTTGTGGCATGTTAGGGTAGGGTTTTTGTTGTTGTTGTTGCTATTGTTCATCACACACGGAGAAAAAAAAAGAG
This sequence comes from Diadema setosum, assembly GCF_964275005.1. Lineage (NCBI taxonomy): Eukaryota > Metazoa > Echinodermata > Echinoidea > Diadematoida > Diadematidae > Diadema > Diadema setosum. Next base: position 37,570,960 of record NC_092701.1, read on the forward strand.
GCAAGCAAGAGGAAAAAAGAAAATTAAGTAATAGCAAAACTTCCTGTTAGTGGTATGATACTGCAGCAAAAACCGGACGATTGGCTGATACGTATTATTGTCACTGATGTAAACTGCTGCTGTCTGAGCGAAACTGCTGCGCTGTCTTTTCTTTTGTTAAAAAAAAAAATACTCGTCCTGGCCTTGCTCGTGTATATCAACTTTTCTTCTGTCCTTGCTTCCATCTTCGTTAATCCCTAGCTTACGGCCTCGCTATCCGTCCTCGCTAAATCCTTGCATTCCGACTTCACATTTCTTCTTCGTCTTCTTCTTCTTCTTCTTCCTCTTCTTCTGTCGTATATGATGCAATACAACGGGGTGGGTGAGGGGTTATAGCTAACTCTCAGTATAAAAGGTCGAAAAATAGTCCGAGCTTAAGTTAGTCCGCTCTAGGGGGGTGGATCAGGTCAGTTTCAGGTCCGAGCTAACTTCAGTATAAAAGGTACGAGAGTTTAAATAGCTCGGGCTAAGTCCACTGACCCGTGACCGGAAATCGTGTACGGTGCTTCCGGGTTGCCAATATGTATTACGTTTACTGCTGTACTGTACGCTGTTCGGTAAAACTCCTAGTGAACTCTTTGAACTAGCAAACGGCATGATTAAATCTTGAGAAACAAAAAAATAGACAGGTGCAGTGCGTACACTATAGGATGTAGCCTTTTGTCAAGGCCCTCTCGCTGTAATGGGCGAGCGAAGCGAGCCCAGCCGAGCGCGCCAGCCTCGCGCAACCCCACTCAGCTGGGCTCTCTTCACCATACAGCGAGAGGGCCTTGACAAAAGGCTATACAGGATGCCGATGACTGGTTGGATTTCGCGAGTAACGTATAACAGTGGAACTGAATTCGTACTCGTAAAAGTAAGCATGAAAACTGTCACTGAATTTTCGCTCTGCTGGTGGGAAGGACAGCAGGCTGAGGTGGGGGGCGATAGGTCTGGTCTCGCACGTAACCTTGGGTGGTCGAGAATGGCAGTATAAAACGACTTGGCCCGAGCTAAAGTTAGCTCGCTTCAGAAGCGAGCTAAAAGTCGTGGGCAGTATAAAAGGAGTATCAGCTGCGGATCCAGTTCAGGGCAGCATCACTTGCTTGACTTTGGGCAAGATGGCCGCAGTCACACGGGCTAGCCGAGAACCCCCATTTGTGTAGTCGTTGCCTGTCCTTCCATTGAGGGTTCGGATGCGGTTTATGGTGAGCCACTGTTTCCGACGGAAGTTGAAGTATGGAGTCTCTTCCACCTCCCTGTTCGCAAAAAGGAAGCCATCTTGCTCAAAATACCTCAGATCAAAGAGGTGGAAGAGTCTCTTTCCACCTCCCTGCTCAGACTCATTAGTGGTTTGGATTTCTTCTTTTTTTAAACCCCTAATCCCGTCTCCTTATTATTTTTTTTGTTCCCTTTCAAACCATAGACAAGGACAGACTAATTTATAGTTCAGAATTTGAAAAACAAAAAGAAGCCCTGAACAACATGATAAGACGGTATCCTTACTGTTTTAAAACATTACGAATTTCATATTGATCGAATTTTAAATGTTTGATGTCTCTATAACGATGTGTTGTCCCTGAGGTTATGAAAGTTTCAAGGTAATTCCCGTTTATAACAAGAGACCCGGGGGGTCTCGCGCATTCTTGCAGATCTGAGAACTTTGCAAACTGGGGGGGGGGGGGGGGGGGCAGCTTTTTGAGATTCTGTGGGGCATGGTGTCCGTGTATTCCATAACACTGGTAAAACTACCTGCCAATTACAGGGTCTACTTTGTATTTCGAAAACTTAAGAATGCAGTTAAAAAATAAACAAACAACCTTTAGTTTAATGTAAAAATTGCCCCGATCTCACTCATTCAACCCCGGACAATCCCTGGATCTACTATAACCATTGATAACTGACCTTTACAGTGTATTCACTATTGTATTACTTAGAGTATTTCCAGTTTTAAACAACATAATTTTTTCCTTTTTTTGTTGAAACAGGAGGTTCTGTGGTCCTTGTATAAAGTACATCTATAGATAGAGTAGCTATAGATAGCCCATTATAATAACGCACTGGTTTCGGTGACGAAGTTGACCATGTGTTTTCAAGAAGACGAATAAGATATGCTGGCTCAGGTGAGCTAAAGAAAAAGATGAAATGAGATTAAGATGTTTGTATATAAAGGCATGTAGGTCAATATCCCTGCTAGCCTTTACTTCGGAATTACTAGAAAAGGTTACACTCAAGGTTATTGAAGTTTTTAGATACTAATAAACTAATTTCTGATTTTATCAATTTTCTTTTTAGCAAAAGATACATCTCGTACAATTCCTACCTTTCTTGAAAGAGTCTCAGAAGTTATAGATAAATTTTATCAAAATACTTGTGTCTTGAGGGACTTTTAAAAAGGTATTTGATACCATCGACCACATGTATGTAGCCCACCTCTCGCTCATTCGCACTCGTAGACCTTAGATGGAGAGAGAGAGATGGCAGACTTCTTGTGGTGAAAAGCAAGTCTTGAATCTTTTATTCCGTTAATGACCAAATGAATACTCAAATGATGAAACACAAAACAACTTATAAACAAAATCATGTACGACAATTACGGCTCTATGTCAGCACACCGTGTTTACACAACATCTGCTTAGTGCAACCAGCCTGTAATTACGAATGATAACTGCTCACTCTGTGTGAAACAAAATAACATATGTGATATACTCTCTTATTTGTCTGCCTACCCTATCCCCAGCTGTAAACAACTAAATTGATACACCCTTCTTGATTTAGCTGTAAAGCGGTTACTCATTAGGTATATGCCTTATAACACAATCTCTCACTGATCCCTTTCCTATCTCTATTACTGATTACATCCCATAGAGCTGTGCGATAGGTAAGAATGCAGTTCTATGTTACATCTATATCAATGCCTATAACTCATTGGTGCTACAAATAAACAAATCATAATTAGTCATAAAATTACAACTCACTTAATCTAACTTCAACATTATTCCAATCAATTTATCCTGCCAACTCATTATGTAACTAATTAAAAAAAATGTTTGTTCTTTTATCTAAACCATTCTGTTCCAAAACAAATAAAAATCCACATGGAAATAGCCCTTAAACTTATTCCTTCTCACTTCAAAACAATTCGATGACTCAAATGACTGGATTCTTTCAGGCTACATATAATAACCAACATAGGCCCCAATCTCGCCTCAACAATACTTCCAAACGCTGGAAATTTTACAGATTACCTTCCAGAAAGTAATAATAATTCTTTATTTTTTACTCCCACGAATGAAAATGAAATACTGAATATTGTTCGATCTTTTAAGTCGAGTAGATCTTGTGGCCATGATGGATTAAGTATGCATTTACTAAAACAAATAATACATTTTTTAGTAACCCCCATAGTACATATTTGTAACTTATCATTATCTACTGGGATCTTCCCAAATTCTTTAAAGATTGCGAAAGTAATCCCTATTCACAAAAAAGATGATGCGTCCCAAATAAAGAATTATCGTCCAATTTCATTATTGCCCGTCATTTCCAAAATCCTTGAAAAGATTGCACATGAACGTTTGTATAAGTTTCTGGTTGATAACCACATTTTAAATCCTAACCAATTTGGCTTTCGCAAAGGTTTTTCTACAGATTTTGCAATCATTCAAACTTGCGACAAAATTATCGATTCTATCGCGAACAAACAGCACGTGATAGGAGTTTTTGTGGACCTGAGCAAGGCCTTTGATACAATAGACAATGGAATTTTATTAAAAAAGCTACATAATTATGGCATAAGAGGAATAGTTCTTTCCTGGTTCCGAGATTATTTATCCCAACGTCAGCAATACGTAGCATTTCATTCAAGTACCTCGCTTAAGTCATATATTACTTGCGGTGTACCACAGGGATCCATTTTAGGACCTCTACTTTTTCTTATATATATCAACGATATCATAAATTCCTCAACCCTTCTCACCTATGTATTATTCGCGGACGATACCAGTGTCTTCTACTCTCACAACTGTTTAAGCACACTAGTTGATATACTTAATTCTGAGCTTGCAAAAATTTCTACATGGTTTAAATGCAATAAATTATCACTAAATATAGATAAAACGTGTTTTATAAATTTCAATACTTCACATTTGCAACCGATAATGCCTAATAACATTATTATTGATGGTATGCCCATTATTGGAAAAAAATCAACCAAGTTCTTAGGGGTAACCCTTGACTCCAACTTAAATTGGAATAACCACATTGACAATATAACCACATTAATATCCAAAGCCATTGGAATACTTCGGAGAGTAAAATATTTTGTAACGGAAAAAGTACTCATTATGTTATACAATGCATTAATCTTACCGTACATTAATTATTGTAATGTTGTCTGGGGAAACTGTAATAAAACCAAAGTAAATGTTATTTTTCTTTTACAGAAAAAGGCAATAAGAATATGTACCAACTCACATTATCTAGAACATACTGATCCATTATTCCTTAGACTAAAAGTTCTTAAAGTTGACGATATACACAAATTTCAAACAGCAATATTTATGTTCAAATACACGCAAAATCTACTCCCACTCTTCCACAACGCATTTTCCCTTAACAGGGATGTCCATGCTTACCCCACGCGCCATCGTAATGATTTCCATTTGAATAACCCTAAACTCCTATTAGCTCAAAAATCAATTCGGCATAACGGGCCTGATATTTGGAATTCACTCCCTCTCCACATTAAACAGTGCACATCTCTCTATTCCTTTAAGGCAAATACAAAGAAATATTTCTTGGCACAATATCATACGGTACAGTAATCATTAAACATGTACCTCTTATACTCAACAACAAGGCAATATTTTGGTCCACCCCCTTTTCCTTTTCTTTTACTTTGCTGCTTGACCCTTCGCCCATATTATAACATATCCAATCATTTTCTTAGAAGTGCTGACCATCAACACTTTCGCGCTTCATCACCTGCACACGCACTCACAGGCACCACTCCTGTTTACCAAGTAATTGTATAAAACTGGATTTACACGCTCTTTAACATGGCCCATCTGTATTAGTGTTCAAGTACTACAATAAAAAATGGTAATTTAACTCTGGCTGTCCGTCTGTTCAAGCACGGCTTATAACGGCGGCCCTCTGCATCATATGTATATATTATATATTGTACTGTGAATTAAGTCATTATTGGCCATATAAACATTTTGTATGTTATTTAACGTTTCATTTGTCTTTACATACAAAATATGACTTACTATGTAATATGTCGATAATTTTCAGAATTGTATTTGTGTAATTGAACCTGCCTTTGTTATTTTTGTTATTCTGAAAGAAAATATGAAATGCAGAAAATAAAATCTTTTCAAATAAATGTGAAAATATATCTACCCGGCAAAAAAAAAAAATAAAAAAAAAATAAAAAATAACACTGACATTTGTTGTAAATTTCTACTACCAATCTGCACTGACTGGTTCTTTTCTAACTTGTCTTCCTGAACTAAAATAAAACAAAACACCTCCTCTCTTTTCCCCAGCACTCTTCGAGATGGCTCCTCAAAAGGAGGAGATAAACTCTCTCACTTTCCCAAGTGGTGTCCAAAACTTAAAACAAGGACTTTGTTTAGGCAGGGGGAAGAAAGTAGCAAGCTATCTACACTGCCGAGGTACAGAGTTATCTCAACCTTGGCGAGAGGCAGGAGAGGAGTGACCACATCACATCAACATCCGACCACAGGGCTGGAGCGAGAACCACTGGCTCGCTGGTGTGCATACCGGTGGTTTTCACTCCGGCAGTGGGAGGAGTATTCACACTCTAATTCTAGTTCCGTCTCCCCCATCACACTTGTATACCTAATAATAACCCTACTTATTTCTGCTGACACCTATAACACACAACTCAATTTCATTAGCGAAAATACAATCCTGTATTATCATATACTGTAACACTTCAAAACTTAAAAAGGAGTATCTAACTTAGAATTGTGTGAGACAGTCATCTATTACTCATCCCTCAACCTGGATTGTCAAATTATGGCACACGGTATCTACACTACACACAATTATAACATTCAACACCAGTCTCAACATATTCCCTCGAGGGACATTCCCGATACGCTGTCTCATGTGGTGTATTAGTCTTCCCGTGTGAAAGTACCCCTAGCCCATCAAACTGTTATCTTTTCCACTGCGTATCTTTCTTTGGAGACCACTGAGGTTTCTTCGTCTTGATGGAGTCTGTTAGAATGAAGTGTACAAACTGACTGACTTTTCTTCACTGCAGTGTCTAATTCTACAGTCTTATATGCCCTGACATTGCAATGCACATTGAGCCACATTATTACATTAGCCACATGCATACCATCCCTACATACACATACACACATAACAACTCGCAATATTTTCTAGAACAATTATTGAACAGGCCCACATTATATACCTTCATGTACGCCTCACATGAGTACTGCAATTTTTTAATGACAATATACAACACTATACTCTGTAGTTTTAGTTTTACTGAGTTATAGGATAATTTGTGAAACGTATTTGATAACTGACATAATTATCCCGTTTCCTTCGTCAGTTTACAGAGTACAATATAACAAAGGACATTATTTTCATGAGACAATCGCAAGACATGTAAAGCTTAACTGACCAAGTGGTCCATTTTTAAGGCAATTAATCTACTGGCTATTCACAATGAAACCATATTGGTAATGGCCAACTCGGCTGCATTTATCGAATTTGTAGAATTTCTCAGGCTTGCCATTTATGTCTCAACTTTTGTAACCTGCGTAGAGTGCTCTCTTGGAATCCATTCTTTTGTATACCTTCAATAGCATCTACTCAGGATAAAATGTCTACTTCTGATGATATTAGTTGCTCACTATTCAAATCTTTACCAAATAATTGTAGCAAATATACCATAAAATGTTTGCACTCACCTTAGATGGAGAGAGAGAGAGATGGCAGACTTCTTGTGGTGAAAAGCAAGTCTTGAATGCTTTCACCCCGCAGAGGAGACAACCCCAAAGAAAGTGTTGGACTCTTCCATTCGAAGATGGGGTGCCAGGGTCAATCTCTGGAGGGGTTACCTCTTGCTAATATTTTAGCAATATGTGGGCTTGCCCACATGTATATAGGGCCTACTTCGTCTTCCACTAATGGTATAATTTTGAGGAAGGGCTTGGAGTGATTCAAGAGTGATCCTTATTACACTGCATGGTACTGTTTACTCGTCCTGATTTTACACAACATCATCATCATCATCATCATCATCATCATAATAATAATAATAATGTCTTATTTATCCAGGGTAGCCCCTTCAGTGTTACCACTGCTCTACCAGAGGGCCCTGCTTTGATTAAAGACTTAACATTGATTAAAGGGATGATAAAGTTTTGGTTAAGATGGGGCTTCAGGTTTTCAACGTCCTTTGATGATTTTTTTTTTTTTTTTTTTGGCCTAAAAAGAACTCAAACTTTGTTTGATAAAAATTGATTTTGAAATGGCCGGCTGAGATATCGAAAACAAAGCGTTCCTATGGCTGGACCCACCTAGGATTGCTTTGTTTTACTTTTCTTCTTGATATCTTAGCCATTTCAAAACCAAATGCATCAAATAAACTTTGAATTCCTCTATGCTCTTTAACATTATAGGCCTAAAGTAGTTTCTAAGTACCTTGCAAAAAGTTAAAAGCTGAATCCTCACCTCAACCAATTAATACTATAGGCCTACTATCCCTTTGTTTTACTTTGTTTTTGGATATCTCAGCCATTTCAAAACCGATTTCCATCGAATAAACTTTTGATACCTCTTAGAACTGCATGCTCTTTGACATCTCATAGAGTGGTTTCTGAATATCTCGCAAAACGTTAAAAGCTAAATCCTCACCTCGACCAGAACTGCAGATGTACACACCCTTTAAACTGAATTTAAACATGTCGTCATATTACAGCAGCAACGGGAACCTTTATCTAGACAGACAGCGGATCAATCGTTTGCACTTTGTTTCTGCCACTATCCAGATCTCTAACGGACATTATCTGTTATCTCCGTAAGCCATCACTCTAGAGACACTGTTTGCTCTGCTACTCTTAATTGTGTCTACCGAGCACACGACATCCCCTTTCCTATTACAGGTGACAACATTCAGCTGGAAAATGCCTGCATACCGGTACGTAGCCTATATGTCCGAATCAGAGTGCGAGTGTGTATAATAATACGTAGTACGTATGTATGGTCAGGGGAGTGAGACACCTCCCTGGTATGGTGGCACATGTTCGAGCTTCGGCTTCATTTTGTACAACGTGAGTGGGCCAGTGAGATGCTGTAAGCACATTTGCTTGCGTGAGAGCATGGACAGTGCTATACTACTAGCCCAGCTCACCTCTTCTTTCTGCGGGAAGCCTGACTGCGACCAGCCCGAACGCTCCCATCTCCATGCACAGCATAAGTTGGAGCTACCCGGGGTTACGGGAAGCCCAGAGGAGGAGGCATCTACTAGTAAATGTACAAGGTTAATGGTGTGCTCACATTCCAAAGATGATTGTTTAGTCGGTCCGCTTGCACTGATTTTTTGATGAACCGTTTCTTGATTCTATTCATTAAATGACATACAGAACAGTCAACTGCACGTCTATTAGCGTTGACGTGTCATGAGTAAAAACTAAATAGGCCTATAGCTACCAAACATACATCGCTATATACCACAAGTGAGATGGTTTCGATCTCCACATTACCGGTCGTAATATTGACAAAGAATCATCGATCGAAACAGGGAGGTGAGAGAAGTCCCTCGCTGATAGAAAACAGGACGTGTTATCTATAAAAAAAAAAGACTTATGCCATGCCACATGTATACTACATGTAAGAAAGTGGCAGTTTTCAAGGTAAAGCATACTTGACCGTCCCATATTCATGCGTCCTCATACTTTACATCAAATACAATGAAATACAATGAATCGTATAAAGGATTTGCCTTACCTTAATATAAAGAATGAAAGGAGAATAAGCTGTGATGAGCTGCGTTACTGGTGAATTCAACCTGTGTAATGCACGCAGCTGTCCTCCGTGTTATCTTCCCTGCCCGGGTTGATCCATATACTGCATAGGGGTGTTATCCAACCACAGATCACGAGGGACTCTGTCATGACCCATGCGACATACAAATGGGGTGGCCTCAATCGACTGAGTTGGCCTAATGACAGTGCCAGTTTGCACTATTGATTGGGAGCAAATTTACGCCACGTCAAGAGTTACGGTGATACACCTGTACTAGTATTTGAAATGTAAGGAGGCATCATATGCGTGACTGTATACGTGCCCTTTGTAAGCATACAAACAGAATTCAATTGGCTGTCGATGAAAGGGTGCAGACAGAGTCTGAGAAAATAAAGAAATATGAGGAACACTGAGACATTATCATAGAACATAGTTCATGTCTCTATATGCTTACTCTTAATTCGATAGAATGCAGAATAACAAAAGGAGTGGATCGCGTCGGCCAGAAAACAGCCTCGCGCTAATTACGCTAAAAATGATGATTATCAATCAACGGCGTAAATCCGTTACCGAGGAGGGGTGGGGGGGGGGGGGGGTGATCGGCGATAGACGCCATCACCACGATTACAAGCCCATAACCAGACCGCTGCTGCAGCCTTGGGCTGGGGGTGGGGGGGGGGGGGGGAGGCTTTACAAGGATCGAATGTTTGCACCCCCCACTCTTTTGCATGAAATATAAAGTGGGAGGGAAGTGGCAGCAAAAATAATCATGAAGACTTTTTGTTCTTGTTTTTGTTTTATTTTTGCTTGTCAGCCGACTTGGCGGAAAATGACACCGTAAAGGGGTTGGCTAGTAACTGATCAGTGGGAATCAGTGAGAATGCTGGGGGATGATTGTTCCAATCTTTGTGGGATTCATTTAAATACATATATATATATATATATATATATATATATATATATATATATATATATATATATATACTGTTGTGTGAAAATTATTTGCTTCAGAATATTCAAGCAATGTGCAGTTTAATGTTTCCAGGTTAGCATGCTTTTACCAGGGAGGTTTTCTTCCACCTCCCTGCTTTTACAGTGAAGGGGCGATCGTTAACGGCCCGTTAACGATCGCGAACACGACGGGGCTTTTGTACTTTTGGGACTGACATAGAACGATCTGATATGCTCTTTTGTGGAATATTCAGAAAATTATCAATCCTCAAAATGTGCAGAGTCTAAATCAATGGAAAGGAACCGAGCGGGGGGTAAATTAAAAGAGGATGAGGGAATTTTTAAATTATTAGAATTGAATTAATACATGTAGATCTGATGCACACTGAGATGAAACATTTTGAAATCTGTCAATCTAACTGTACTAAGTCTAGAAGAAAATGACCTCTAACGGGGGAGGGGGTACCCCCCTCCCACGCGAGAGAGATTTTGAACTTTCAGAATTGAAATTCATGCAATCTGATATTTGGACAAAACGCAAGAAAATTTTCCTAATTTCGGAAATTATTGGGGGACAAGATGACATGTTTGCTGTTAATCCCCAAAGTGTACTAAAGTTTTTAATGGGAAACCAAGCGGGGAAAGAGTTGATTGAAAGAAGATATCCCCTCCCACCCTGTGGAACTCTGTGTGTGTGTTTGTTTGTGTGTATGTGTGTGTGTGTATGTGTGTGTGTGTGTGTTTAACTGAAGTGACAGACAGCAGGGCCCTGTTTTATCAAGATAAAGTTAGCGTTGATCGTGAAATCAACGCTAACTTCATCCAACTTAAAGTCTGCTATAACTTTAAATCAACTGCAAGTTTCCGTTTTACGAAGAGACTTAATAGTTGATTATATATCATCACCATGACTTAATTATTGATTTAGTGAAAACTAAAAACACGGGACGAGGCTGGTTTCCGGTACTGTCTGCTTAAAAACAAAACAATACATTAAGCAAAACAAACAACAAAAACATGATTGTTTGCCATGGCCACGGATTCGTAGTCTGCTAGTGCGACGCAGTATTATTAGCGCTATACAGCCGCTGAACTAGAAGTAAAGTTTGCAACAAAACCGCAAAATACGCCGTTTTGCGTTGTATTGAAAAAAGTAGGTCGATAGATCCAGAGATGTCGGAACTAGGGTTGGGTATTGGTATAGCAGGAGTAGATTGGTGGACTGGTAAGAAGATATGCTTTCAAGTTTCCAACAAAGTGCTTTGAGTACACCTCATTAGTTTGCGTCTTGGTTCTTGCTCAATTATGGCACAATGATTTTGAGTTGAGTGGGTATTTGAATCACTATGAAATTTCATGAGAATGATTATTGGGCCAAAGGTACAGACAGTTGAATTGCGTAAGTGAAGTTCCATCCTGATATTGCTAGAAAGTGAAAGGTAATAATATATCTCTTGTGGAAATGAGTTGAATATAATCAGATGCCAATGAAAAATCTCCTGTCTTTGGTGTCATGTCACAGATGCTGTCATTTTTTTATGTTGTCCAAGAAAAGCATGTATGCTCTGAATGAGCACTTTACATGAGACGTGCACAGTTCGTCGGTTGCCCTGCAGAAGGGCCTTAGCTTAGGTAAATGTTCCTAGCAGAAAGGTCTTAGCATAAAAGTGAGTGTAGCGTAGAAACTATCATAAGATTATTGATTCAAATTCTGAAGAACAGTGTACAACAATATTGACTAAATGGAGATAAATTCCTAGCCCAGAAGATTAAGAACTCCATTTTACAGAGACATTCGAACATCAAAAATGTGATTATCTAAAAAAGTACTTTTTTGTGTGAATAACGCATCAGGCAAGGCCCTTCTGCAGGGCAATTGACAAGTTGTATGCCAGAATCATGCAATTATAAAAGTGAACAAATTGAATTTAAATTGAGATATTTGCTTCAAATGAATATGTTATGAGTGCACAAGATGAATGTTGCAGTGAACTTTGAGGTAGAGTGAAATTTGCCATGATTTAGTTAAAAATTACACAGAATGTGGGAATGTTTCTTTTCGACATTATATGAAAATTGGAAACATGGGGATGCCTATGTTCCTGGTTGTTTGGAGGTGAGAGGATGCATTACCTTAAGGAAATGCACCCTCTCACCTATTGACTTCAAATTTGAAATGATTGGATATTTGCAAATGTGTACATGAGCATTGTAAATGCTGCCCAAAGGAAATGCATCCTCTCATCCTTATCTATTGACTTGAAACTTGATATTATTGGAAACAGTAAAACTGCGATTATAGGCGGATGTGGACACATTGTTCTTTAGGGTATTTTTTAAGAGTTACCAGATTCTGGTAAAGAATAATACAGCAACAGCACAAATTCCTTTTGTGGGAGCCACCCAGACATATTCTTAAGATCAAAGTGAAATTCTAATGTGGGGATGATTAGAATATAGTGTGGATGAGAGATGAGTTTGAAGGGACCTAAATTGAGCAGCAGAGAAGTCTCCCGCATAAAGAACTTATTAAAATTTTTTTTTTTCGTATTCATACCTATCATGTTTTTGATTAGAAATGGTGTATTCCTGGACATTTTCAAAAGTGTTTCTTATGGCAATGAATGGCCCACAGGGTGGCAGGAAAGCAAAAAGCCAACAGTAGGGAGGCCAATGACTTATTGCTTGGATTCTTTGATAAAAACCAGACAAGTTTGGTATCACTGGATAGGTCCTGCCTAGAGAAAGACAATCGATCAGCTAAATCGATAAAAAACTTGGCAAAGTTACAATCTTCTGACTTAAAAATTACATTTAAAAATTCTGCTGCAAAATCGGACCCTCTAGAACAAGACTAGCATTAAAATAAATGATCGGAAAATGATCCCCATACTTCAAGCTTTCATTTGATACCAATTCCATATGGGTTTTTTAAAGTCCTTCATATCCCATTCCCAATTAGACAAAAACTAGAAAATTGTTCAATAGGACATTTTTGTGTACTGACAGATATGATTTCAAAATAACCAGATTTCACTGTACTCCCTACCAACAAGCATTTATTTTGGGCCACCTAATTAAGTATTTCAATTTTTAAATTGACATTTTTTCTGTGAAGTTAAACTTATTTTTTTTTTTAACCTGAAGAATATTTGGAACTCGTATCATTTATGCCCCCTAAATAAGCTGGAGATAGTTTGAAGGTACCCCAAAATCCATTTAAAAGTACTATCTGCAGCAATGCTGAAAAAAAATACACATGTGTACGCAACTCTTTTCCAAGCCTGGCCCAAGCCTTCGCGAGGGAGGTAAACTCTGCAAGTGGTGCAGAACGGCTACAGCTAAGTAGCGGTACGTAACACAAATTTTTACCTTGAATTTTATTGAAGGCAACACCTACATGTAGTCATTCTTGGCGGCAGGATATCATCTATAAACACTAAATGTAGCACGGTGTGGCAGGGTTAAGGGGTCCCATGGGGCCCATGTAAAAACCCAAGTTGGATAGTTGCTTCTTGAGGATAATGAGTGTAGGGGCATGAACAGCCGATTATGGAAGCTTAATTGTTCCACTCGTTTACTAGGCCTATTCTCTTTGGCTATAAAAGTGTTGTTTTTTTTCCCGATGTCCAGGCGACTCCTTGCTTTGGCTAGTTTCATGGAATGGCCTCTTGTTCTATGATAACCACGACTCACGAGTGCGAGTGGCAAGTTCTCAATCTCAGGTTTTGAATTGTCAATGACAATGTTTTTGAATATTCTGCCATGTTCTGCATGTTCAGTGTTCTGTATGATTGGAGTAGACTATGTCTTCATCTTCTCTCTTCTTTTTTGAAAAGACAAAGTGTTCAGCCTTAGTCTTTCTTCGGTAGGCCTAAACTTTAGAGTGAAGTAGAAATATCATCTAGGCTATTTATTACAGTATTAATATTATTATGATAATAATGAACATGTTGATTTGGCTTAAAATCGTGGTTTAGGCTTTGGGCCGCCCTCATTCACCTCGCACACGTAACACTAACACTATCGCTATACAGTGTACGCAATGGGGACTTCAATCGGTACCCTTCAATCCACCTCCAATGACTTTGCGTTAGCCATGCTTCACGAAGAAGACTTGATAATACAATACAGTTAGGTCTAGAACCACCGTGCAGCGGTACGCAGGTTGAAAGATTTGAACGCTAACTATAGGCAACACAGATGTTTATATGTGGGACATGGACAACAATCCAGTAGCATAGTACGCGGCACAAATCGTAAATAAAAGGAATGCGTGCGCTCTCACTTTCAGCGAGTGGGGACCTAAACCACGAAATAGCCGTTGATTTTGTACTGTATGTGCGACAGCGTGACATTACAAATAATTAAAAAACTTCAGCTTACTTACAAACACACCAGATTACTTTCATTTCTCACTTCTCATGAACTTTGTATTTGATGAATGTTGTCGAATGCAACACATGCGATGATGACCATAGCAACAACCAATGCATCGACGGCGTTCAACTCGTTCGTTTGCGTTATAAATCGCCAAAAAATCGCACAAAAGATAATGGTTTATAAATAGGCAGTGGCTTACAAGTCGCTTATAAATCGCCACTGACGGCAACAAATCACACCAAATGCTTGAGAGAACTATTATTTGGGATATAACTCGCCAAAAAATCGCACTCGGGATAGTGGCTTATAAACAGACAATGGCTTATACACCGCTTATAAATTGCCGATAACGTTATCAAATCAGGCCAAATCGCAAACAGTCATTTCCTTATGAAAGCATTTGCAGTGTTCCGATAGAGTTTTCGACGAATGGGGGCGCCTTCGGCGTTCCGGGAACTTTGGGTCTAGCACATTCCGAGCTCAACGAAAATCTGCGTACGCGTGTACCGTAAAGATTCCGCACATACGTAGGATTACTTCAAGTCTTAATTCAATAGGCTGAAGTCCTGTGTATTTACGTGTAGGATTATGGAAACTTGTGAGAGTGTGGTGATTATATGGTAAACAGTAGCTTGTTTTTACCTCCACGGCGCAGATCGGCTTTGTATTAAAAGAATAGATCGCAAGTCTACATCATCAACATGTCGAAATTCTAGAATGACTTACTTAGACGCTCTATCTATAACTGTCGTACTCGGTGCTATATAGAATTAAACTCTTTATTTTCTGTATATGCCTACTAAACTCTTAATTAGTATCTATTGCCGAACTAGCTCTACGTAGGCTTACGCACGTCAGAAATCATTGGTTTCCTCGCATATGGGTTCTTTACTTTGGCAAGATATGCATTACATACAGACGCGGTTCCAGTACTGTACTCGGTCACTTGCTTGCTGGCGATAGCTTGATTGGCGGGCGGACGGCGTATTTTTTATTTACACGCAAGCCTGTGGCTTTTCGCAATTTAATTCAATGAAACCGCTTGTGATGCGTCTATGCTTACTCCGCTCGGGTTGCGAAGAGTTCTGTGGGTTACTTGTACTTGTACAGTGCCTCCGCTCGCGCCGATTCGATTCGTACACGTGTATAGCTTGTACCACTGAGAGGGGAGATCAGTGGTTTGTACGCGCTGTGAAAGTTTTGCTTGCCGTGGTAGACCTGCATCCAACAAGTCCATGTACGTACATTGTACTATGTAAACGAGTGAGAGTGCGAAAAACAAGACAATACAAAACAAAAAAATTGAAAGTTATGGAATAGGCTGGTACATGTGCATGTACATGTATCAGAGAGTTCTGAAATAACATGATCGCATAATCTAATGACACCTGAATGGAATGAAATACATTGGAAAATCATGCTTGCCATTTTTCTCATTTTAAAATTAATATATTGTATCAAAAGTAATGTATTTGTCTTTCAGACCCCCCTCACTCTCTTATTTCCAAAACGTCTCTCTTCTCCCGTCTCTCCATACATCATAGTATTTGTTCCAAATACAAGCTCTCTCTATCTCTCTTGACTCCCTCTCATATCACATGATTTCTGTTTCCAAGACCCCCTCTCTCTCTATATATATATACATTGAATGTACATGTATTAATGTTATTTCTCAGACCCCAACCTCCCTCTGTTATATCTGTTGCTATAATAAAGGCCCTACATCTATCTTCATACTGATGGTATATTATTTTGTTTCTCAAACCTGTCCCTCTTTTCTTCATACTAGTTTCAAAGACTCACTCTGCATATTTTTCCGACCTCTCTCGACCCCCTTCCTTTTTCAAATGCATGACTCGTGTATTCCTTGCTCGATCACTTCTTGAATTAGCCTATATACACTGTATATCATACAATTTATTTGTTTCTCATACTCTCTCTGTCCCTCCCCCTTCTCTCTTTCTGATTCTTAAACTTTACAATGTTTGTTTACAAGACCACTTTCTACTCTCTATATACATTGATCAGTTTGTCTAGAAACATGTACAGTCACATGTAAGGAAAATTACACCACTATTGCATGAAGTCACTATATGCACTTTATTCACTTCTTTATATTCAAGCACTTTTTTTCATGAAGGTACAGATGTAATCTGATCCTCCAATATCCAAGAAGTACTGTAATACAAACTAGAAGTATCACCTAATGTGATATATACCCCCAACTAGACACTGAGGCAGTTAGCTCAACTAGCAATGATTACTTTGTATGCTTTTCCTGGAAAAAAAAATACCATGACAATGTATTGTTCAATATTGAATAAGATTAAGAGTACAGTAATGTGTTATTTTGCTCACTCACAATAATGTGCCATATCTCATGTCAAGTGCTCAAAACCTGAGTGAGTAAAGTAAATAAATCAGCAATTTCTATGATTTTCATGAAAATAATGTTACCATGGCAACACAATGTTTGACATTAAGAAAAAATGAAGTTTGCAAAACTATAGCTGTCACATGTGCCAAATTTCAAGTCAGATGCTCAAAAGCTGAGGGAGTTAGGTGAATTCACAATATCATTGTATGATTTTCTTTCAAAATATGCTGTCAGCATGTTAGAGCTCACTAAATTAATGTCAACAATAATCGACCACTAATGTCATAACAACCACTAATGTGGTTGTCGCATCTTCAAGCTATATGCTTATTTGAGGACAGTCTTCTGAATTTACACTCCCAATACAATGTGCCGTTTATTCAGTCAGATCATTTGATTGTCTTTATTCCGAGTGGTTCCCAATTGATGTGTTCTCTTAGTCTTTTCTTTAATCTGTACACGTAAATCTCAGTTTTATATTCGGATGTACACACTGCATGTTCCATTGTCTCGTAAACAAAAAGAAATGACTGTATTTCATTTTTATAATATCATGATCGATGCAGAAAATTCTTAATAAATTCATTTGAATTTGGATCGTGCAATATCATAACAACCTCTAATGTCATAACACGTCGACGACAAAATGTCGTATAATGACCACTAATGTCATAACATGTCGACGACAAATGTCAAAATCGGATTAACCACAAAAAGTGTCATACACGTCGACGACACAATGTCAAAATTCCCATTTTTGCAGCAAATGTCATAACACGTCGACCACAAATGTCAAAATTTCCAAATTTACTGCAAAATGTCATAACGCGTCACAGGGGAGGATCCAGGACTTCCGTAAAGGGGAGGCGCCTTTACAAAAGTAACCCCTCCTTCATTTTCTTTTTCTTTCTTTTCGAAAAAAAAAAATAAGGGGGATGGGGTTGCGCCAGCCTTTTATTTTGAAAGGTGTCTCCCCTTTACGGAATTCCTGGATCCAATGAGCAATGAGTTTTGACATTACTTTTGTGGATGATGCAATCGCGAATCGAGAGGGAGCGCATCCCCCTCTGGTGCCCCTTTCTATTCTTGTTAAAACAACAGAAGTAAAAAAAAAAAAAAAAAAAAAAAAAAAAAAAAATGGGGGCGGGGAAGGGGGGGGGGGGTGCGCCAGCTTGTACTTTTGTAGAGGGGCGGCGGGGCGCTCCCTCTCTTTTCTTATATTTTTGTTATAACAAAAAGAAATAAAATGAAATAGAATGAAGCTGGTAGCGCCAGCTTTTGATTTTGTATAAGGCGCCTCCCCTTTATGGAATTCCTGGATCTTCCCCTGTGACACGTTATGACATTATTGCAGTAAATTTGCAAATTTTGATATTTCTGGTCGAGGTGTTATGACATTTGTGGTTAATCCGATTTTGACATTATTTTGTGGTTGACGCAATCGCGGATCGAGAGGGGGCGCCTCCCTCTCTTGTGCCCCCTCTCGATATTTTGTTAAAACAACAGAAATAAAAAGAAGAAAGGGGGGGGGGGGGTCACCCAGTCTTTGATTTTGTAAAGGCGGCGCGCCGCCTTTACGGAATTCCTGGATCCTCCCCTAAGACGCGTTATGACATTTGCAGTAAGTTTGAAAAATTTGACATTATTTTTTGCGGTCGACGCGTTATGACATTTTGTGATTAATTCGATTTTAAATTTTGTCGTCGACGTGTTATGACATTTGTGGTTAATCCGATTTTGATAGTTGTCGTCGACGTGTTATGACATTAGTGTTATGGCCATTATGACATTTGTCGTCGACGTGTTATGATGATATTATAGTGGTTGTTATGACATTACACGATCCAAATTGAAATGAATTTATTAAGAATTTTCTGCATCGATCATGATATTACAAAAATGAAATACAGTCATTTCTTTTTGTTTACACGGAGAATGAAACATGCAGTGTGTACATCCGAATCTAGTCTTGAAGTTATTAAATGTGGCGTCCCTCAGGGTAGTATATTAGGACCTTTACTTTTCATCATTTACATAAATGATTTTTGTAGATCATCCGACATACTTTCTTTTATACTTTTTGCCGATGATTCAAATATTTTCTTCTCCCACCAAAATCCAATCACTCTACTGTTAATTCCGAATTAAAAAAGTGGCTCAATGGATAAGAGCCCACAAATTATCACTGAATCTTCAGAAAACTAACTATATGTTATTCAGTAAGTCTATAGAAGTTTTACCCACAGATATCATCTTTGATGACGTTCACTTAGAGCGTGTATCTCATACAAAGTTTCTCGGTATTACAGTGGACGATAAACTTTCGTGGAAGCCTCATATTATTAATGTTAGTAAAATAATTTCGCGTAATATTGGTATTATTAATAGACTTAAATCTCATATCCCGTTGTTTTCTTTGCTGACGTTGTATTTGTCATTAATATTACCTTATTTAAATTATGGAATCTTAGCATGGGGTATAGTGCCCATCGAACTTTATTAGATAGATTATTGTTATTACAAAAAAAGGCACTTCGTATCATTTGTGGCGTTTCTCCACGTTCCCATGCAGATCCATTATTTGTTAGATATAAGATTTAAAAAATCAAAGATTTGTTTTTCTTACAGCTGGGTCAGTTTATGTTTAATTATAACACAAATGCACTTCCCAGCATTTTTGATTCAATGTTTCCCCGAAATCAATATTTTCATAATTATCCCACCAGGCGATCAAATGAGTTTCATTTACCCCTTCTGAGAACATTATTGGCTCAAAATACATTTATATACACTGCCCTAGATTTTGGAATTCTTTAAGTTGTGATATAAAAAATTCTTTATCTTTGAATTCGTTTAAGCGTAAGTTAAAATATTTTTTGTTGAACTCATATTAAGATATATACGATTCATTACTTAGCTGGTCTTTACAGCCTATTGAAGGGTTCATCGTCAATCATATCAGTTCGGGAAACCCACTCACAAGGGGGGCCCCTCCTTATAAGTAACCCGTCCCCCTTATAAGTAACCCCGTCCCCCTTATAAGTAACCCCCGGGGCACCCCTTATAAGGAGTCTCCACGCTTTTTTGCAATGCAACGCGAAAATGAAAGGACTGCGGCAATTCGCTTGATTATGTCCATAAAGCTTCACAAGTTTCCTAGTTACTCACGAAATTTGAGCAAAATCGGTTTGAGGCATCATATCTAAAATCATGGATTTAAATGCGATGTCAAACGACCCATGCGAATGCTGAAATGCGAGCGATTACTGGCGTGAGTGTCGCCAGGCGCGGCGGCGCGGCAATGCTTGAGTGCAGACGTGGCAACTGAGTACGGAGGTCAGTCGCCACGTCTGCACTCAAACATTGCCGCGCCGCCGCGCCTGGCGACACTCACGCCAGTAATCGCTCGCATTTCAGCATTCGCATGGGTCGTTTGACATCGCATTTAAATCCATGATTTTAGATATGATGCCTCAAACCGATTTTGCTCAAATTTCGTGAGTAACTAGGAAACTTGTGAAGCTTTATGGACATAATCAAGCGAATTGCCGCAGTCCTTTCATTTTCGCGTTGCATTGCAAAAAAGCGTGGAGACTCCTTATAAGGGGTGCCCCGGGGGTTACTTATAAGGGGGACGGGGTTACTTATAAGGGGGACGGGTTACTTATAAGGAGGGGCCCCCCTTGTGAGTGGGTTTCCCGAACTGATATTGATTTCATCATTGTGTATTTTTTACATCATCTTATTTGTATACACTTTGCTCGGCTGACTGAGCTGAAACACCTCAATTCCCTCTTACGATCCCGATGTTCAGCGTGTTGGCTTTTCCTTTCATTTCCTTTTTCTTTCTCTCCTTCCTTTCCATTATTCTTTTGTGTATTATTACTGTCATGGTATACCCTATACTGTAAAGTCATGTAATGTCGTTGTGTTTCTATTGTCTTGTTCTGTCCTGTGTTGTTCTCTCCTGTCTTTGTAAAAAAAAGAAAAAAAGTTTAATGTATTCACAAGAATCCTTTGAGTGGTTCACAATTTACAAGCATGCTTTTCAGTGAACCTCTCAGTTCTTTCTTTTTTCCCTCCAAACATAACTTTGTATTCTGCCGGTATGCATGTATAATTTCCTATTTGTTAACCATTATCTACCATGTAAAGTCGAATACATGCCTATATATGTTATATCTTCTGATTCATTTCGTGTTATGTTTGACGAAAAAGAAAGAAGGAATGAAATAAATGAAATGAAATGAAAATGAAATGAAATAATATACAATTGAGATATACGTGTATCGACAGATTAAAGAAAAGAGTATGAGAGAACGCGTCGATAGGGAACCACTCGGAATAAAGAAAATCACTGACTGAATTAACGGAGTGTATAAATGTAGAAGACTGTCGTCAAGTAAGCATATAGCTTGAAGATACGGCAGTCACATTAGTGGTTGTTATGACTCTACTGGTTGATTATTGTTGACATTAGTGGGCTCTACACATGGTGACAGCATATTTTGGATGAAAATCTTATGCAATGATATTGTGAATTCACCTAACTCCCTTGGATTTTGAGCATTTGACTTGAAATTTGGCACGTGACAGCTATGACATATAGTTGTGCAAACTTCATTTTTTCTTAATGTCAAACATTGTGTTGCCATGGTAACATTATTTTCATGAAAATCATAGAAATTGCTGATTTATTTACTTTACTCACTCAGGTTTTGAGCACTTGACATGAGATATGGCACATTGTGAGTGAGCAAAATAACACATTACTGTACTCTTAATTTTATTCAATATTGAACAATACATTGTCATGGTATTTTTTTTTTCCAGGAAAAGCATACAAAGTAATCATTGCTAGTTGAGCTAACTGTCTCAGTGTCTAGTTGGGGGTATATATCACATTAGGTGATACTTCTAGTTTGTATTACAGTACTTCTTGGATATTGGAGGATCAGATTACATCTGTACCTTCATGAAAAAAAGTGCTTGAATATAAAGAAGTGAATAAAGTGCATATAGTGACTTCATGCAATAGTGGTGTAATTTTCCTTACATGTGACTGTACATGTTTCTAGACAAACTGATCAATGTATATAGAGAGTAGAAAGTGGTCTTGTAAACAAACATTGTAAAGTTTAAGAATCAGAAAGAGAGAAGGGGGAGGGACAGAGAGAGTATGAGAAACAAATAAATTGTATGATATACAGTGTATATAGGCTAATTCAAGAAGTGATCGAGCAAGGAATACACGAGTCATGCATTTGAAAAAGGAAGGGGGTCGAGAGAGGTCGGAAAAATGAATATGCAGAGTGAGTCTTTGAAACTAGTATGAAGAAAAGAGGGACAGGTTTGAGAAACAAAATAATATACCATCAGTATGAAGATAGATGTAGGGCCTTTATTATAGCAACAGATATAACAGAGGGGGGTTGGGGTCTGAGAAATAACATTAATACATGTACATACAATGTATATATAGAGGGGGTCTTAGAAACAGAAATCGTGTGATATGAGAGGGAGTCAAGAGAGATAGAGAGGGCTTGTATTTGGAACAAATACTATGATGTATGGAGAGACGGGAGAAGAGAGACGTTTTGGAAATAAGAGAGTGAGGGGGGTCTGAAAGACAAATACATTACTTTTGATACAATATATTAATTTTAAAATGAGAAAAATGGCAAGCATGATTTTCCAATGTATTTCATTCCATTCAGGTGTCATTAGATTATGCGATCATGTTATTTCAGAACTCTCTGATACATGTACATGCACATGTACCAGCCTATTCCATAACTTTCAATTTTTTTGTTTTGTATTGTCTTGTTTTTCGCACTCTCACTCGTTTACATAGTACAATGTACGTACATGGACTTGTTGGATGCAGGTCTACCACGGCAAGCAAAACTTTCACAGCGCGTACAAACCACTGATCTCCCCTCTCAGTGGTACAAGCTATACACGTGTATCGAATCGGCGCGAGCGGAGGCACTGTACAAGTACAAGTAACCCACAGAACTCTTCGCAACCCGAGCGGAGTAAGCATAGACGCATCACAAGCGGTTTCATTGAATTAAATTGCGAAAAGCCACAGGCTTGCGTGTAAATAAAAAATACGCGGGCGGACGGCGTGCCGAGGCGGGATTGCGACTGCTGTCGAGGGTGTTTGCGTGCAGCTGCAGTCGCGTAAGCAATGCGTGCCGATCGTGAATTTCATGCAAGGAAAAGACCATAATTACATGAAAGAAACGCAACAAAATGTAAGAGAAAGGTTAGCATTTAACAGACAAACATTTGTGACAAGACCCCAGCTAGACTAGGAAAGTGTGACAGTCATCTTTCTTCTGTAAATTGCCTTACAATTGAGTCTACCTAGACTGTTTCTACTTAAAGTTGATATTTATCACCTGTTAAGTTAATCATAGATTTGGAGCGGTTGAGAAAACTTATGTGTTGATTTTTTAGGAAGTTGGAGTTGATGTCAACTCTGGGTGTCTTGATAAGACGGACTTCAAGTGGACTTGGAAGTTAATCATAGATTAAGTGCACTCTAAAAAATACCTAGTCAGATATGACTAGAATCTCGTCGTATTTGACTAGATTATAGGATCCCAGGGGCACTTACTCTGTTCTAGTCATTTTTACTAGAAAAAACTAGTCACAGATTTTGAGTAGAAATCTAGTCAATGTTTATGACTAGAAAATCTAGTTGGTTTGACCGGTTTCTAGTAAAAGATGATTAGAATATACTGATCAGTTATTTGACTAGATATGTAGTCAGTGTTGTGATTCATGAATCTAGTCAAATTCAACTAGTTTCTATTCAAAATGACCAGAACATCTTTTCAATCTCACCAATCACACATCAGTCACAATTCAAAATCAATTATGAATGCAATGACAAATTGTGTAACATTTAACTGACACAAATGCATATTTTATTCTGAACCAATAATCATCGGAACATGCTACTCGTAACACTGAGTATAAAGCTTGCAATGAATATTGCATTGATTCATGAACATCTATGATTTTTCATTCATTTTCTTTCATGACTCTCTCTTTGCAAATTGAAAATTCAGCATTATCAACAATGTGTGTAGAATACAAGGCATGTACACGAACGTTTGTTTGTTTTTTTCTCAAAATTAACATTCATTTTTACTCGGCCTTCCATGACATTCTACCTTGTCACATATCTCAAGTTTCCTAGATCATAACAAACGAGGCATCATGTAAACTACAATAATCAGGCTTTCAGTTGATAGCACATTTAACAATGGCAAGTTAATGATGATAGAGATCTAATTGATCGAAATGGGCTTACAAAAAAAAAAAAATGTTTCGGATAAAAAGTTCACATAGACAATTTGATAACTGATATTTGATAATATTGAGTGATTGATTTGATCAGGGAGCCCCACATACACACAGCTCTCCTGCATTGCGTTCGCACGCCCAGTCAATTGGCGAGTATATACATGTATAGATAACGGAGATCAAATATTTGAAAAGAGTCAAAAAGTATGATTGTTCTCATTGGGTACGCTCAAACCCGGCCATCTTTGATCTCATACACAATGCTGAATCATTGTGCAGACTTCCATTCGGTTTGTAGATTCTGAAGTTGAACAATAAAACAATGAAATATCTTTTTTTGGCTCATATCTCAAATTGCCAATGCTGATGAAGCCTTTTTTGATGAAGCATTTTTCTGAGGAAGATGACGGTTTTGAGATTCGAATTATGTTTAACTAAAAATGTCGCTATGGCGACTGGCATGCCTCCGCCATATCACATTATTCTCCATTAGGTGCAGGACATATTGCCAGTGTAAGACCGTATGTTACATGACTGGTACATAATAAATTTCTGGTGATTATACACAAAGTTCCATGACAGTACTTAAGAGCCACTTTCAATATATGGATGAGCAAAATTTTAGCATTTTCACTTGACCCAAAACTTTTCCTACACAATCATTGTGCATTAATTTGTGTATATTTATGTATGAATATACATATTTTCTCCGAATGAATATGGAGAAAGTAGTGTAATTTTAGCATTCAATAATGCAATTTTAGCATTTTAAGGTGACCTTTGACCCTTGATCTTTGATTTCATGTCCCAAAACATCCACAGAGAAGCAATGTCAGGCAACACATGTACATTGTATATGCATTACGTTTCATGAAGATACCGTGAACCATTTCAAAGATATGAAGAAAAATGTGAAATTTTAGCACTGTCACTGGACCTTTGACTTTTGACCTTTGAAATTACGTTGTTACTCCAACAAAGCATAGAATAAAAACGAATCAACCAAATATTATGATCTTGGTGTCATTTTCTTTTGCATCATATAGACTATTTAATCTAGGCAACACAAAAAGGGCTTCTACAATAAGGCCACCAAAATCGACCATCCCTCCTTATTATGGCCAGCTCATATAAACCTGGACAATCCCAAAGAAAATTTCCACATGCCACAATCCACAAAATCAACTATATCTTCAGAAATAGATATGTGTTACAAAAACAGATCACTATACGATGTTACTGTTCAATGAACATTTCAATTCAGCGCCCTAGCTGGTGTACAGTGGAGTCCTTACAGCTTTACTCTTGCTCAACGAAGTTATTAAGCAATACAACAGAGGATGTCGGTGGACCATCACCCATTCCCAGCCCATACACATACTTTTGCAAATATGTTATGTATGACTGCACTGCCAGCAGTAGTTGATGTCCAACACATAAGTAAGTTTGAAGCATACATCTACTGCTTTCAGCAGAGATTTGCAAGGGATCGCATCTCCTTCAACAGCCACGAATGCCTGCTCCGGATTCTTTCTCCCCCCGAAGACCAGGACATGAGGTTCTCGTTTCCCTTCCAAATACATAGGCAGGTTCGTCCCATCTATATGTAAAAAAGCAAATAAAGAAATTTCTCTAATAGCTTTAATAAGAGATTAACAAACAGATAAAAGACAAATATTCAAAATTTTGATCCACAACTAAGGCATAAAAGAGAAGTGCTTTTGAATAATCTAACCAATATAAAAACACAAACATCAATCAGTGTATCAAACATGAATTCTGTTGATATACCATCATAAACATTGGGAGATTAATTCATTTTCTGAATTTGGAAAAAAATATTGCCAATGAAAGCCCCCTTCATCTACATGATTTTGCCATGCCACTTTTATATCATTTTTTTTTTTTTTTTTACATTTCCTTCTGCACACCTCTATCTTCAGCCCTTCACCAGTTTATGGTTTTAACTTACTTGATCTTGCCTTTCAATATATCAAGCAGACAGTGAGATAATTCCAGCTGCAATAAACTATGGACATACGAAGCACATTTTATTATGGTGACTGTAATTGTTATCATTATCATTAGTAGTAGCACTAGTGGTAATACTGTTATTAGTATTCTTATCATTATCATTAATAGAAATTCCATCGATTACTTACTAAATGAACAGGAATCAGCAAGCATTTTCAGAGCAATTTGACTATATGGTGAATTAAAGGATAACTAAATGTCAATTAAAGGATAAAAGGAATGTGTTCACTTGACTGAATATAGATCTCAAGTGACAAATATTTCATAGCATGTCAACTGACCCATTCACACAACACAGGGTATTGCACTATTTTCAGTGTTAGATCCCTATTTCTATCATCACCTTCTCGACATTGATGAATGCAGGCATGCTCTCTTCCATAGCTGCACGCTGTACACTTCTCTGCCCGTTTCTTCACCCCAGCTGGAAACAACAGAGGAAGAACTTGTAGAGCCAGGTTGCTCTTCTCATCATCTAAGGAGAACACAAACATTAGCAAACAAGTTCATGAAATGTGGCACGTGGAGTTTTATTACCTTTTTAATACTTTCTCTCTGTAAAAATTCAAATGACAAAGAAGATACACATTTCAATTCCAATCATCCCTTATAAAGGTTGCATTATGGCATTTTTTCTCATTCTATTACCAAAATTAGTTTTATTTCATTTATTCATATCAGAGTTTTTAATTTTAAATCTTTATCAAGACTCAGGAAAAGATTCATATTTTTCAAGGATTTCAAAAGATCAATAGATTATGTATCAAATTAAAAAACATTCAATGGTCTTTTAACCTGGTATTTGAAACAAAGAGAAACTTAATGCATGAGTGAACACATTCATTTTTCTCTTCTAATGGATCCAACACCCCCCCCCCCCCGTCAAAAAAAAAAAAAAAAAAAAAAAAAAAACTACTACAGATGAATCCTCGACTGCACAGGGTCAAAATTTATGTCTCCACCTTTGCCAGATCAGGAATATGACAGTGTCAATTTGAAATGTATTACACAAAGTGGAAAATAAAATCTACTTAAATGACGTTGCGTCAGGCCCATTTCATATTGATCTAAAGGTTCTCAACACTTAACCTGATTAAGCCCGGGCTATTTTGGCGGGGCAGCAGCTCGGGAAGGGTGTGATGTGAAAAACAAGTGTGTTATGCAAATAGTGGCTGCCGGCCAGATCAAATAATGTCAACGGTGGGCGAGGTCGAAGGTCATTGACATTACGTTTGCACATAACCATGCAGATTCCCCATCTATAGGCCAATGTTGTGATCCCAACTCTAATATGATTGTTGTCCCTCTCATATGCAAGTATGATTCATGTTTGATCCACCAAATAAATAGTTAGCACAAGAGTGTCCTTTTCACTTATATAAACGCAATGACCTTGACCTTTAAAATTGTGACCCCAATATCTGCTTAGATCATTGTCCCTCCTATATAATGCATACATGAGTCAAATGGTTAAGTTCCCGTGAGAATTGTGCTATTTTCATGGTAATGTGATACCTGAATGTGGATCTTCGACATTGAGAATCTTCTTCCACTGCACTTGTTTTTCTGCATATTCCAGAACTCTTGCTGACATTTTCGGCCATTTTTCGAAGAGGGCATCTGCAGAGTTCACTTTCGAAAAGTATCCGAAAGCCTTGATCAACCTGTGATATATAAAATCAGAAGTTAACATGTAGGCCTTTCATTATGAAATTAACAAACCCCAATCATAACTTATGCATCATCAGAAATAGGATTTCATGATTAATTATTAAAAGATATTGAAAATTTCATGGTAAGAGCAAAGGGAAAACACATAGGATGTTCAAAATAAGACATTTTGGGATCAAAAGTCAAATTTATCCATTTATAAGATGTTACCACCTTATCCTACCTCATTCTCAATTACATTTTGGAAATCCTCTGGAAATTCATTTTTGAAAATGTATACTTTAGGGATAGAATTGAAATATTTTAAGTTATGACCACTTTGATCCTGATAGGTGCACAACATTTAGGTGTCCTAAAGGATACTTTTTTGTTTAACTTAAAAACCAGAAATGTCGCTGTGCCACTGGTATGCCTCCGCCATATCACATTATTCTCCTAATGGGTACAGCACATATTGCCAGTGTGAGACCATAATATAACATGACTGGCACACAATCATTTTCTGGGGATTATAAACCCAGTTCCATGACAGTACTTAGAGCCACATCAGTTTGTCGAATTTCCCTTTAGATATGTCAGTGTCATTAGACTTTTAATTCTAGACTTAATTATAGTACGTACACAGCCCTGTCGCTCAACCGGTTCCGCACGGCGTCTGGTCGGGCTATTCTAAAATCTAGACTAAGTCTAAAACTATTTTACACGCAAGTGCGCGCTTGCATAGTGAATGAGTGTGGACCTATTTCACGATAATGCCTCTAGGGCTTCTCACTATTTAGGGGTTCTATATGAAGGCTAGACCTTTTGTCTGGAACTGGTGGTAGTTTCTACAGTAGACCTATAGATCCGAGGTCTAGGCTACCATTGTACCAAGCGCAAGTGTCAGTTAGATCTAGACCAAATGAGAAGAGGACTGAAAGGGCTTTAGACTAGCAAAAATGAATACGTTGTAGTTAGAAGATCTAGACTAGATGTTCAATTACCAAGTATCTAGATCTATGTGTATTTGACTATATTTCTAGCTTATCGTATCAGGAAAAGATCAAGCAACTAAGACTAACTGCTACTAGATTCTAGTACGGTACTTTACACGCACGTGCACGCGTGCGAAGAAGTGAATGAGGACCTATTTCACAATAATGCCTCTAGACCTAGTACTTTACCTACATCCTTTATAGATCTACTAGAGTTCTTCTACATGAAGGCTAGACCTTTTGTCTGGTACTAGGCATCTACTGGTACTGGTAGATAGGTCTAGGTCTACACTACAGTACAGAGACTCGATAGATAGATCACCGGTCTATAGAATCTAGGCTACCATTGTACCAAGTGCAGTTAGAACTAGGTGCCAAATAGATCTTGGACCGAAGGAAAGAGGACGGGTGGGGACTGACAGGGATGAGCCAAAATGAATTAAGCCCCCTAAAATGGCGGAGATCGGCTCGTTCGCCTGTGACTTGCGAGTGCGCGGTTGTTTGTGAATTCATTCGAAAAGTGAACCTTCTGCTAATTGAAAGGTGGTGAAGTGCGGTAAATCTGATTACATCACCGTAATCGTCTCTAACCAAATTAGTAAAGACCTCCCAATATTGTAACAGCATATCTATCTTACAATTGCTTGAAACCATATTTGTCAAAAAGCCGATTTTGGGGGGATTTTTTTTTTTTTTTGGCAATGTTCACCGATGTTTACCCTGCTAATCATTGCCGCCCAACAACGCAACGGTTCATGCAGCACGTTTTACACATTTTGAGGCAACTTGATAGGCCCAAGGCAGCAGCAGCTCTCCCCCGAGCTCGCCCAATTTTAGCGAATTATCTTTTTAGATAATACTGAATCAATACCTAATATGAAGCTGTACACTACAAGCTTCTAAACACGATTTAGAATATGCTACAAAATAAATACAGCACTTACCCTCAAAATTTTTGATAAATTTGTCGAGGCCCCACTCAGAAAGCTTGTCATCCACAAACTCCATTTTGATCAAGTACAATTTGTACATACGTACTGTACTATAACGTACGTACGTGGCGCTTGCTAGGGTAGATACGTTACATATACGCTCAGCATACATTCCTCACGGATCGTGCGATCGAGTACGCTTTTGCTCTCTGCCTGCGCCGCCATCTAGCTCTTTGCGTGCAGCGCGCAGACAAGAGCCAATCACGTTTCAAAGAAGTGTTGACAAGACGGTTCTAGCTAAAGCGTAAAAAAGATTGACTCGATTGTAGTCAAATTTGCTTGAAAGTTGATAGAATTCTAGTCAAAATAACTAGAATTTAGTTGAAAAAATATGAACCAAAAATCTAGTCACAAAATGACTAGATATTTTTAAGAGTGTGGACTTAGAGTTGATTTGAGAGGTTAATCATAGATTATTTTGATTTAACGTTAAATCTATCTTTTGATAAAACAGGGCCCGGGTGCACACTTTCGATGAAACTTTTGGAAATCTGTCAATCTTAATCTGTACTAAGTCTATATAAGAAAAGAATCGAACGGAGGAGTGGGAGGGGGTATACCCCTCCCACGCAAGAGAGATTTTGCATTTTTAGAATTGAAATTCAGCAATTTAGGGTGCACTCTTTGGATAAGATATTTGGACAAAAAGCAAGAAAAATTTCCTCATTTTGGGAATTATTGGGGGACAAAATGACATGTTTGCCCCCCACCTCCCTCCCCCCCCCCCTCCAGGATCGAAGTCCCTGCATACAAGTGGGCTTTTGCATTCTTAGACTACAAATTGAAATTAAAAGTTTTGATTGAATTCGGAAAGCTGTCAATCCCCAAAGTGTACTAAAGTTTTAATGGAAAACCAAGTGGTGAAATGGTTGATTGAAAGAAGATATCCCCTCTCACCCGGTGGAACTTTTGTGTGTACGTATTTGTTTTTGTTTTATGTGTTTTTGAACCGAAGTGACAGACCTGGTGCACTAGATGAAACAATTGGAAATCTGTCAGTCTAAAAGTGTACTAAGTCTATTACAATAGGAAAAGGAACGAACGGGGACGCGAGAGAGATTCTGCATTTTGAGAATTGAAATTCAGCAATCTGGTGCACACTTTGGATAGATAAGATATTTGGACAGTTTTCTATCGCAAGAACGCAAGAAAATTTTCCTCATCTCGGGAATCATTGGGGAACAAAATGACATGTTTGCCGCTAATTGAAAGTATCAGTAAAGTATCAGTGTTTTAGTAGTAGCCAAAAAATCATGGGTGTACATACTCGAGCAGGATTCGAACCTGCGACCTCCTGATTACGTCGATGTGTTTTATTGATCAGTGTTTTAGTATTAGTAGCCATGATAAAAAAAAAAAAAAATCATGGGCGTATATATTCGAGCAGGATTCGAACCTACGACCTCCATTTACGTCGATGTAGGGCAATTAGTATGTTTTGTCAATCAGTTGCAATGAAAACATCTCGACGGAAGAATTTCATGAATTTGAATAACATTTGGATATCTGTCAATCAATCTAAAAGTGAAAAGACCGAAAGGGGAGGGTATGGAAGGGCGTAGGCCTATTCCCCTCTCACGCGAGGGAGATTTTGTATTTTCAGGATTGAAATTCAGCCATCTTTGAATGAAATATTTAGACAGTTTTCTATCAAAAAAAGTACGAAAATTTCCACATCTCGTCAGTTACGAGGATGAGTAAAATGATATGTTCGTCCCCAATACTTTTATCGGGGAACCACCCCCCCCCCCCCCATTGACGCCTCTCATAATGAGGGAGCTTTTGTAACTGAAAGATCTGCTGCACGCTCTTTAATAAAATATTAGGAAATACGCCAATCTCAGAAGTGTACAAAGTCTGTCGAAAGGGACCCAATGGTGGAGCTTTTGCACGTTTATGATTGCAATTCAACGATCTGCTGCATAGTTCTGGCGGTATTTGGACAATTTTCCATAAAGAAAGTTCGAGATTTGTCCTCATCTCGGGAATATTGTTTGGGGGAAAAAATGATTTGTCTGCTCCCAACATTTCTATTGGGGCGTGGCAAATGCCCATTTGGTCTCTTTGCACCACTCCCCCCCCCCCCCCCAGGATCGACGCCCCTGATCATCCCTGTATAGATGTATCCTGACTCAGTCATCAGAGTCATCATCGTTTGCTGAATGATTCAGGAAATGGAGGGGGAGGGGGTTCAATTATTATGGCGGTATATAAGTTGTTTGTTTGTTTGTTTTCGTACATCTTTAAGGTTTATTTGCAGACGGTCCCGAGTTGCGCGCGGCATCGATGGAATACTGTTAGGCTCTGTTAGCTCTCTGAAGGCGGGCGTAAGAACATCATGCAATTTGCCAAAATTGATACAATCACATTTCTGCTTCTTCCATTTTTTGTTCAAATTTCGGGGGGGGGGGGGGGAGTGTGATTGTACAGGCCATCCCCCTTCTCCATTTGGGGGGGGGGGGGGGGGAGATGCATCTCCCCCCCCCCCCGATTTACGCCCATGTTATCAATCATCATTCTGACAAAATGGAGAGCTCCCTCTCTAGGAGGTTTGCAGAAAGGAAATACGTACATCATGGTACAATACACATAAGAAGACCGAAAAAAGTGATCAGTGTATGGAATGAGAACCACTTCCTCAGGGATAGAGAGAAAGAAATTAAAAAAAAAAATGAGAAAGGGAACCTTTATGGGAATCTATTATGTACGAGGCTTGCTAGGCACTGACCTGTGCGATATAACGAGGATTTTCGATAAATTGAATGAACCCTCACAGGGCTGCCAACATTGGAAACTAGTTGAGAGTGAGACTCTCATAGGCCAATACTATAATTTAGGAGTCAAAATGAGTGAGATCAATAGAAATGCATGCAAATGAAAATAAAGTTTTAGAGTGAGAAAGCACCAAAATGAGCAAGTCTCACTCTCAATGAGTGAGAGTTGGCAGCCCTGCCCTCAATCAATGGACTGATGTAAGTGCGAAATTGACCGGGGAAATCAATAGGGCCTAAATATATATATATATATATTTTTTCTTTTTTTTGTGTGTGTGTAAATGATAGACGAGATCGTTCTGGCAGTGGTGTCGCTGTTCTATATAGCAGTCTTGAATACATGTACTGTTCGTGAAGACCTGAGTAAAATGGATGATAAAAGCCACTTTAGTGTTGTGATTACAGTGTCCTGGTAATGTAGAATCATCATGATAGGCACTGTGTATATATAGACCTCCAAATTCCAACAACAGAGGTTTCTTAATCTTACTGAGAGTTGCTGAAAGATCATTTAGTTATTAACTCAGACACTTGGTGATTTTAACCCCATTAAATCGGCTAAACTTTTTTTTTTCACAACGCGGAACGTCATAGTGTCAAATACCTCGCTTATTTTGGCCGTTAATTTCTAAGAGTCCCTTTCATACACTTTTGTTTTGCACTATATGTGTTTTTTTTTTCTCAGACTTTTAAAAGAAAAATTGCCATCAAAAGTGTATAGGAGGTAGGCCTACATTTTTCAATTCTTATAGTACCAAAGTTCCCACGTGAAGGAGGGGATACCCCTATTATTCAGATAGGATCCACATCACCCTCATTTAAGAGAGATTTTAACCAGGACTCGAAATCATAATAGAAAGAGTATCTTTGTTCTTTATTTTGGTTCAAAAAAAAAAAAAAAAAAAAAAGGGGGGGGGGGAAATGAGGCGAGAAGTGGTCTAGGCTGGTATGTTATTCTGAAATATCGTTCGAAGCTCTTTTAACCAATCAATAAAATATATCTAGGCCGATACGTGATATTTTATCGAAAATATAGGCCTAATAATTATATTATGTGATATTGTGTGATACGTTATCATTTCGCTGTACTAAGTTCATGTCATTGATGTAAGCTTATTATGTGTGGGCTCTATTGTTGTTAGAATCACCTATACGTGGATAGCTACATTAATGTCTAAGTTTAGTGTAGGACAGATAGACAACTATATCATCATATAAAGTCTTGCATGAGGATTTCAGACTTCTTTATTCAAGCTTATTTCAAGTGCACCAAAGAAGCAGTGCAATTGATAGGGTGCTATCACACTGTTAATTAATCAGGATCGAAATGCCTTTGATCAAACCAGAATAATTTTAAAGCTCATCTTCATTTTGGGACCTACTGATATTGTTATCTGGGATCTCGCACATCTATAAACGGCTCGGCTTGCATCAGGGAGGTGGAAAGAGACACCTGCCTGCCTGCATTAATTTCTTACTATCCATAAATTGATTTCTTTTTTCATATCTTGCTCGCTTTTTGTTTCTCTTTTATGTTTTATTCTAGACTCAAGCATTGCCAAGTACAGCTTAGCTCCATGTTAGTTCTATCGTGGTTAAACGTGATATGAGGACATCTCGTGGAGAGCTTTCCACCAAGCTTTCCTGCAAGCTTCTTCATGACGTCAGAGGTACTTGCAGCGACTCGTCTGCTTGTGTGCGTGCTTGCCTGGGACGATAGTAATGATGTCATATGCAGCAAATAGCCCAGCCAGCTGGCAGCTGCAGCTCCCACGTTATGAGAGAATTCGGCCTAGCCTCCCTGAATAACTCGGGCGCGCGCAGTATAGTACTGTAGTATTATGCTGACCAGTCATACGCTGTCGTCGCTTCGTCGTAAATGGTGTCGGTCGACTCTCTCTCAGCTTGAACTTTGAAAGTGACTGGCATCATGTGTGGAAGAACGGTCAGGTAGGATATTGTTCTAGGACGTAGGAGACATTTTTTGTATTATTTGGAAACTTGTCACATTTTATGAAAGATTTTACCTCCACAATTGGCAAAATGTCTGTTATCATATCAGCAAATCACTCGCACAGCGTACTCGCACGTCAGTCCAAGTCCCATGTGTACACATTTGCGATGTTTATCAATGTTTATCATGTTTATGATAGTTATGTCTAACCTAAAAATAAAATACTCTGTAATTTTACTGGCATCCTAACTCTACCCAGGCCCAAACCTAACCCTAAACTCTAACCCTATTAAACCTTAAAGCCACCTTAATTTAATCGCTTATTTTTTTTCTTTAGTTTTTACTTTTAGTGGCGGTAATCACGGATGGTTAGCTGTGTTGAAGTTAGGAGCTTAAAACCCAGGCAGGATTGCCACTTGCCAGTATTGACAGTATGTAATTTACTAGTAAGGCTAACCGCACCAGCAGCGACCGACCCCAACCCGTACCGAGTCGGCTGTTCCTGGTTAGAGCGCCCCGCGCCGGCCGGGGTTAATTAATGGCATGCCATATGTGGGCAGAAGGCCTAGGGATCATCATCATGTATATTGCATTGCAAGCAGTAGACCAATTGGCGAAAGATCAATCTGTGGACTCTACTGTAACTGTTAGGCCGGCAAAATCGTGAAATAGGCCCAACCGCAGTGCACGTGCACCCGTGCGTTAGCAAGCAAGGTTAGGTTAGGGTTAGGGTTTAGGGTTAGGTAGGGTTGTATTTATGGTTAAATTGGCCATTAAATTAGTCAAGGGACATTAGGGAGTCTTACCTACCGATGAACGCCACACGGTGGGGCTGAATTCACGAGTATAAACAGGCGAGCCGCCGTAGTATTTGTACGGACACGCAGTGGTGGGGCCTATTTCACGAGTACGCCGTTAGGCCCAGGCTACGTACACGGTTCTACGTTTAAATTTAGATATGTTTTCATGAAGTGCAGAGCTTACGACTGGCTTTATTCAAGTTGATGGAATCTGGAGGAGAACCATAAAAAATGGTAGTTTATTCACATGACGTAGCTCTAGAACTAAAATTTAAGAAATGCACACCTGTTAGCGTTAGAACGCCTCAACACTACTGTTCGCTAAATGGCGAGTGTGCATACATGGACATGGTGCATGTGCATTTATTTCTGCATCTCCTTCCAATAAAAAAGAAAATAAAATTCCTCCGGACAGATGGATTTTTCAGTCTTCAGAGGTGTAGAATATCAGTTATGTATATTTATAATTTTAATAGTGTAATACAAGCAGAGGGAGGGGCCCAGTAAGGCAGCTAGGTATAGCTGTACCGGTACTTTTAATTGATTTTATACGCGAGAAAACCATTGCGCAATGGCGGTCGGTCTAAAAGTAGGTGGTCGATGAGTAGTAGACTTAAAATATGTACACTCACCTGGTTTATACATGCAATGAACAAGTTGCATCAAACTGACTCAGTTTTTTTTTTTTTTTTTTAATCTTTAATTTCAGTACGCTGAATCGCAATCAGCTTCGGCGAGCATGCACATACACAAATCGTCATGGTCGGAGAATGCGACCTGGGTGGCGTAACAGGGGCCCAGGAGGAGGAGGAGGAGGGGGAGGAGGAGGAGGAGGAGGAGGAGGAGGAGGAGGCAGGACTAGACAAGCTCCAGTACCAGCAGATAGCGACAGCCAACCAACCAGTCAACCACAGCAGTCTCATGAACTGAGGAAGAGATATTATCAATCATATAACATTGCTCCAGCTAGCACAACGTAAGTCATTATTAATTGACATCAATTTTATGATATGTGTAGATGTAGGCCTAGTGACATGCAGTGTGACCATAGGACATCATGAGGAATGTATACAGTATTATGCATGCTGCACCTCTGCACCTATATTCAGACAATATTTTCTTTTATTTCAGACTGTGTTTCTACTTCAAAGGGGCTTCATATAGGGCCTACTGTAAGACTATTAGTGTGGAAATTTTTGCGCACTTTGGGTAACTGGAAACTAGCATGAAAATAAAAGCACATGAATATTTTTGCTTGCCATATGTTTCAGTACATGTAGTTGATGTCTCGATTACGCGGAATTAAAAACATGGAAACTCTTCTTACTGGCCGAGCATGAAAAATTAGTCATTTGAAAATATCCACTTTTCCCGTAGTGGTCACTTCAAAATGACAGGGTCCTGCTTAGTGCTGAGCGAGGATTCATAGTTATAGTTGATGGTTTTTTGCCTTTACCATTTTGGCTGTAAGTTTCTTAGATTTTTTTTTCTTTTTTTTTTTATAGTTAGAGTGTCTACTTATTTTATAGTACCTATTTTATTGTCATTCAAATTGTACTTTTTGTCAAACCCTCAAAAATCAAGCCCAGAGTATTTGTTGGACAAGTGTAAAGTCAGGTGAAACAGTATGATGTTCCCACTATGTATGCATTGAAGGCCGCTGAAATCAGCCAAATGATGAAAAATGTCTGCATTAAAAAATATATATATATAACATGGATGTGGCCTAATATTGGTTTCTGGATCTGGATGAATACGTTGAAAAACTCTGAATAGAGTATCACTCAGCACTGTGGTGTGATGTACAGCTAATCACAATGGAGGTGACGCTGGAGCACTTCTTTATGTATCAAATTTATAAATCTGTTTAATATTGCTTGGCAGGCCATTCTAATCCTTCGCTGTTCTATGGAAGAAGGAGTTGGCGAGAGCAGTTGAAGAGCCGTGTGAAATAGAATAATTATCAGGGTGATAGCTTCGGGTTGCCATACCTCTTGGTGCTTAAGTTGGGCTGATATAATCCTTTAGCTTTAAATCAGTATTGCCATGCTTTATCTTATCATTTATGAAGTGTTAATGATAGCCTTTACCAGAGCTTATGTAGTTCTGGAAGTACAGGTAGGTGAAGTTTAAGATCCTTTATCATTCTGGAGGTGGAAGACTGCCATTTGTAGTCATCACAGATGAATCTGGCTGCTCTATTTTGTACTGCTTGAATCTTCTTGATGTTATGTTGAGTGAAAGTGTTATGCTGTAGTGCATCTATTCTTAACCTGTTTAAAAATGAGTCCCGAGAATACTAGGGCAGGTATCTATGGGAAATGCTTGTTATAACAAAATCAGTCCATCCTCAACGGGTTAAAGAAAGAATGCTGACATTGTATTTATTGAAGAGTTTTTCCATGTTAATCTTGGTGAAGAGAAAATACATGTATTGAATTAGAAATAGAATAAAGCTTGATAAAACAATATAATTAATCATTATCTGTCTTTCAGGCTCTACCTTCATAAAATACATTGTAGTGCAAGACTCGGCTTGTCAAATCCTGCTACAATGATTGAAAACTGTAGATTCTGACATGAGAAATGTATTCTCTTTGGTGTGTTTCTGGAAGGCCTGTGCTCCTGTCTTGTAAGCACTTCCAGCCCAAGACAAATGAGGCCCACAAAGAGAGCTCAGATGAACTAGAGATCATGCCAATGACATGGGGACTTGTTCCTGCCTGGCACAAAGGGAAGGCTTCAGAAATGGCTTACAAGATGAACAACTGTCGCAGTGAGGGGATGCTTGAGAAGGCAAGCTTCAAGGGGCCTTTTGAGAGAGGACAACGCTGTGTTGTCTTGGTGGATGGGTATGTTTGCTACAAGTTGATATCAGAATGGATTCTGTTTAAGAAATGATTTGAAAGTAGATATGGCATTTAATGAAAAATAAAAGTCAGGATGAAATCTGGAAAAAGAATTTTTAAAGAAAAATATCAGACAGAATTTAAGAGAGTTTATACAAGCAAATGCATGAGACCAAAATCAACTAGCCATCATTTAATTTGTGCACCCTTAGTGTATCATTGATGCACTAAGAATGCAACTTATAAGTTTTCAAATTAGTATACCGTGGTACCCTTTGTACCAAGTGCACCTACTCAACTGATAAGATGATATCATTTACCTGTTATGCAGTAATGCGCTCAATAGCATTCAAAGTAGTACATGTAGATGAAAACAAGACAGGTTACCCAGCTTTTCATCTGCAAGGTACAAAATATACTACAAGCATGTACATGTACGTTTACATTATTTACTAAACATCAGGCTTGTAAAGTGTTTAAGTGCATGGGAACCAGTTGGATTTCCTAATTACTGGCGCACAGAGACTTCTTGGATGTGGCATGCCTGGACAGCTTGGGAGGCAGATTCTCGTTGAGATTTAGGAAATGGGTAATGAGATAACTCCCTTGAATGTGAACCTTTAAGTGAACCAAACTGAAGAATAACAAGCCATTTTCCCAAATTAAGATTATGGTGATGATTAATGATATTCTTCTTGTTTTCAAATCTACCAGATTCTATGAGTGGAAGAAAAATGAGAATGGCTCAAAGCAGCCATACTTCATCTACTTTGCTCAGGACCATACTATGAATGAACTGAGCATCAACAAGGAGGAAGAGGAGGAAGCTTTGCTTGATATGGAAGTGGTCAATGAACCGGAGGAGGTTGGGAAGGATGACCCAAATGAGTGGAAAGGCCACAGACTGCTGACCATGGCTGGACTCTTTGACAAATGGCACCCACCACAGGTAACATTTACTCCTTAGGTTTTTAGTTTTAACTAACACTCACAGGTCTAACTAAGCTGTGATTTCATCTTCTTCTGAAGCCATGACTAAGAGGAAGCTGGTTGAATTACTATATGAATAGATATGATTTAGCCAAAGAATACCCAATGATCCTTATTAGGGCTATTGACCTCTCCTCTGAGGACTTTACCTTCCAGCAGAAGAATACCCGACAGTATACAAATGGTCTCAGGTGGGATGATACAAGATTTGGCACAAAGTGAAAGATAGAGATATTCTATTTAACGAGGTGAAGCCGAGTTGAATAGTGTACCTCATCTTTCAGAGTGTTGTCATGAAAATTCAGTATTTTTATTACCAGTTAATGGTTATTTCCCAATCATGTGAAATTGTCATCTTACTGTACATATACAGTACAATGTGTAATGTAGACCTATTGGAAGAAAAAAAAAAAGTAATATTGTGAAGGTGTACCAGCTGCCATAATGACATTTTTATTTCCCCCCCCCCCCCCCAACATACTGTGAATTAAGCAATCCTATCATTTCTTAAATTTGCTTTACAGGGTGGGGAACACTTGTACACATATTCTGTGATCACTGTGGAGTCAAATGACAGCATGTCCTGGCTTCACCATCGCATGCCTGCAATCCTTGATGGGGAGGAGGAGATTAAGGCTTGGTTGGAGTTTGGTTCCCTTCAGGCGAATAAAAAGGTCAGCTTTTCTCACACAAACCACTTCTGTGTGCAGATACGACCAGCCTTTCCAAATTTATGTCTTGCTTTGAAACTCCATGTCCTCATACTTGGTGAAAATTCCTCAAATTGTCTTTTTCTTCAAAGTCCAAATTTACTGCATGGGGTTTTGCTGCCAGTGTGACCATGACCCTGTTTAACAGGTACATGTTACACTATTATCAGGATGTATTTGAATTACGGGTATGCAAATCTTGATATTAGTTGGTAAGTTAAAAGAATTGTTATAATTTAGTGGGTTACTGATTTAGTGCATAGTTAAGTATTGTTGCTCTTTTTCTGGCCTGATGGTCTGTTGAGAGAGGCCAGCTTACTAGATATTGCATGAACATTTTGATTTTTAAAAAATGCAAAGTTTCCATGCCTTTTTAAAAATCAATCATTGACAGAAACATTTTTATTTATTGTAGCCTTTACCCTTTACTTGCTCATCATTTTTTTTTTTTAAATAAAAAAAGGTTTAGTATTCCCATTCAAAAAATGAAGCTGTAAATCTGTGTGAAATATTTGTAATAATGGTGTATTTTTAGTATGATAGATAATCCTTCTAAACATTAAGATACATACATTTATGTATTCAACCGGATATTATGTGAGATTTTTGCTGGAATCATATGTCTTGCAAATTCCATTGAGACATGAAATTGAAATGTGGTTTATATCTAGTAGCTGCACCTTCGTGGAAACTAGTAAGGGAAGTCACAGGTCAATTAGAGAAAGCTCCTGTTTAAGATATCCATAGCTGTACAGGTTTGTGATGATTATTTAGAATTGTGAGAGATTATGTTCCTGCTGTGTTGCGTTTCTCCAACAGGCACATTCCCTGATCAGTGCAAGGAGTTGTCTTAAGTTCCATCCTGTCACTAATGCAATGGGCAACATTCGCTACAAGGAGCCAGACTGCATCAAGCCTGTAGAGCTGGGGTGAGTTGAACACTGCTGGATAAATTCCAACTGCCAATTTAACCGATATTCATATTCTT
The DNA here is from genome assembly GCF_964275005.1 of Diadema setosum. Lineage (NCBI taxonomy): Eukaryota > Metazoa > Echinodermata > Echinoidea > Diadematoida > Diadematidae > Diadema > Diadema setosum. Next base: position 37,611,763 of record NC_092701.1, read on the forward strand.
GCATACTGCTTTGGCAGTTTATAAAAAGATGTACAGTGTAGACATTTAAAAAAACAACCCCCCCCAAAAAAAACAAAAAAACAAACAAAACAAAAACAAACTAGAAATGTCGCTATGGCAACTGGTATGCCTCCGCCATAATGCATGATTCTCCTAATAGGTCTATAGTACATGTGGACAATGTGTGATTACATTTTCACAAAACTGGCAAAATATCAAAATGACATGTTTGTCACAAAAGTGTTGAATGTTCACCTTCCTTGACATAGGTTTAATTGGACGAATAGGAGAGCACGTATTTGGGGATTGAAGGACTTTAACTTGACTTTGACCCTTTCATAAGTTTATGCCTTGAGTAAGTTTCAAGGTATGGAGAAAAAATGCAATTTCTGTATTGAATAGTAAATTGTTACCATTTTCATCTGGCCATTGACCCTAAAACTCATAAGAGAATTACTGTCAGGCAGAACATGCATAAATATGTACTTAGTTTCATGATAACTTGAGCCACTTTCGAGATATGGAGGAAGAAGTAAGTTCAGCACTTTCACTTGATCTTTGACCTTTTGACCTTTTTGGCAAAAAACAAAAAACAAAAACAAAAACAAAACTTTCTAGAGAATCACTATCAGGTTAAAAATGCATACACGAAGTTTAAAAAAAAAAATCCTGCTGGCATTGCACAAATATGAGGGAAATAGTAAAATTTTGAAGTGTTGCCCTTGACCTTTGACCCCTGACCTTTGACCCCATGAACCCCAAATTCCCTAACTAATCACTGCCAGTCAGTACATGCATATATACTATGTTCCATGAAGATACCTTGAACTATTTCCAAGATACAGAGAAAAAAGTTAAATTTCACATTTTTTACTTGACCTTTTGACCTTTGACTGCATGATCCCAAACTTTCACTAGAGAATCTTGATTGAGTAATACATGTATACACTAAGTTTCAAGAAAATATCTTCAGGCATGGCGTAGATATGGGGTAAATAGTAAAATTTTAAGCATTTGACCTTGACCTTTTGACCTTTGACCTTGAGCATGTGCACCCAAAAGTTGATAGGCACAACCTCACCCCCTAATACACATACATGCCAAGTTTCATTAGGATACCTCGAAAGGTTTTGGTAGTTACCCTGTCCACAAAATTCATTACGGACGGACGGACGGACGGACAACCCGAAAACATAATGCCTCCGGCACCACTTCGTGGCGGAGGCATAAAAACTGTACAGATCAGATACAGGGGAGGTAACAAATGTTGCACAATGGAAGTTTGTGTGCTTTCTCTGACAAAAAGTCAAGTTTGTTGATCAATCTGTTTGCATTTGCCATTAAGTTCCAACATTTGTACTAGGTACTGACAAAACATGCTGTTTCATCAGAAATGAAGGGAAGCTGTTACCATGTACAATTTGTAATTGCGATGTGATGTAAAACAACATACATGTACCTGGTTGTGGCATGAAACATACTTTGCATATAACCATGTCTTCCACTTGGCTCCTCAACATCTCACTTTTAGCAAACCTGTGAAACCCAAGAGTGAAGAGAGCAAATTCATGGCATCCTGGATGGCCAAGGGGAGTAAGGGCGGTGAAAAGAAGAGCCCCTCGGCCAAGGTAGAAGGAGGCGGAGTACTCAAAGCAATGGAGATGAAGAAGGAAAAAAAATGTGCTGCTGGTGGTCCCCTGAGCAAGTGGCTTGTGAAGAAGGAAAAGACTGAAGAAGAGGATTCAAAGAAAAGAGTCATAGTAAAACAAGAACAGCCATCTCCAAAAAAGAGCAGAGTTCAATAGGAAGAAATGCTTTCATCCAGTGAGATGACATTCTCTCTGCAATAAACTCTTTGTCATATACAGTACATGCCTTGTCCACACTAGGGCCAAGTTGTGGGATGACAACGAAGGATAACACTAATGCTAACTTTATAAACTGAAATAAAAGAAGAACTTGGCTCTCTTTATGAGGAGAATTCAGGTGGAAGTGTTTGTGTATTTAGACTTCATCTAGGTACAATGTGAGTTGAAGCAGCAGGTAAATCAGTACAATATACATGTAATTCAGTTTGTGTTGATGTGAATGACTGCAAGTCACTCCAGCATGTAGCATTCATGTTTCAGTGCTGTCTTCAGTATGTGTGCACAGCCTTGGAAAGTGCTACAAGCACTGTACACTGTACATAACATAATTATTTTACCCAGTGAAAGATGATGTTCATTAGAAGCTGTTTAATTGATGTACAGAAGTTTTGATACGTGTACAATATATTTTTAGGTTAAAAGGGTGCATGAGATATTTTTGACTTGCAAACAGAAATTGTAGGAAAATATTCTACTAATCACTTCCCCCTATTCCACTGATTGTACAGAAGCCCAAGTAGAGCTGCAGTTGATTGTACGACCAGTACAGCTGTATTAGTCATAACATTGATGGTGACTGGCATGAAGGGAACATACAAGTTTGTACAGAATGTTTTATCCAAAGACATTTGATGGCATTTCAAAAACTGTGATGAAGGGACTGGAGTGGCTCAGCATCAGCCATGCAGTCAAATGGCTCAGATTTAAGTCCTATTTGCCCAAATTGTGTATATCATAAAGGTAGATTAAATCAAGTTCATGATTTCAATTTATTTCATGGATTAAAAACTAGTGCAAAGTACAATGTTCATGCAGCTTTCACATGCCCATGTTAGCATGCATTTATTGTTGTTTGACCAGCTTGTGCTGTAGATCTCTATGGTTCACTTTGTGTACAGATAACCCCAGCTAATGTGAAGGCAACATACATAATGTAATATTACACATACAAGCCACTTTTTCGATACAACCATGTATCAATATTCCTGCAAGGGGTTTGCTTAATGACATACAATTTTGTTAGCATAATACCTGTCCTATGCATTTTACATTACCCATATCAATGGAGAAAAAGAGTACAATATTGTTTCCAATATTGTACTCTGCTGTCAATATCGCACTCAAATGTTTCTTTATACGCATGCGCAGTATCGCTTGCAAAGAAAGCAAAGTGCAGTGGCATTGCGCGATGAGGTTGAGAAATGCGCGATGAGGTTGAGAAATGCCATAGGAGTACACGTAAATCGTCTGTGCTGTCTGCGGCCAGCATACAAGTTGAAAGGTTAGATTTTGTAAACAATATAATGGTGAGTGAAACCCTTTTTCATTTTTTGTTTTTTGGAAATTGAATGTGGTGTTGTCGTGGAAATTGGTTTGTATGTGTAATAATAATAATACTGGATTTCTTTCGTGGTATATCAGATATATTGCATTCATCAACATGAATATGTCTGATATACCACTCAAGTGCATCCAATACATATATAAATATTGACCAGGAAGAGATAGTTTATAGATAACAGCAAAAGATTGTTGGTATACTGATTTCAAACACTTGATGGATAATCCATGATTGGGGGACATTCATTTGAAGTAATGTTTAGCTTATAAGATTAAATTTCATTATTACCCACAGTAGAGGGAGCAATCACTATGTTGTCCTTTTTTAAATAAGACTTTTGTGGAGTTTGCTTTGAGCCAGCCTGCTTCTTTGCAAAAAGCATGTACATTATCACCTACAAATGAAAAGGCATTGCAAAAATGCATTTAACAGTGGGAGATAAACCTCTCAATTATAAACATTGTATAAAAGTACCTTCCTGAGTTTTGCCTACATAAAGAACTGTGTTTTTGCAGCCTTAGTACAAAACATTAATTTCACTCAGCATCATGTTGTATTCACCTTGATTCAGTTGTCTGCCTAATTATTATTGAGACAGCTTTATTTATTTGATTTTCTAGTTGGATCTCTTTGTGACTTCATAGACTACATCGTACCCACTGTCTCCTCTGTTCACAAGATGTTTTACAGGTCAATATCTTGCCTGTAAGGGCGGTTCTAGTCTGGTGTTTCCTGTAAACTTATTCAGAAGTGGAGGCAAGTTCCACATGTGTAAATGTACGTGCATAATATGCTGAGAGAAGGAGCCATGGATAAAAAGTGGGCATACTATTCAGTGTATTGACCTCTCATTGTTTTTCTTGTGTGTTTGTGTGTGTTGTTGAATTGGGACAAGTACACTCATAGACCTGTAATACAGGTGGTGACATTGCACAAGTTTAGGTCAGCAAAGGGGAATACATGTACAGTGTAACCCTTTAATATGTCGTCGCTGGGGTGACAAGACCTCGTATCTCAAAAATGTCAAAAAATTTTTTTTTAGCTTTTATTCTAATGGTCAAATAATGGGTCAAGTGATGTCTTGGCCAAATCCTAACTGTATAATACTCCAAAAATGAAGCCACCATGACATGTCAAAGAGAAGGCTTTCCCATTCACTATAGTGCTTTGGCCGCCATTTTTTTTGCTCTCCTGAACATTTGACAATTTTGAGATACGAGGTTTTGTCACCCCAGCGACGATGTACTTGTATAAATTATAGTGACAAGCTTACACTTAAAAAAAAAAATACAATGTAGCAACACTCATTGTTATTAGTCCATGGGCCAAGACCCGAAAAATGGGTTATTGGTACCACCCGAGGTGGCAAAACCTCTTTGGTGTAATTTTGTTTGTCGGGCATAGATATGCTTATCAAGCTATGATAGCATTTCCAAATGAGTAGCTTAGTCATGATAAATGAATTTTTAACCAATTTGGTCTCGTTTTTATATCCCTATACTTCTGAATCGAAACTAACCGCTATACAAAGATGAGCACTGTCTTCTGTATGTCCACAGGTGTTCTGTTGTAAACGCGGTGCGCTCAGTCTTTATTCAAGGCAGCGAAGGGAATATCCAAAGGGTTATGATGTCCACAGCTGTCACGAGGTGCGCTTAGTCTTTATCTAGACCAATGTACCGTTATCATATCTAAAGTTCCTAATAAAAGGGATTATCTATCCTGTTTTTTTACCACCCTCTGAACAAATACATCAGTTTAAAAAAAAAAATCACTCTGTTCATTTACAATTCTATTTATTATAATGTATTGTAGTGTACCGGTACATTGTTTTTGCATTATCTTTCATTGTTGGATGGAAATAAAGCGACAGTGACGGGGCATTAGCGTTTCCACCACAGCGTTTTCACCGGAAAATGATGAATAATTGAAAAATACGGCAAAACCCACGAGGAATTGCTTTTTTGTTTGTTTTTAGATAAAGGGATATACAATTGTACTAGTACACTGTATCATAAGCTTTGGATATTCCTTTCGCCGTCTTGAATAGAGACTAAGCGCTGTGGACATCATAACTTATTTGCCCCAACCGTATAACAGCAGACACATAGTGCGCATAAAAATAATTGTAAAAAGTATTTTTTTTTAATTGATTATGTGTAAAATAATCATATAAAGATAAAGGCGTAAATATTCATATTTGAATGACGCGCCTCAAATACAAAAACAACAACAAATAACAACATAACATTTGAATATTCCCTTCGCTGCCTTGAATAAAGACTAAGCGCACCGCGTTTACAACAGAACACCTGTGGACATACAGAAGACAGCGCTCTTATTTGTATAGCGGGTAGTCTCCATTCAGAAGTATAGGGATATAACAACAAGACCAAATTAGTTGAAAATTCATTTATTATGACTAAGCTACTCATTTGGAAATGCTATCATAGCTTGATAAGTATATCTATGCCCGACAAAACAAAATGACACCGAAAAGGTTTTGCCACCTCAGATGGTACCAATATCTGGCCTGGCCCATGGACTATATAGAGGCTTTTACATGTGCCTGATGGCTAAGAAAGAAATGTACTGCAGATGTTCAATAAGTATATTGATTTTGTGATCATGACTAAACATTAGGTCAGTTTGTGGTCTATGTGAAAGAAGCAGATTGTGGATTCCAAATTGACTAACATCTTAATCCTAACCAGGCTGGGCTTTTTGGCCTGTTCTGTGGCTGGGGGAGGGTTGATTCAACCCCCCCCCCCCCCCCCCCCCCCGAGATCTCGGCTGTCGATCGCGCAATCGTCCTGAAAATTGGCATGTACATTACTTGTCGCGTAATCTACCAAATCTTAAAAGAAAAAATGGAATTTTTCATTTTTATACTTAATATTAATTAATATGTGTGAAATCATAAATTTTGCTCTAAATCAGAAAATAAAGCTAATGGCATCCTAATTTTTGGTGACATTATTCCGTGTAGCATTTGTAACAATGTACTTGAAAAAAGATATCTGGTATCAAAGTTAATTTCTTATGTATTCTATTGTTTTATGAATTTCTTATGTATTTCTTTGTTTTCTGACTTTTTTTCTTTTCCACAAAATTCATTACAGAACCTATTTTAAGCATAATTATGCTAAAATTGATTGATTTGCAGCCATTGAAAGTGAAAACGTATCTTTTTGAATAAGGTGAGAAAACTCTATTATATTTGCATAGACTTTGTACACAAAATCACTCTTTTAGCCATTTTCGGTCTGACAAGCATGTACATGTATAAAAGGTCGTGCAGCGTCGTAACGGTATATCTGATTTTCGCGTAAATGGTGTCATAAGCTGTGCGAGACTTGAAAGTAAAAAGTCTGTGAGCGGCGCAGTCAAAAAAATTCGCGCGGCAGAATGGTTGCAGAAAATGTCGAAGGGGGGAGGTTGATTCAACCCGCCCCTTTTAGGGAATTAACACAGTACAAGTACGGTACTGTTTGTTTTTTCATACATTGTCTCTGTAAGCTTTACTTGTGAAAGATTTGCATTAGATTTGCACACAATATCACAGATCTGAGCTTTTTTTGGCTGACATGCATGTACAGAACATTATGTACATGTAACTTCAGAATGGTGTCCCTGGACATTGCAAATTTGGTCTCACAATATGCATAAAATGGCATGAAAAAAAAAAAAAAAATCTTTGTGCGTTGCGGAGCACATTGCGGAATGTGGCCCTTTGACCAGTACATGTAATAATCCGTCAATTTTTTTAATTCTTTACAAATTCCTGGATCCAGACGATGGTTCCGATAATTACCAAAATTGTGATGTTCTGTTTCTTGTGTTGTTATCAACTTTTCCTGTAAAGTTTTATCGAAATCAATTCACAATCTTTTTAAAGTTTTTTTTGCACACAGACACAGACAAACCACTGCAACAAAAACAACCTCCTTTAAATGGAGGTTATGACTAGAAATACCTGTAGGAATGGTGATTGGCATCCAGTGTGTCAAGTTATCCTACACCATCCTAGACCACAACCATTTTGCCACCATCAAATCTCACTGAAACCCATAGGGGCCCACATCAGGCTCTTTCATAGTTGGCCTATGTTTTATGTATTAAAAGCACATTTCGCAGCATGGGTTTACATATTCTACACATTGTATATCAACATGAATTCCATTAAAGAAAAAAAGAGTAGGACAGAATTTTGATATTGTGTACTTCACAGAGTGATTTTAATTGAACAAATACAATGTAGTAATGATCATAACATGATCTCCACTGGCACATTCAGCCCAAATCCTTTGATATTGTAGGTACATAACATCAACTGCAAATTTCTCTGGCCAGTTTAATTTCAACACATTTCCACATTTTGTGCATGTACTGAGTATCCGTTTAGACACTAATCATACATTTCCACATGCAATACTCTCAGGGACTACATTGTAATAATAATAATAATAATAATCATAATAATAATTGACAGTGCTTATAGCGCAGAACACAAAGTGATACGTGTAATGTCCCTATGCGCTCCAAAAAAGAAAAGATTATACATTTGTACAAAAACATGCAATTCCAATTACAGTAATGGTACCGAGCTCAATGTTTGCTTACACTGTAAACAAATGCGTTTTCAAGGCAGGCTTGAATCTACATGTATTTATATCAGTGATTTGTCTTAATTTCTGAGGTGAATTATTCCATAAGGTAGGGGCATTAACCCTACAAGGGCCGAGCTTTTTTGGCTATGCTAAGACTGGGGGGGGGGGGGGGGGGGGGGAGGGGGATTCCATCCCCCCCACCCCTAGATCTCAGCCATCGCTGGTGAGATCGCGATGAAATTTTGCATGCGTGAGACCCACGTCATAATCTACAAGATTGTGTCATATGATTTTTTGAAACAATCAATTTCTAATCTTAACTAATTAATTATGCAAATTAAGCTCACGATCATATTTTAGCCTAATTAAAAGCATTGAGAGTCTAATTTTTAATCTGTAAATCTGTTATAGCATATTCAACAATTGTACATCACAAAAACTTCCAAAACTCATTTCAATTCTTATGTATTTTATTGTTTTTCAGAATTTCTTATGTATTGCCTTGTTTTTCAACTTTTGTTTTTTTCTTTTTTTTATTGGAAATTGTCACTGACCATTTTTCTACAATAACTAGCATAAAATTAATCAATGAAAGTGATTAATTGTAAAAATAATCAGGTTTTTATGACTTTCATGACAGAGCACTGTTTTCCATAGGAGATGTACTCAAAATCACAAAATTGTGCCCATTTTGGGGCGACATTCCATTACAAAAGTGGGCGTGGCTTCGCAAAAGTATGCGCAGATGTTGCAAATTTGGTCTCAAAAGTTGCGCGAGACTTGAACAAAGTCAAGGAGCCTCGCGATGAGGCCTTTTCGTGTTATAGAATTATAGTGCAAAATGTCGAGGGGGGGGTGGATTTGTTTTATTAAATTAAATTAATTTTCTTTTTCTTCAGGCAAATCACGTCACTTTGCATATTTCTTGACTTACATACGACTGCAACTTCACTATGGTAGTATGGGGTAAGGTCACATATTACTGCATTCTATGGCAAATGACAAGTACAAAGCAGAATAAATACAAGAATACAAGTGTGTAGCTGGTTTTTCAGCTACATATTGGCACATGGTTTTCTTTACTTTAAAAACGTGTATTGTTATCCGCTCAGTTTTTACCATTCAATATCAGAGCATATTGAACGAAATGCATAGGCCAACGTATTAATTCCCCATAGGCTATCGTTACTTGCCGTTCAAGATCACACCATATTCAATTCTGTCTCGTCTGTTGCGCGAGCGCTTGCTGAATGCGCAAACGCTTGCTAAATGCGCTAACGCTTGCTACTAGTGTGCGTCGTTTCGTTACAATTCACAAGTGCGCAAACATCTTGCTAGTTGTTTGTTTCATATGCAGTTTTAGGGGCTTCCCCTGTTCAACGCTGGGATGTGACTGCCGAGTCAACTTCAAAGACGAGTAGAAGCCCGGTAATTTTGTGCAGTTTATCGTTGCTGGGGTGACAAGACCTCGTATCTACAAAATGTCAAATGTTCAGGAGAGCCAAAAAACATGGCGGCCAAAGCACTGTAGCGAATGGGAAAGCCTTTCCTTTGACATTCCGTGGTGGCTTCATTTTTGGAGTAAGACAATTGGGATTTGGACAGGACATCACTTAACCCATTATTTGACCATTAATCAAAAAAAGTCATTTTCACCAAAATTGCAGATACAAGGTCTTGTCACCCCAGCGACGTTATGCTTGCTCTACTCGATTGTATAGATGATAATAATTATATTGGATGGCCTTGATTCATGGAATACCAGGGAATATTGCACTCGTTAGGGTCAATATTGCACTCATCTTCGACTCGGGCAAAATTGGCCCTAACTCGTGCAATATTCCCTGGTATCCCATTCATAGCCATCCAATATAATATAATTGTCGGATAAGCCGCATCCAGGCTGTAAAACAAAAAAACAAAGCCAAAAAAACCAAAAAAAAAAAAAAGCCGAGGGACTTCCTTCTACTCAAAACTTCATTAATATTCGACATCATTCTTGATGCAACACTTTCCTATTTCTACCTGTAGTTTAAATGTGTTTCCAAACAAAAATTTATGTTTGTACTGTTTTAAGGTGTTTTTTTTTTTGGTCGATGAAAACTGTGTGTCACGATTCTGAATGATATTACTGTGTCTAGGACCCTACTGTGAAGAATGACTGTGCATGTGTACACTCATACACACTGTACAATTCAATAGCTGAGTATTGCGTCAAACAGTGTTACTTTGTTACACTGCATGCGTGCAGGATTGCAATTGCCACTATGGCTATGCACATCAACTTACTCCTACACTGTGCTTTCTTTTAAACACATTTCTTTAAATGTGTGCTCTTTTTTTTTCAATACACATTTTTTTAAATGTCCTCAAAATTGGCACCAGCATCGGTGATAAGTAGGTAATGATAAAAAAGTCACTTGACTACAGAACATAGCATTGTCTGTGATCAATTCAGTGGTCGACACCCCATTGCTCATTGGCATATTGCATAGTCCCATACACGATTATGTGTGTAGGTTACGCAGGTGATTCTCTGACTTGGAAAGATAATTTGCTTGTGCTGGCGTATAGACCTCACCCCGACTTCACTGCTTTATTTTTGTTAAAAATAGTTCAGCCTTATCACCGGCGAATATGGTAAATTGAAACATTTCGTCTTTTATTGACTCAGTGGATTATCTAACATATTATGCTCTGTTGTCTTCAGAATGCAGAGTTGACTGTAAGACAAAACTGGCATATTGCACGAAATGTTGGTTGAATGATCTAGCACTTCAGTAGCCAGTGTTTTTGGAAATTAAGATATAGTGTTTATGAATAATGCAGGCTGATTTTAAGCATTGGAATGGTAAATGAAGGCTAAAAAATGCTAACATACCATCCTTCAAATAAATATACACATTACCATTGCAACAGGACTGTCAAATTAACACAATTATGCATTTCAGAACAATCTGATCTAGAGTTCTGTGAGAAAGCCACACTCTTTGTCGATGAATTTCTCTCTTAACCTTTCCACAATTCTTACTCTTGTCTTCAATCCCTTCTAGCCTTGTGGGATCAATAAAGATGTGACAGGTCAATCGTAACTTCCCTTCAATGTCTTCTTTCATCTCCTCTGTTTACCCTGACTTGTCTATCTCCCAACTATAACCATAGACATTATCTCACTTGGACAGGGAACTGCTATCTTACATTCCTTCCATCCCTCCTTTGGTCTCTCCTCCACTCTTCTCTCTCCTCTCTTAATCTGCCTCCATCACTTCTCTCTCTATCTTGTCTCCTTTCTCTACTTCTCTCTTCCCTCCCTCTCACATTGCCACCAATTCTACTTCTTTCTTCCATCTTTTCATTTGTTCTTCCTCTGTTGTTCATCACACTCCTCTCTTCCCTCAATCTATTCTGTTCACTCCTCTCTCTAGACCTACTATTGGACCTCCTACTTGTATGTCTTTCACCTATCCCTCTCTCAGATCTAGAGCTACTTCTTGACCCTACACCCCTTCCATCACTTCTTCCAGTCCTGTTGTATCCTCCATCACCCCTTCTCATCCTTTCTGGATCCGGTGTTCTCTCTGAGTGCTGCCTCTCCCTTCCTTCGGCATCATGTCTTCTTTGTCCATGGTTATCTTGTGGTCTCAATTCAGCATTACTTCCTTTTTTTCCTCCTGCTCCACCTCCTTGTTCATTCTCTCCATGCTCCCCTATTGTAAGGCTCCCGTCATCCCGATCCTCGTCTTCTCTGTTGCCTATTTCCTGCTGCCTTCTTCTCATCAGGCATTTCCGCTGGAACCACAAATGAGGGAAATTTCCCTTCTTGAGGGCGTTCTTTGCTGCCTCCATCTGAGCGTCCTGGATGTTGGAGGCAGTGCCTGTTGCCATGCGCTTGCTACGGAAATAGACTGCCACCGAATACTGTCGTGAGTTTGTTGGTCCACTCTGACTGATGACCTTGTAGCTGGGGACGTCTGGTTCCTGTCCTTCCACCCTGAGAGTCAGGCAACACTGCTGGAGCTGAGACTTGGCATCGTTCCAGTCTTGAGTCTCGATGAAGACCTGGTAAATGGTGGTAATACATAGACAAAAATATAGTTGGTTGAATAACATCACTGACGCATCATAAATTCTGTATTATATGAAAATTCCATTTTACAATGCTTCCATACTGTATTAAACTCCTGCTGCAAGACCAACAATGTTTTGAGAGCAATTCATAGCTTGCAGTTAATGTTTCTGATATACTATGCTGAGTGGTAGGCCCTATAACTACAACAACAAAGAAATACTGTGACATAGGCAAAGGAATAATGCGCATATAATGTGCAAGACTCAAATTTGACAAAAAGTTTTCATGCAAGTACTAACATTTTGACTTGACAATCACCTTTATGCAATGGGTAACATCTGATTGTTGAGAATTGCTAATGCTTTTAATTGCTTTCAGTTTCATTTCTTGAGAGGTTAATGTGAGCTTTGTGGATTAAGTTATTTGTGAAGTACATGGGAGCTTTGATGAAATGTTACACTGACAATGAACATTACTGGGACCCCAGTGAGAGCACAAACATACATGTGACCCTGAATCACAAAACCAACAAATGACCAGAAAAGATTTTTTTTTCTATTTTTATTTGTTTTGTTTTGTTTTCTTTTCTTTTTAGTGGTGGTCAAATTATAAAAGTGATTTTTAGCATAATTTTCATAAACAATTCAACACATGACCTAATGATGAAAAATATGCAAGCAGGAATGCGGAAAACCAACCACTGAGTCAGAAAAAAAAATGGGCCTTAAAACATGTGAGAGATACTACTTCCTCTCATGCTCCCCGGAGAAAGGGTATCTTTGTTATTAAACATTAAAAGTTTAACCCTGATTCATTTAAGTTGACTAAAAGTGTGTGTTTTAAAGACCTGGCAGCCTGGGGAGAGAAGTGAAGGTACGCCTGATTGAATCTATCTTCATTCACTGCCCACTGGGGTACAATTTAAAAATCATTAAAGCAGGCCTGCTATAATAGAATTGCCTGCTAGCTAACATGTGCACCAATGTGTATTCTCATTGGTAACCTCAACTTCAGTCAAGAATTGTTGGCTATACATGTATGTGTACTGCATGTGAAGCTGTACACTATCTGTTAAAGGGATTTCCAAATTTATCTTAGTCAGTCAAACTTTCCCACTGCATGGTCTTCCCATGCTACTGGGTCTTTCAGGTTTACTGGAAAATCAATCAATAAGACTTTTAGTGGATTTTGTGAGACAGGGCCATACATACACAAATGTACAGCCATAGACACACAAAAATCATGAAGACATTATATCACTAGTGTCTGATAAATACCTTGAGCCTTGGGTAGAAGACTACACTACAGAATGTCTCTACTGCAGTGAGTCCATGGTCGACATACATTGCACCAATCAAAGCTGAAAACAAGGATAATGAACATGACAAGCTAGAACTTTTATTACCTACTATATTCATAAACTATCTTCAGGAAATTTTTTAGGAATTAAAATAAAATACAATTATTCATTTAATGTAGGTTGTACATGCTCTATGGTTCATCATCACAATTCAAGGAATTATCTGTTCACACTGTCACAAATGTACACACTAATAATTATGTACATGTATGATGTACTGTATGCATGGTTGTTTTAATGTGTATGTACACAGGTGGACCAGATTAATGGAGAACATTCTATATGATATAGATAGTCTATAGTACATACAGGCTGACCAGATCAGTGGAGAATTTTCTAGGTGGTATACAATGTAACTACAGTACATGCATGTGACAGGAAATACATTATAGCTCACTCAATCTAGAATGATTTCACCCATTCCAGAATGTTCTGGGAAGTGCTTACATATTTGGCCGAGTGAGGCACTGTCCCTGTAGCCCAATGTGATTGGTAGTTATTTTTGGCAATGATGTTATGCACATAGTTAGGCAGTGAGTCATCCAGGATTCCTGGAACTTGGACTTGCTAGTTTGTATATTCAAGTGTGTAGCCCCAGGTTGGAGAAAATTACAGAATGTGCTAGAAAGGGGTGAATGGATATATAAAAGCCAGAGAAATTCCGAGGTAGGCAGAGTACCCAACACCACTGCTCTGAGAGTTACGTCACTTCTGGCTCTGAAGCGACTTGTTATAGTCAGTCCTGTGTTACCTGCTGACCTGCTATACAAACTGTGTTTGTGGAGATAAGGCCTGGGAGACATTTTGCCTGCAGAGAATTAATTTGCCTACATTGGAGATAGACTCCATATTTTAATATCAACGGACATTGCTACGGCAAAGCTGTGACGGGCTGGATTCCTAGCTGAACATTATTAAGTGAATCATCATTCAACGCATCGACTGGACGTGGTCGTCATAACGTTGGATTCTGCACATTTCGCCGTGGACATATATCGTGGATTTTACCCCGGATCTATACCGTGGACTATCGTAACCTGCGCCTCTGGATTTACGTCGGAGGTATCATTCATCGGTGCATCGTGGATTATTCATTTGTGCATCGAGCATCATATTTGGACCTTTCCAAAGGAGTACTTGATTTCAGATACGTCTAAGTGATTCCACTACTGATTTATAATTGTTTTATTGATCATTATTGTACTGATGTGAAAACCGATTACGAGTCTGTACCCACAATATCACTGTTAATAAACCGCCTGAACATTAGTTGATTGTTTCTTTTGTGCGATCATTCTCAGAGTGATTTTGGTCGTAACAACACTATTACAAACTTTTGTGAAAAGAAACAAAATAAAAATGTCAACAAACTGGCAAATCACAATACGAATTCAACACATTCTGCATTTTGTCACTCACTTATCTCAAATACAAATCAAAAAAGTTACTGACATTAAGGCCAAGTAAAAAAAGAAAGTAGTTTCTCGTCCGGGTTTTTTGAGCAAGGCGATGAGGGAGGTCCTTACTATTTGATATCTTACTATTTTTTCGAGGATTGTCAAAATGAAAGTAATATGTGTTTCTCGTCCGGTAATTCTGAGAAAGGTAAAGGGGAACGAGAGAGGGCTTTACTATTTTCTATATCCAATTTATGAAATGAAATATCACTCTGGTAGCTGTGTTATGAGAGACCAGGTCCCAAGTGTATGTCTTGCCTGCACTCTGTGCATTTTCAAACAAATTATGTACCATACTTGAAATGAAACTTCATGCATGCAGAAATACATTTGTTTTTTCTTTCCACTACAGATGTCGAGGGAAAATGACCATCTTAAAACTGGTATTTAGTGTTGTAATGGCATTTCTGATACCAGTGTACTTGCAATTCTGATGTATTGTGCTATAGTATTGAAACAGGTATAAAACATGTCTTTCAACAAATGTACGACTGAAATAAATTCCATGATATTAAAAACACTGCTTTATTTATCATTGGTGTTTGTGACTTTTTGTGTCCACACAGCTGGTATGTATCTGCATTTCTTCACAGTACAATTGTAGCACATTCAACTGAAAACTGGCTTGTACAATTGCAGATGGATGTCAAAATGATACTGATATGGCATTATAGCATTAAACATTTAAAGATGTTTCTTCATGTTCTAAAAAGACATTTGATAATCACTCATCATTTGGATGATGAATGATTGTATACCACACTACAGATGATACGACTCACGGCCGTACATCGTATACAAAGAAAAGTATCCCGCAGAAATACGAGACAAACCAGAATCCGTGGAAACGTTATTTATTTTGTAGATACACTCATTTAATAATTCTACATTTGCTGGAAAAGCGCATTCATTTTATCTTCAAAATATAACAATACATCGCCGTCAGATGCAACGTTACAGAGCAGAGTGTCCGGGCCTCTACACAGCTACAGACACGCGCGAAGCACACTTTGCCAATAAACGGTGCGGCACGGCCACAGCATTACCGTACCTTCCGACACTGCACGCACATGCACATAGTCACAATGACAGGAAAATGTATACAAACTCCATACAATCCTCACAAGAATTTGTACAGTACAATTCATCCGCTTAAAATATGAGAAACAGGGAAAAATACGAACAATGTGCGAAATATGCGTGGAATATCAGCGATTGTTCGCAAAAATGTTGCCGCTATCGCGTTCACGACGTACCGAGTGCGTTGTACAATGTACATCACAGCCCAGGCCCGCCCGCGGCCCGCCCATCCAACTACAGTTTGACTGCTTTGTGGAGCAGTGTGAAATGCATGCGTTATTACATACGCACTACAGAAGCTACAGCTGTACTACAGCTAAGTAGAGGACGCAAGGCGTAATTAGAAACGAGACATAACCATTGGTAGGTGAATATTATTGTCAATTTCTTTTTTTCAGCGGCCGAAAAAATAGTAAATATCAAAAAAGTCGATTCGGCAACTGAAAATCGATGCGGGCAGGGAGCGGGCTGGGACGAGAATCATGAATTTCTTGGTATTTTCAGCGCCATTTTGAAAATAGTAAATAGTAAAAAAATCAATGCGGCGGCCAAAATCGATGCTCGCGAGGACGAGAAACTGGTTTCTTTTTTTACTTGGCCTAATACTTCTACAAAATTGCTACCATTACTAGTATCAATAATAACGATGTGACAAATTATACTGACAATGATGATAATAATACAAGTTTTATCACGCACACGCTTCAAAATTTGCACTTAGGTTGCAAATATAGTGATGAGTTAAACAAAATATACAAGAAGGCATGAAACATTTCCCCCCCCCCGGGGGGTCTCTTCAATTGGTAGGTGCATTCACAATTCAGAATTACGATCGTCTGGTAGTGTATATACATTTATCAATTTCAGCAGACATATGTGACCCTCATAAAACCAACATAAAGTCACCAGATATGGATTTTTAGTTACAGGCAGATTCTGTAAGAGCAGACTTTAACCCTAATCAGGCTGGACTTTTTTTTTTTTTTTTTTCTTGCTATACTAAAACCGATGTTTGGTGTATGCTGAAGACAAGTCTTGAGACTAGACTATCAATTTTGTTTCCCTGGTCTCTTTGCTTACCTTCCACTAAGTCAGCCATAATCTTCATTGGAATACTCTTCTCATTCCTATACCTGTCCTGAGTATCAATGATGTAGTCCACTAGGCCCAGGTCCCCAGCCACAATGGACTGGGTCTTGTTGTTTACCAAGGAGCTCCTCAAGAGCTGGACAAAAAAAGGGACAGGAAACAAGAAACTTAATTATTTATTAATTCTATGCACAAGAGTCCATGCGACAGCTTGTGTGTGTGTGAGTGTCACTGCAAGTGTGTATTGCTGGAGTCATTATAAAAACAATCATGGCTACTACTAAAACACTGATCAAGTCAATGTTTATTTATGTCCATGTAGGCCAAGTTGTTAATCAGTTGCAATAATGAAATTGTTACATTCAAAATCTGTCCTGATGAAGTGGTTTTTGGTTCCAATCAAGTGGTGAAAATAACATGTGAGAAGTATGTCACATAGAATTCTGCTGCACTTAATTAGGGCTCTCACTACAAGCAGTTCTGATTATTGGGAGTGCACTGTATTATCGCTCTGCAGTGATGTCACAAACTCCTGTAGTCTTCTCATCCAGCAATGGTAGCACCAAAACTTTAGAAAGTCATAACTTTTGTATGGACTGTCCAATTTTCCTCCACTTTATTAGTTTGCTATAGTAATATTGCTGCATTTGCTCAGTCCACATATATATTTGGGGAAAGTTCTACTTGAAATCGTGCTTTCTTAAGCAGAAGAACTACTTACTGATAAGTGCCCCTCATGATGGTCAGGGAAGTGTTTGTAGAGGTAAGTGGACACGACCAGCTGTAGCACAGAATCGCCCAGGAACTCTAGACGCTGGTTGGAGCCCCTGTCAGATACAGGCAACAGGATAGAAAGGAGAAGTAGTCACAAATGACAGAGCTCCTAGCTTTGTGTTATCATTTGATGTTTTGTAATCCATCCTTTCCTTTTATCAGGTCAAAATATCTTTATCAAAAATCAATACAGTACTCTCTGCATAATCGGGTGGGCTCGGGCAGAACGTTTCTTACCCGATTAAGCGGAGTACCCAACTAACAGAAGAACACGTCTCATTCACATTTGACACACACAATGTGCAAGTACATGCATTGTACACTGCACCAAACACCTTCATTGTATACTTAACGTGCACGCTTGCATGGCACACTTTCCGTACCTTCCATACACTTGCCCAGTCACGGACAATAATTTACACTCCTTGCGCTCCTTGTGATCATTTCGGAAAATGCATGCGTGTTAGCGCGGAGTCTATAGCCAAAACGACAAAGTTTTCTGAAGACATATTTGTCCGTAAAAAGTGTGTTCAAGTCATGTCTGTCTATGCAATTGTGAGTGCCAGCTACATGTGTGATGTTTGTTTCCGTGTGGCAAGTCGGTACGTGTACATGTGTTTTCATGTTTAATCACTCCCCAAATGATAGGTCTTCTTTGCAAATTAAGCAGAGAATATGCAATTAGCCATGGAAAATTTGACATTCATGATTTCTTAAAGTGATACATCTGCAAGATAAAATGTGGGTAAAAATGAGATTAGAAGAAAATTACTTACCCGTTTATGCAGAGAGGCAACCCAATTATCAGGTAATTATAATGTGCATTGGAAGTGATTTTGACATTACTACCAAATTAAACGGAGTACCCGTGGGTACGCGGAGAGTACTGTAGTGGGTCTGTAACCCACACATAGACAAATGGAGACTGAGAAATATAACTACCGGTAGCTGATATTGTTTTATGTCATATTCAGAAAAGAAAGAAGCTATTTTATGCAAGCAGACTGCTTTCTGCTATTTCCAAGGCCTTGGTGTATCTGGTACAATAAATGCTCAAAAACAATACAAACAAAACAAAAAGGACACCAAGTGCCTTTTCTGGCTTTAAAAATGGGACAGGACATATCTGTAATGTCCTGTACTTACTAACCACATCATCAACAGATGGTATATGAACCATAATGGTCAAACTAAAATAAGAATGGTTAGGGTAAATTCATTGGCTGCTGGGCAGCATTAGATTGTCACACACTCTGTTGTATTGTAATGAAGGCAAATCAGGTTGGTGGTTTCAATTCAGATAAACAAAAGCACTACACTATGATCATTATTTGATTCAAGAAATAACCGAGACAAACAGTCATTGTAATATTTGCTCCAGATTTGTGATTTGAAAATACATTGAACAATACTCATCAAGATGTGAGCCTAATGCGAACAGACCTGGTGAGGTTGGTGTATCCTACAGTCCTCTGGGTGAAGGCTCTGGCCAGGAGACGAATGTGACGGAAGTGGATACCAGTGTCCTTCTCAAAGTTGGTCAGTTTCTATTAAAACACAGTTAAACACCCTCAGAGGAGTCTACAAGTACATTACCTTGGATACCTTTTTGACAGTTCATACATTTACAAACACTTCTTTACATTACTTTTAGGCTGAAATTGTGTGATTTTGATTTATATTTAGGGATATAATCTCGCAATTCCACTCATGGCGATGTCAACAACAACAACAAACCTAAACATGATTTATATACAGACTGGAAACAACTGTCAGCATCATTAAAATTCAAACTCTGCTGTCTGAAATCATACCCCTACTGTGTTGCGATATCATCAATATTCTGGGAGCGTAATCAATATAAAATTGAAAGATTTCAGATAGTAATAGAAATCTTTCATTTTTTTTTCAATTCATTGTTGTCTAGTTTGTATCCAACGAAAGGTACCAGCAATTTTCTGATGTTAATATTTATTTACTTTTGCCTTCAATGCCCAATCTTGATCTACCCAAATTCTGCCCTACTAGTAATTCATCTTCTGTTTTCTGTTTAATAACTTGAATATTAGACAAAGTCAAATACTAGAAATCAGCAAAGTCTGCCTGACATATCCAATCTAATTTAGGATAGGGGAGAAGCAGAGCACATCATTCAGCAATGTCATTAAATTTCTTCAAATTAGAAGATAGTGCACTTACCGCCCTCCAGATGGAAGAAAAGTCTCTTGTCATCACAATTATATCAGAAGAATCATGATTGTAACTGAGATATTTCTTGCATCTTACAGCAAATTACTGTAATCATGATTCTAAAATCTTGATTAGCAAATCAAGGTGCAGAAGGTATTCACATTCTTGATTTGCTCTGTTTGTCTGAAAGGCTCGACGCCATAACATGACTGGGGAGGTGGAGCTTATCTTGACACTACATTTCATTCCCCCCTGACTGTGCAAAATGTAACAGAATCTGCCTACACTGCACCAGCTAGCATGCGTTTTGCAAGTTTGATTCACAATGAAGTAAGCTTGTACCTCCAAAACTCGCATCAAGATCACCAACATGATTCACAAAGATGAACACAAGAGAGATTTCTCTATCATCTGATAGACCTCTTATTCTCCTTGACTCATTGTACCTTTAATGTGGCAGAACTCTCAATCAGATGTCTGTCAGTCTCAGGGAAGTCAGACTACATCAGGGAATGAATGGTAGTGTAGAGAAAGACAGAGACACATACAACCACATTGAACACATTATACTTGCAGGTAGCTGTGGAATTGTGCAGTCTTGATATGCCTTGAACAAATGAATTGTTACAGTTTGATTTTCCTCAGTTTTTTTATTTCTCCTCATCAAAGACAGAAGAGAGTTTGGGCCAAGTTACAGCTCTAGCAACTCATTTCCTTCATTTCTGTCATAATGATGATGATGACAACAATGACAAAAACAACATATCAATAGCAAATGATGATGATGATAATAATAATACTGATAATAACAATAATTTTAACTACTTTTGAGAATTCGGACCAATAGATTCAGTTGAGCTGTGATAGGCATTACAAATGTTCTAAAAGAAATCTCCACTGCATTATGTACCAAACGGTTAAATTTACATGGGGTAAATATACACATTGTCAGTTTTTCACAAATTTCAACAAATAATCAAATATCATTTGAATTTTTCAAGAGATTGCCATGGACATTTCTCTCAATCATCCATCACATTTTAGTCACTTTCACACTAATAAAGACAGCAAAAGAGGAGTTTTGAAACAGAATTTTTGGATTAAAAAATCTAGTTTTAACAGAAAAAGATACATGTATAAAGGGTATTCATATGGTGGAGCTACTATTTACTACACTCCACTGCGCATTACAAAATAAGCCAATGCAAACATTACTCATAACATAACATAACATAACATAAAAACGTAACTATCCTTGCAGACTGGGTGTTCATGTTTGATGTATTCTGGAGCGTATCCCAAAACTCTGACCTGGGACCCCTTCTTTCTACTTTGCATGTTAGTGGGTTGATCTGCAAAGTGCAACATAACAAACATTGTGCAGAGATTCAAGAGTTTATAAAATTCCAGCCATTACCTGCAGTGGGTCTCTTGGATGTAGTAGCCATATTTGTTGCAGGTGTTCATTCTCAAAGAGCAGCTTGCCAAAGATCATCCTCACATGATCAAGCCCCGCCTCAAGGTACAGTGCCCCCATCACTGCCTCAAGGCAGTTGGCCATTGCATGTCGAAGGTCGTAGGGTCGACAGAGGTCGGGCCCATGGGCGTACAGCATATACTTGTCCAAATCTAGCTTCTGTGTATGAGATTAGAATATAAAATCTAAGTGTTAGCCTAGAGTTATGTCACTGTTGACTGGTCTAGTGATATCTTTAACTCTTGATTATGAAATTTCTATTCAATAAAGACTGTATGAATACTGTTAAACAAGAAATATCCGCAACATGAAATTTTTGCGAATTGCTACTGGCATTCAATGTATATAGTGTTGACAAGAACTTTCGTGAGCATTTTAATTTTGTGAATCTTGGCTCCTCACGAAATTCGCAAAAAAAAAAAGATTTCGTGCACAAAAAAAAATTTCTGGTTTTACGGCACAACATTAGTAATATCCATTTTTACTGTGTGTATATCTGTTTGTTTGTTTTTAAACTTGTAAGTCATTACAAGGGTGTAGGGGGTCTGAATAGAGAGGTAGCACCTTCGATATTCTGGTGTGCTGCACCATACTTGTAGGTTGGACAAGCATCTGTATTCATTAGTCTATTAGAATCTCCTCTAGTAATACAATGTAGTATAGTGCATATGCACTGTTACAGTACCACTGGGCAGGAATGACCTTCAAACCAGCTGTACTGTGGGCCTGGCACAGCACACCATTGACAACACATTAGCACATATGTCCCAAGTTGTCTTTGCACCCTTGTATGTGCATGAGCCTTGCTTGGTTTCAAAGGGAGTGTACTCATGCCCCCATCATGTTAGCTTGCAAGAGTATGCGGTGGCTTCAGAATGTCTGGTGATAGGGTAAAGTCAGACAGACATAAGCCAGACATAATATGATATTGGCATCATTGCTCCTTTACCTCTGAAGAAAAATTTCTCCTTGATAATGGATAAACTTTAACTATGATTTCACTTGAAATAAAAATTTCACCAATCTATGAACAATATCAATCTTTGGACATAGTATAATGCCACCTCAATGAGTCTTACTATTTGAGATGATGAATCTAGGCAAATATGGAATCATGAAATTTCCTTGAAGTAAAGTATGGTCAAAGTGAAACAGGACATTACAAACCTTGGCAAGGACTGAGAGGTGTTGATTTTGGACCAGGGCTACCCTGTAGGAGGCCAGTCCACCCTCCTCAAGGTCAGGGAACAGGTGGTAGAGGTGTGTGCTGGAGAGGAATTCAATCACAGCATCACCGAGGAACTCAAGCCGCTCATAGTTTTTGACATGAGATCGTATGTCATCATCTGTCGCTTTCTTGGACATGATGCGGTAAAGCTGATTTATGCCTGAAAGATGTTTACAGTCATATAAAACAAAAAAGAGGTTTACATGGCTGTTTTTGTTCTTTTGAATTTATGTCCAGCAAGACAACTTAGCTGCTGAAACATGAAAATTTAATTAGGTGGGAAGAAGTTTTACATCCAAAGCAAATCAGAATGATTTTTTACATATGATGATAAGGGGAAGTGTGGGAGAGTTGAGCCACTGGGAGAGTTGATCCAGGCCACCTCACATCTTCATAGTGACTGACAGCAGTCAGCTGCTGCCATTTCTTGTTCATGCCTATGATTAACTATATGCCAGTGTACGAGGCAGCCACGTGAGATGAAGCATGACAAAATAGTTGAAGAAAAACCATTTTTGGTCACCAAAAGTGAATGTCCACTTGTCAGATATGTGGTTTTCTCTCACACCTATTGTAGAGGATAAGTGCGAATCAGTTGGAGTAGCAGATAGTCTGTATATCATTTGTTTCTTTCAGCAAATTTCAACATGTTTGGTGTGGTCACTTTCGTAGGTTTTGAGGGTTAGTTTAAATGGCGACTGTGGGGAGAGTTGAGCCAACGTGTCGAGGGAGAGTTGTGCCATGGCTAAACCCTGTATTCCAATGGCTCAGCCCTCAAGTGGCTCAACCCTCCCTTGAAGTGACTCAATGAGTGTCATTTTTTGGTCAAAGAAACAGGTCTGCAATTGGATGAGGTGAGGAATATTGGAAAGGTATGTGGTGTTCTCGCCAGGGGTGACACCCTACAGGCGGTTTCTTCTTCCTAACACCAACAGCTGACTTATTACGCAAATCCAATCAGGGTGCATCTAGAAATCCTGATCATGTGATCGTAGGTGGACCCCAATAACATCCACATTATCCATCCGATGAACCGTAAGTCAAACAGATGCCCCGCCCCCTCTGTTACCATTACACCATCTTTCCTTAGATAGGTTTCCATAGTCATTTTCTTTTATAAGCCTGAACTTCTTAATATGATATGTAGGGCCTATAGCATAGTGGCTCAACTCTCCCAACCCCGTGGCTCAACTCTCACCACATCAAGGGAGACTTGAGCCATTTTGCAAAATATTTTTGTTGAAGTGTCACCCCCAAGTTGTTTGTGCTAGGTGTCTTATTGGGCTATCATATTATGCCTGAATAGTTGTAGTATATACCAGCGAACGAATAATCCATAAATTGTGTATAGTTATTGAATAATATCACTAAATGTAAAAAGTGGCTCAACTCTCCCACACTTCCCCAATACTTTGTGTAATCTAATAGTAGTGTTGCACTTGTACCTTTTTAATGACATGGTTATTCGCATTATAGAGATATTTTGTTGTTCTTCACTGTACTAGCTAATGCCACAGGTAGCTCCAGATATAACAAAAATGTACACATATGAGGCATACTATTTGTTCATTCCTGCTAATACCAAATCACTGCTGCATGGCAGTGCAGCTATACAGAAAATATGAAAGTTTCTTACAGCTTTGTTGCTTTTTAAGCCGAAAAATAAAAAGTACAAGCATCATGGACAAAATGAGATACAGCGTATAATGTAAAGGCAGGTTGCCGTAATCACTGTTGGTGTAATTGCTCATTCCTTAGGTGTGCTGCAACTCTCTGATAGAACAGCTGTAATATGACAAAAGTGTGTATCTGAGCTCTGCACTGAGAGAAATAAAATCAAGACAAATGGCTTTACAGCTTGGGCATTTGCATGCTCTAGAAACCATAGGAAAACATGTTTGATGTCGAAGTTTGTCGTAGGAGTTGCTTTACATTTCAAAGATTATTTTTCCAACATTTCTTGGTTTTTCAAACTATTCATCACTAGTATCTAGATAAACCTTGTGCCAACAAAAACTAACAAGTGTTGTATTAGCATTTAAATTGCAGAAGGGTGTATTCATATAGATATAAACCCTTTGCCATCAAATTTATCCTTAAAATGTGAACATAATCCAACACAGCTCATAATCTATTATCTTAGAAACAGGAAACAGAAACTCTAGCACATCTCAGAATTGGTTGAATAATAGACCCCCCCCCAAAAAAAAAAAACAAACAAAAAACAAACAACAAAACAACAACAACAACAAACAACAAAAAAAAAAAAAAAAAAAAAAAATCTCTGAACCCACATTTCTTCTAGGTACATCCTTTTGCCATATTTGTTTGTTTGTTTGTTCATTTCCATCTGAGAAAATGGCTGGATAGCCCATATTCAGCTACATTAAGCTGGTCTTCCATGGGGTCCAGTTGGATGTGAGGTGGGACCACTTCACCGGGTTAACCCTAAAAGGGCCGGGGGGGGGGGGGCAGAATCCGCCCCCCCCCTCGACGTTTCGCGCTATAATTCTGTAACGCGAGAAGGCCTCATCGCGAGGCTTCTTGACTTTCTTCGTTCAAGTCTCGCGCAACTTTTGAGACCAAATTTGCAACGTCCGCGCATACTTTTGCGAAGCCACGCCCATTTTTGTAACGGAATGTCGCTCCAAAACGGGCACAATTTTGTGATTTTGTGTACATTTCCTATGGAAAACAGTGCTCTGTCATGAAAGGCATAAAAACCTGATTATTTTTACAATTAATCACTTTCATTGATTAATTTTGTGCTAATTATGGTAGAAAAGTGGTCAGTGACAATTTCCAATGAAAAAACAAAGAAAAAACAAAAGTTGAAAAACAGAGAAATACATAAGAAATTCTGAAAACAATAAAATACATAAGAACTGAAATGAGTTTTGGAAGTTTTTCTGATGTACAATTGTTGAATATGCTAAAACAGATTTACAGATCAAAAATTAGACTCTCAATGCTTTTAATTAAGCTAAAATATCACCTTGAGCTTAATTTGCATAATTAATTAATTAAAATTAGAAATTGATTGTTTCAAAAAATCTTTTAACACAATCTTGTAGATTATGACGCGGGTCTCACGCATGCAAAATTTCATCGCGATCGCACCACCGATGGCCGAGATCTTGGGGGGGGGGGGCGGAATCTGCCCCCCCCCCCGGTCTGAGCATAGCCAAAAAAGCCCGGCCCCTTTAGGGTTAAACACCCTGCTCTTGCGATGAATGAATGAAGCAGGATCTTTTACGTGCATGAGTTGTTACTCTCTCATACACGGGACCTCCATTTTATGTCCTATCCGATGGACAGTTATTCCAGCTGCAAGGTGTGCTAACTAAAACTAAAGTGAAAGCAATAGAATATTAACCCATATCCACCCGTCATATAATGCAGGTTAAAGGCTGTTGCTGCCGGTGGCGATTTCACGTACGTTCACTAAATTGTGCCATCTCAAATTCAAGGTGATGTCATTGACACTTATGAAAAGAAAACTATATTTAAATTGAAAGAGAAAGTAACAGCCTTTCATATAAGATGTAAATCAATGTCATGACATGAATTATGTGATGTTATATGACATAAGTATTTTTGTATGATTTACATATTCATGGATAATCACATTGCTTATTCAAAAGAAACCACTAATGAAAAATTTCAATATCATTTATATAGAAAAACAACTATCAATTTTGAAATCTTCATAATGTAAGCTTTCCGATGGTATATAACTCATAGGGTATAATGCTTACAAATATGAAAAAAATACTGAATAATAACACAAAGTTCTGCGCTCTGCGGACTAGTGTGGTTCATAAAATCATAGACTCTATGAATGGGACTACAGTAAAGTAGGCCTGTACGTACATGTACAGCAGTGTTTGATCTTACATAGATGTTGACCTATTCTGTCAGCAGCCTGCTGTAAACCTCCGCAGTGAATACAAATCCAAATGGAAATATCAGTAACAGGAAGTGATGCAAAGGGCTGTGGGATATCAGGTCAGAGTTCATGGGCTATAATAAGCTATATAAATGATGTCACTGTTCAAGCCATTTCTGCTACGGATTATCCCGTAGATCGGCGTTCACAGTGATTGCGCAAACTACAGGATATCCCGTAGATCGGCGGATATGGGTTGGTCAGAGGGGTGAAAGTTGTGGTGTGAATTTTCTTCAATTTGTCTCCCTGTACAAATTGAATTAATGTAAGATCGCAACTGCTGATCTGTAATTTAACAAACATGCCAAAACAAGGCAAGTGCCATAATGTGTCTCGTCCATTCGCGTACAATTTCTTGTACGCGAATGGGCTATAACAGATAAAAAAAAGAGATATAACAGATAAAAAGAGATATAAAAGGGTACAAATTTATGGCAAAAAAAGAAACATCCATAAAAACTTAACATTGGGCCCTTAAAGTTTGTTGACCCCTGCCTGTGACCTTTGACCTTGTGGTGACCATCCACTCCCCAAGGGACATCTACCATCTGAGTTTAATCACAAACGGACCTATGGATCAAAAGTTATGACCCATAATAGAAACGCGCCATAAAAACTTAACATTGGGCTCTAAAAGTTCGTTGACCCCTGCTTGTGACCTTTAACCTTGTGGTGATCATCCACTCCCCAAGGGACATCTACCATCAAAGTTTGGTCACAAACGGACCTATGGATCAAAAGTTATGACCCATAATAGAAACGCGCCATAAAAACTAAACATTGGGCTCTAAAAGTTTGTTGACCCATGCTTGTGACCATTGACCTTGTGGTGACCATCCACTCCCCAAGGAACATCTACCATCCAAGTTTAGTCATAAATGGAGTTATGGATCAAAAGTTATGACCCAAAATAGAAACGTGCCATAAAAACTTTACATTGGGCTCTAAAAGTTTGTTGACCCCTGCTTGTGACCTTTGACCTTGTGGTGATCATCCACTCCCCAAGGGACATCTACCATCCAAGTTTAGTCACAAACGGACCTATGGATCAAAAGTTATGACCCATAATAGAAACGTGCCATAAAAACTTAACATTGGGCTCTAAAAGTTCGTTGACGCATGCTTATGACCATTGACCTTGTGTTGACCATCCACTCCCCAAGGGACATCTACCATCCAAGTCTGGTCACAAATGGAGTTATGGATCAAAAGTTATGACCCATAATAGAAATGCGCCATAAAAACTTAACATTGGGCCCTAAAGTTCATTGACCCCTGCCTGTGAGCTTTGACCTTGAGGTGACCTTCATATATGGTAAAATGTGAAACTTTGTATGACCCCTCTTCCCTCGAAGTTTGATTGCAATTGAAGCCCAGAGTAAAGAGTTATTGAAGTTTTTGTAGCGTTACGGACAGACGACGGACGGACGACGGATGGAGGATGGACGGACAGACGCCGCAGGCGATCCCTTAGTCTCCCCTCACTTCCGGTGGGCTCGGCAAAAAAAGGAACCACAGAGGACTCAAACCCATCATCTCCTGCTTTCCAGGCAGCGACACTACCACCAGGCTATCCCTGGTTGACTGCAGTGACACAATGAACTTGAAACAAATACCCAAGCTCCCAAATTCTGACATTGTTATGTTAAGAAGTCTAACGGGGACAAGGCATGAATGAATTAATTTGTTAAAGAAATTAATTTTCCTGACACTTTTGTTAAATTACACATCAGCAGTGACAAATTGAAGAAAATTCACACCTCTACTACTATAGTCACCTACAGTGAACTACAGGGGATCAGTAAAATTCTTGCCTGTTTCCAGAGTGTGGGATAGACCACATCATTTTTGCACCCTGTTACTTACAAGAAGTAAAATGAAATCTCTTATGGGATATGGGTTTGAGTTGTGACTCCACTCTATGTGGTATCTGAGGGAAAAAGTGTTAAGCCTTGTATTTATATCATATCTCACTTAGTTCACACTGGGCCTTTTGTTTGCACCTTGGCATAGTGGATCATACTCTTGACTTTTTCAAACAGAGCTCCCAAGTTCAAATCCTGCCATGTGCTTTAAGGGATGGTACAGTATTGGTGGAGATGAGAAATGGGCTTTTAACTTTTTGCGAGATACCAAGAAAACACTAATGAAATAGTACAGAACATACCATTTTAAGAGGAATTCAAAGTTTATTTGATGAAAATCGGGTTTGGAATGACTGAAACATCCAAAAACAAAGTAAAACAAAGCAATCTTAAGGCCCCCTCACACCTGAGCGAATTGCCTGAAATATGACTTGCGATGGCTGGCGAAAGGCATTTTTGGAAAAATCGTTTTCAATAGTAATTGATAGTAAGTCATATTTACCCTTCGTGTTTGGGTTCGTACACCTTCTGAACTAACAGTTGCGATTATTCAAATTCGCACGGGATTTTTGAACATGTTTAAAATTTCCCGACGAATTGAAAAATCGTCTGTCATTCGCATCTCTTATTTAGTCTGCGGTAATCGTTCGTTTATCGTTCGTGTGCTATTGTCACGCATAGTCCCTCATCGCGCTTTTGCCAAGGTGGACCGATCTCGAAAGAACTCGAAACGAAGCAACACGATGACTAAATATGACTTGCGCATAGAAACGAAGATACTATGACAAACGTATTTTCGCTTGCCATCTTCTATGCGAAGGGAAACTAAGATTGACTTTTACTGAATTTGAAAGGCGATGCATACACGAAGGCAAGTCTAAGAGATACTATGACAAACTATGGATTGCGAAGTGATACGAATACGAGCGAATGACCTGACGAAAAAATTGGCGAATGCTGAGCTGCTCTATGTGACCAGCCACTCGCCACGCAACTCATATATTGTTATAAACATTCCACCTGAAAGTTTCAAAGTATCTTCAGAAAAATAGAAGATGCTGCCCGCCTCAGAGTCCAGTATTTACTGGCAATGGGTCAGAATGATATTATACATCAGCAGCTGAACCTACACCAGTTCATCAGAGGCCGATTCAGATGGAGACGAGGCTTCAGACGACGTCGTATCTGGAGAAGGACGTGACTGAACCCGGCCAGAATAAGGGCTTTTGGAATCTACGACCAGCTGTTGGTTGAGCTCCGAAGAGAAGACCCTTCGACTTTCAAGAAATTTCTCTGCATGCCCCCTGAACTCTACGATGAAATCCTGGAGAGGGTCAGAGGAAGAATCAGGAGGCAGTACACCTGGTACAGGAAGCCGCTGGAAGAAGGTCTCAAGTTGGCAGCTATACTCTCCGTCATCTTGTGTCTGGCACCAAGTACTCCGACATTAATTTGGGTGGAGGGTGCCTGAAAACACCCCATCTGTAGTGGTCAGGGAAGTGTGTCAGGCCATATGTGACGAGTATGCAGATGAAGTCATGACAGCCCCTTCAACCCCTGATGGATGGAAACAACTTGCTGGAGGTGGATTCTACAAGCGGTGGAATTTTCCCCACTGTGTGGCAGCTATTGATGGCAAGCATGTGGCCATCAGAAAGCCTCCTCTGTCCGGCTCGCTATGCTGCAACTACAAGGGCTTTTTAGTATAATCCTGTTGGCTACAGTGGACAGTGACTACAAATTTATCTGGTGCGATGTTGGTGGTAGGTATGATACAATAGGGGGTAGGGGGTAGGTCGAGTCAATTTAGGGGTACGTCAGATTTGTTATTACCTCACCTCCATTGTTACTGTTTCAATATCTATTTATTTTTTTGCTAAAATGATAGCAATAGGGGCAATTCATTTCAGTTTTTGCTTGATACCCTTTTTCTTCTAAAAAAACGTGCTTTAAGAATAATTAACAATATTGGATATTTATTTCACACAAATGATCTTTTGTGTAGAAGCAAAAAGCTGAAACTGATTGATTGATTTTATTATTATTATCATTACTCTTATCATTGTTATTATTATTATTTTATTTGGCAGAAAACATGCAATACATAATCAATTACAAAGCTCAAAACAATCAATCAATACAATAACACAAAAATACCTAAACACTGAATGCACTTGACAGGGCTGCCAGGCGTTGGGCAAGTTATCTAAATAACTGTAGTCCGCGGACCGCCCTAACCTATATCCCTTCCAGATGCATCCAGCGTTACATATTTATGTGCCACTGATCATCATAAAATATTCATAACTGTACTTTTTAAAATCTCTTGCTAAAAAAAAATACAAACTATGTAACAATTTGTTTCATTATAATGTTGGTATTTTTATGTATAAATTTTCAATTGATGAGCTTTCTGACATTTTTGCACTTATGTTCATAAGAAACAACTCTTTTCATATCTACCCAACTCGTCATCGTGATGACTATCACCTTCCACGTACTCGCACAATTTTTGCGAAAAAAAAAAAAAATTACAGGCAAAAAATACTGGAATCTTCCGGCTGATTTTACTCTTTATATTTGACGTCATTAAATGTAAATGTTGCGTAGATGATTTCTCTGGCCGCACTGCAATCTGGACTGACCTGGTCGCTTTTATACTCCTCGAGGAGCGCACACACTCGTACGAGAACGCCTGATCTACATTCTTTTGTCTTCGTTTCCAATCGCACGCCATATCAAACCATTGCTCATTGTTCGTTCGTGTTATCGGGTCATATCAACCCTTCGCTCGCCTTCGGCCGCAATTTACTCAAAGAAGTGAACCGAAAATCGCTATCCTTCGCATGTCATATTTATCCTTCGCTTACCGTTCGTTAATCATATTTGACTTTAGTTTATAATCGGATGATTTGAAGGCAATTTTATTTGAAATCGTTGAATTCGCGCGCATTTCGTGCGTTTTTCCCATTCGTCCCCCTTCGTCCCCCTACATTCGCTCAGGTGTGAGGGGGCTTTTAAACTAGAAATGTCGCTACGGCGACTGGTATGCCTCCCCCATAAAGCATGGTTCTCCTAATAGGTCTATAGTACAATGTCTTGACAATGTGTGATGACAGTTTCATACAATTGGCAAAATATCAAAATGACAGGTTTGCCACAAATGTGCTGAATGTTCACTTTCCTAGAACTAGGTTCAATTGGATGAATGATTAAAACGTCGGAGTGCAGGTATTTGGGGAACTGATGATTTTTACTTGACTTTTGACCCTTTTATAAGTTTATGCATTGAGTAATTTTCAAGGTATTGAGAAAAAGTATAATTTCAGTATCAAATGGTAAAATAGTATTATCTAAACCTGACCTTTGACCTTTGACCTCACAGTTCCAAAGAGAATCACTGTTAGGTAGAACATGCATAAATATGTAAGTTTCATGATGATACCTTGAGTTACTTTCGAGATATGGAGGAAAAAGTGCAATTTAGCACTTTCACTTGATCTTTGACCTTTTGACCTTTGGGCAAGAAACTTCCCACAGAATAGATATTGGGTAATACATGCATACATCAAGTTAAAAAAAAATCCCTCAGGCATTGCATAAATATAAGGAAAGTAGTGCTATTTTGAGGAGTTGACCTTGACCTTTGACCCCCTGACCTTTGACCCATGACCCCCAACTTCCCTAGATAATCACTGCCCATCGGTACATGCATATATACTAAGTTCCATGAAGATACCTTGAACCATTTGCGAGACATGGAGAAAAACATGAAATTTCAACCTTTTTTTTTCACAAAATAACCTGTGACCTTTGACCTTTGACCCTAAAATCCAAACAAAGTATTATCCCCCCAGGATATACCCTCATACCAAGTTTGATGTAAAACCACCACACGGTTCTTGAGATATCGACAAAAACAAAATGGGACGGACAGATGGACGATCCGAAAACATTAAAAAAAACATAAAAAAGGTGGGTCCCACACTTTATTGGAATCGCTCTGTTTTGGATATCTCAGCCATTTCAAAACCAATTTTCATCAAATAAATGTTGAATTCCTCATGGAATCACATGCTCTTTCATATTTCACAAGAGGTTTCTCATTATCTCACCAAAAAATGTTAGAAACTTGAAATTAGGTCTCAACCCAAACTATACAATCACTTTAATGTCCAAAAATGAAGTGTTCTTACCATGATGCCACTATCAACCAAGGGGTAAAAATGGGGACCTGGCAATACTGTGGTAATGAGATTGGCAAGGCCCTATGGTAGAACAGTATGAATAATGAAGAGACTACCCTGGATAGGTGTTAAAGACCATATTATTATTGTCATTATCAAACCCATGTCTTGGCTCATAAGGCAGATATGCTATAGGCAGATATGCTATAAGCTTCATTGCCCTTCACAATAGTCATAAAATCACTTGCCTTTCTTTCTTTCCTTGGCAACAAACTTCTTGTGTTCTGTCACCTCTAGCTTGCGTCTGATGCCACAGTTGTAGAGGGAGTTTCTCACATGGTCTGGATTGGTACCAAAGTACAGCTTGTAGGATGGGTGTGTCAGAGCATACTGGGTCACAAAAGAGTTGACAGAAATATCTGTTGACAACTTTGACTCCTGACTTGGTAGTTTTTGGCTGCAGAACGAGTTTTGTTGTTGTGTTCTTGCTGCTGTTGTAGGTGTTTTTTTTTGTTTTTTTTTGTTTTTATTTTTGTTTTTTACTACTGATCATTGACCTCATGGAGAAACAAACTGTTTGCTTTTAATTGAGGCCTGTGAATTGAAGTAAATGACAAAAATATATCAGTACTCATACTCCCAGAGGGTGAAGTTCTCATACATGTAAGTTCTGAAACAAGCTTGTTGTCCATTGTTTAGTTAAAAGCAAATCAATAAGGTACAAGTTAACTCCATTGAGCTGTGGCATCATACCTTTTAGCTCATTAAACAGTGCAGTTATCTTCTTCTTTTGTATGACTTGTGCACAGATAGGAAACCTAAAGATGTACAGTGCACAGGATGGTACAGATATCCGTGCAGTGTCAGACAGATTGCCATACAAAAACTACCAAGCACTTTCACTGATCAAATTGAATCTTGTTGCACTATCGGCATGAACATCATTAGGGGTACAGTGACAATATCTACACATGTAATACTTTTGTACCTTTTGCATGACCTCAGTCCATGCTTTGAATCATACGCTTTTGCAGTCATTTCACACATTTTAAAAGGGCACCATATCATGCAGCTACAAAATGGCCATAACTCACACTGTTAGTATGCCACTAACTTTTCACCCAGTTTACAGTGCCACAAAAATATCCTAAAATGCTGAAAATGAACACAAGTGGCAATGGGTCTTACTCTGAGTAGCATGGGATCCTTGAACTTGTAATCCAGAGCCTTGTACAGACTTGGCAGACAGGCAAAGTAGCGCAAGTGACTCACCAAAACAGGTAGCATTAAGGCATGCTAGTTGCCATAGAAACAGAAAGGAAAGAGACAGAACATAAATACAGCTGCCAGCATGACTGGACATAGATCTCCACTAGATGTGATCACAGGCACACTAAATCTTGCATTAACTTCAACTGTCATCCCACATCATTAACCCGTTGAGGATGAGTCCCGAGTATACTCGGGCAGGTGTCTACAAGAAATGCATGTTGTAGAAAAATCAGTCCGTCCTTAACAGGTTAACACATGTAAAACAGAGTAAAATCAGATACTCAGAAAATATGCATATCAAATACACACAAAACAAGTTATTTGCCAATAATAACAATAACAATAATACCAGCTTTAATGAGTTAATGATATCATCACCTCAATACAACTTGCCATAAACTGTAAAACCAGAAATATTTGTGGCATGAAACTTTTGTGAATTGTCACTGGCATTCAATGCATATTGCACACATTTCAATATTTCTTCTGCCAAATTTGCAAAAAATTTCATGCAAAATTCCTAGTTTTACACTAGCTTGTGCATGAAATCTTGAAATTATGATTTTTTTTTTTTTGTCAAACACAATTAAGCCTCAGTCCAAAATCATAATATAACTAACTGAACATCATTTTAAAGAGATTCATTACGAAAAATATGATATTTCACATTTTTATGACAAAAATTCAATTTTGTCATTATTTTGATCACAATCAATGGAAAAGAATTATCAACATTTGACTATTGCTAAAATATATTGAGTAATGTAAATTATTGTAGAGTCTGTACTTATGCTGAATTATGTAAGATTATATATATCTGTTTTGGCATGATAATCATGAAACAATATGTAAGGCGCTTAGAAACTTTGTATGAAGCACGGTAAGAATGAATGTTAATTATAATTGTTATCATTATAATTATTGTGCGGTGATGACATCATATGCTCACCCATTCGCATATATTCATATCAATCAGGTTAAAGAAATGTTTTGCAAAAGTTAGGGAATCTTTAGAATTTCACAAATTCCTCATACTTTAACCCTATTCTAACTGGGGGGGTCAAATTGACCCCTCCTCTACGTTTCGCGCCACGATTCCGCAACGCGCAAAGATTTTGCCGCGTCGTTTCACGACTTTTTTCATTGAAGTCTTCCGCATATTTTGAGACCAAATTTGCGACGTCCGGGTACACCGTTCTGAAGTTACGTAATGTTATGCATATGCATGTCAACCCGAAAACAGCTCAAATTCATGATAACGTGTGCAAATTGAATGCAAATTGTGTTTTTTGGTTAAATTGATATAAATTAGATTATTTCAACTTTTAACCATTGAAATTAATCAATTCTAGTGTAAATAAGCCTGAAAAAGTGCCTACAACAAATTTTGGCAAAAAACAATAGAAAACAAAAGGTTGAAAAAACAATAAAATACATAAGAAATTAACAAAACAATAAAAAACAAATGAAATTGATTTTGATTGTGCTATTTTTTCACATGAAAATTGTTTGATATGTCTTGAGGAATTCTGACACAAAAATTTAGCAATACTTCAGTCTTTTTAATGGAGTTATAGGTGAAAATATGATTTCATGCACAAATTTGCATAAGTCATTTATTAAAAATAGAAAGGCAATATTTTTCTATTGTATGACCATGTAATCTTGTAGTTGACATCCAGCTCTATCTTCAGGCAAAATTTCGCGGCGATTGCGCAATCGGTGGCCGAGATCTGAAGGGGGGTTCAAATTGACCCCCCCCCCCCCCCAGTAAAAACTTGGTCTCAAATAGCCCAGTTAGAATAGGGTTAATTCAATTTTGATAAGATTATAATTGTTGTGCTTGTAGCAATTTGCTTTTTCTTCCCAGACAACTTGTATACTAAACTAGAAATGAATTTCTAAGAGATGATTATAATGTACATGAGAAAGCAGCTTTCACAGGATTTCAAAATGACACTAAAATTTGTAATACAACAAGGCTCCTCCTCACCTGGCACATGTCAACACCAATCCCTGTTGATAGGATACCCTCACTGCTGACCTCTGCCGTGACCTCGTGAGTACGACTGTTTTTAAGGCGGAGCTCCTGCAGCTTCTCTTCCTTCACCTTTAGCTTGTCTTTGTCTGCTCGGGTCACTGTGGGTTTGTTCAGCAGAAGGTGACGCAGCCTGGTATAAGACTTCAGCAACTTCCGATACCTGAATGATACAATATCTCAGACAGAGCAAAGAATGATACCAGAGGAGAAGAGCAGGACAGGCGAACAAATAAACAGAGGATGAGTAGCAGTACACAGAAATTATTATCAAAACAGAGAATATATTATGTTGAACACAAAAAGAACACAAAAAGAGAAGTGCAGGAGTAATATGCTGGGTACCAGAATATCTTACTGAAAAGAAAGAAGATAGGAGTCAATAGCAGAACACACAAACAAATGAATTGCACAATGTGAAGAAGTGATCAGATTAATCCTGGCTAACAAAAAAAGAAAATACATTAGAGGGTGAACAAAGTGCATACACAGTTTGGAGTAATGGAGGTACATATAAGTGTCACTGTGAATAAAAGATAATTCATATGTATGACTAGAAATGTCGCTTTGGCGACTGGTATGCCTCCGCCATAATGCATGATTTTCCCAATAGGTCTAGATAGTACATGTGGACAATGTGTGACTACATTTTCACAAAATTGGCAAAATATTGAAATAACAAATTTGTCACAAATGTGTTGAATGTTCACCTTCCTTGACCTAGGTTTAATTGGATGAATAGGAGAGCATGTATCTAGGGATTTAAGGACTTTAACTTGACTTTGACCCATTCATACATTTAGGCATAGAGTAATTTTCAAGGTACAGGTGTGGAGAATTGGTGTGAATTTCTGAATTGAATAGTAAATTGTTACCATTTTCATCTGGCCCTTGACCCTAAAATTCATAAGATAATCACTTTCAGGTAGAACATGCATAATATGTACTAAGTTTCAAGATAACTTGAGCCACTTCCGAGATATGGAGGAAAAAGTTTGTTCAGCACTTTCACTTGATCTTTGACCTTTTGACCTTTGAGGCAAAAAAAAGAAGAAAAAAGAAAACTTTCCAGAGAATTTCTATTAGGTTACACATGCATACACCAAGTGTAAAAAAAAATAACCCTGCTGGCATTGCATAAATATGAGGGAAATAGTAAAATTTTGAAGTGTTGCACTTGACCTTTGACCCCTGACCTTTGACCCCATGAATCCTACATTCTCTAGATAATCAATTCCAGTCAGTACATGTATATACTATGTTCCATGAAGATACCTTGAACAATTTTCCAAGGTACGGAGAAAAAAAAGAAGTTTTAATATTTTTACTTGACCTTTTGACCTTTGACCTTTGACCTCATGACCTAAACTTTCACCAGAGAATCTTAATTGGGTAATACATGTATACACTAAGTTTCAAGAAA
Organism: Diadema setosum; assembly: GCF_964275005.1. Taxonomy (NCBI): domain Eukaryota; kingdom Metazoa; phylum Echinodermata; class Echinoidea; order Diadematoida; family Diadematidae; genus Diadema; species Diadema setosum. The sequence continues at coordinate 37,649,041 of NC_092701.1, forward strand.
GTATCTTCAGGCATTCAATAGATATGGTGGAAATAGTGATATTTTATGTATTTGACCCTGACCTTTTGACCTTTGACCTTTGACCTCATGACCCAAACCTTCACCAGAGAATCTTAATTGGGTAATACATGTATACACTAAGTTTCAAGAAAATATCTTCAGGCATTCAATAGATATGGTGGAAATAGTGAAATTTTATGTATTTGACCTTGACCTTTTGACCTTTTGACCTTTGACCTTGAGCATGTGCACCCAAAAGTTGATAGGCACAACTTCACCCCCTAATACACATACATGCCAAGTTTCATTAGGATACCTCAACAGGTTTTGATAGTTACCTTGTCCACAAAATTCATTACGGACGGACGGAAGGACGGACGGACGGACGGACGGACGGAAGGACGGACGGACGGACGGACGGACGGACGGACGGACAACCCGAAAACATAATGCCTCCGGCACCACTTCGTGGCGGAGGCATAACAAGAAAATAGGGTGGAAACTATCATCATACTGGTAAACAGAAGATTACAATACAGTAATTATACTATCAAAAAGAAGGTTCAAAGCCAGTTTGTATTAGTAGGACAGAAAAATATCAAGATATCCTCAAAAGAAATAAAGTAGACGGAGAAGGAAAACAAGGGGAAAAGGGGAAGCAGCAAATAGAGCAACTAATAACATTTTCATATCAAACAGTATATACATGGAGGGGCATGTCTCAAAGGAATATTATGATTTTTACTTACTCAGGGTCCCCAATGTAGGACAATTGAGCAGGACGGACACCAAAGTGGACAATGACCGGAAAAGTGACCTTCTCAGGATCTCTTTGATCACGGTCTAACTGGTCTATCCTGATAGATGAGGGTTTCTACGGAATAACCAAGTAACAATAACACAAAGTTGAAGTTGACATTGAAGTTTATTAGCATCTATGCATTTACATGTTTACATGGCATAATACACAACAACACTAAGGCACATGCATGAATACAGGATAAGAAAGAATAGAAAATAGCATTAAGAATGTTAACCCTATTTCCACCACGGGGGGGTCACTTTGGCCCCCCTCGACGTTTCGCGTGATTATTCCGCAACACATGATACTCTCGCCGCGACATTTTATGACTTTTTTCTTTCAAGTATCGTGCAACTTTCGAGACCAAATTTGTCGCTCCAGGGCATACCATTTTGAAGCCACGCCCCTTTGAAAAAAAAATTTGTCGACCCCAAAATTGCTCAAAAACATGATTTTGTGTACAAATCCAATATAAATTGTGTTTTTAAATTCATATAAAAATAAATATTTTTACTTTCAATGGCTAATAATGATTTATTTAGCCTGATTATGCTTTAAAATGTTTCTGCGACAAATTTTGATGGAAAAAAACAAAACAAAAATTGAAAAAACAAAGAAATACATAAGAAATTCAATAAACAATAAAATACATAAGAAATAATTATGAAGCCGAATTTTTGCTTCAATATTATTGTTGAGGATATTGAAGAATATGTTCACCAACAGTTAGAAGTCTTATTTTTATTTTTTGATTTATAGGCAAAAAATTATTTTTGCATAAATTAACATAAATTAATATAAAATACATACACGTAAATCAAAATTTGAAAAATCTAACTATACAGTCTTGTAGATTACACTGGCTTCGACTTAAGTGCAAATTTTTGCGAGGATCGCGCAATCCACGACCGAGATCTGAAGGGGGGGGGGGGGCCCAAAAAGGCTCCCGGTGGTTTCATGTCCCTCAAAAACCCGGTGGGATTAGGGTTAATCAAGTCTGAAACCTGTCTTGTACACAGGTTTTAAAAATGTAATACAGCTGTTTAATAGTACAGTACAATGATTTGCTCCAGTTTGAAAATACATGAAACACTAGAGGGGCCATCAAAGACGGCAGACCCACGCCTTAGCGGCGCTACAGAGTCTGGGTAAACATACTGTGCATTCAGTCGCCTACCAGAATTTGGTCACTTACAAGTATCACTTATCACCAGCCAGTGAGTTCTACCAAAGATCATAGATCTACACTTCAGTGTACGATCTTTGGTTCTAAAGTCACATCACACGCAAATCACATCATTTCACATACAAGTTGTATGTCCTACTGGAACACTCATTCACAACAGGAAAGTCCTTTAGTATCCTCCAAAAATCCATCGAAAAACCCAAATTCCACCGTCAAAAGTGCAGAATTGGAACTTTTCCAACCGCGCGCAAATTAAGTCCAGTTTTAAGAGTAGGGTCTCAAGGTACATCTCCATAGTTTACAACATGCACTTTACCAACCACTGCAACAGCCAACAAATGCAATCTACAATCAACGCCATATTATAAAGATCTGTTTTTCCTTTGGAGGACCGTGGGTCAGACTAATGCCAAAACTCCCATTTCCTCATATTTATTCTTCTTCCTCCAGTATCACTTTCTGCACATGGTTACAGCAAGTGGGTAAATCAAACAAACAAACAAGCATGTATTCAAATTCATGAAATTCTTCCGTCGAGATGTTTTCATTGCAACTGATTGACAAATTGCCCTACATCGACGTAAAATAAGCACTGAATTGATCAGTGTTTTAGTAGTAGCCATGATAAAAAATCATGGGCGTACATACTCGAGCAGGATTCGAACCTACGACCTCCTGATCACCGGACAGGCGTCATCTCCACTAGACCACCGAGCTTTCGCCCGACAGCAAGTGTTGGTTCTAATCCTTATAGCATGCAGCGGGTACTGCTTTGTTATTCAAATTCATGAAATTCTTCCGTCGAGATGTTTTCATTGCAACTGATTGACAAATTGCCCTACATCGACGTAAAATAAGCACTGAATTGATCAGTGTTTTAGTAGTAGCCATGATAAAAAATCATGGGCGTACATACTCGAGCAGGATTCGAACCTACGACCTCCTGATCACCGGACAGGCGTCATCTCCACTAGACCACCGAGCTTTCGCCCGACAGCAAGTGTTGGTTCTAATCCTTATAGCATGCAGCGGGTACTGCTTTGTTATTCAAATTCATGAAATTCTTCCGTCGAGATGTTTTCATTGCAACTGATTGACAAATTGCCCTACATCGACGTAAAATAAGCACTGAATTGATCAGTGTTTTAGTAGTAGCCATGATAAAAAATCATGGGCGTACATACTCGAGCAGGATTCGAACCTACGACCTCCTGATCACCGGACAGGCGTCATCTCCACTAGACCACCGAGCTTTCGCCCGACAGCAAGTGTTGGTTCTAATCCTTATAGCATGCAGCGGGTACTGCTTTGTTATTCAAATTCATGAAATTCTTCCGTCGAGATGTTTTCATTGCAACTGATTGACAAATTGCCCTACATCGACGTAAAATAAGCACTGAATTGATCAGTGTTTTAGTAGTAGCCATGATAAAAAATCATGGGCGTACATACTCGAGCAGGATTCGAACCTACGACCTCCTGATCACCGGACAGGCGTCATCTCCACTAGACCACCGAGCTTTCGCCCGACAGCAAGTGTTGGTTCTAATCCTTATAGCATGCAGCGGGTACTGCTTTGTTATTCAAATTCATGAAATTCTTCCGTCGAGATGTTTTCATTGCAACTGATTGACAAATTGCCCTACATCGACGTAAAATAAGCACTGAATTGATCAGTGTTTTAGTAGTAGCCATGATAAAAAATCATGGGCGTACATACTCGAGCAGGATTCGAACCTACGACCTCCTGATCACCGGACAGGCGTCATCTCCACTAGACCACCGAGCTTTCGCCCGACAGCAAGTGTTGGTTCTAATCCTTATAGCATGCAGCGGGTACTGCTTTGTTATTCAAATTCATGAAATTCTTCCGTCGAGATGTTTTCATTGCAACTGATTGACAAATTGCCCTACATCGACGTAAAATAAGCACTGAATTGATCAGTGTTTTAGTAGTAGCCATGATAAAAAATCATGGGCGTACATACTCGAGCAGGATTCGAACCTACGACCTCCTGATCACCGGACAGGCGTCATCTCCACTAGACCACCGAGCTTTCGCCCGACAGCAAGTGTTGGTTCTAATCCTTATAGCATGCAGCGGGTACTGCTTTGTTATTCAAATTCATGAAATTCTTCCGTCGAGATGTTTTCATTGCAACTGATTGACAAATTGCCCTACATCGACGTAAAATAAGCACTGAATTGATCAGTGTTTTAGTAGTAGCCATGATAAAAAATCATGGGCGTACATACTCGAGCAGGATTCGAACCTACGACCTCCTGATCACCGGACAGGCGTCATCTCCACTAGACCACCGAGCTTTCGCCCGACAGCAAGTGTTGGTTCTAATCCTTATAGCATGCAGCGGGTACTGCTTTGTTATTCAAATTCATGAAATTCTTCCGTCGAGATGTTTTCATTGCAACTGATTGACAAATTGCCCTACATCGACGTAAAATAAGCACTGAATTGATCAGTGTTTTAGTAGTAGCCATGATAAAAAATCATGGGCGTACATACTCGAGCAGGATTCGAACCTACGACCTCCTGATCACCGGACAGGCGTCATCTCCACTAGACCACCGAGCTTTCGCCCGACAGCAAGTGTTGGTTCTAATCCTTATAGCATGCAGCGGGTACTGCTTTGTTATTCAAATTCATGAAATTCTTCCGTCGAGATGTTTTCATTGCAACTGATTGACAAATTGCCCTACATCGACGTAAAATAAGCACTGAATTGATCAGTGTTTTAGTAGTAGCCATGATAAAAAATCATGGGCGTACATACTCGAGCAGGATTCGAACCTACGACCTCCTGATCACCGGACAGGCGTCATCTCCACTAGACCACCGAGCTTTCGCCCGACAGCAAGTGTTGGTTCTAATCCTTATAGCATGCAGCGGGTACTGCTTTGTTATTCAAATTCATGAAATTCTTCCGTCGAGATGTTTTCATTGCAACTGATTGACAAATTGCCCTACATCGACGTAAAATAAGCACTGAATTGATCAGTGTTTTAGTAGTAGCCATGATAAAAAATCATGGGCGTACATACTCGAGCAGGATTCGAACCTACGACCTCCTGATCACCGGACAGGCGTCATCTCCACTAGACCACCGAGCTTTCGCCCGACAGCAAGTGTTGGTTCTAATCCTTATAGCATGCAGCGGGTACTGCTTTGTTATTCAAATTCATGAAATTCTTCCGTCGAGATGTTTTCATTGCAACTGATTGACAAATTGCCCTACATCGACGTAAAATAAGCACTGAATTGATCAGTGTTTTAGTAGTAGCCATGATAAAAAATCATGGGCGTACATACTCGAGCAGGATTCGAACCTACGACCTCCTGATCACCGGACAGGCGTCATCTCCACTAGACCACCGAGCTTTCGCCCGACAGCAAGTGTTGGTTCTAATCCTTATAGCATGCAGCGGGTACTGCTTTGTTATTCAAATTCATGAAATTCTTCCGTCGAGATGTTTTCATTGCAACTGATTGACAAATTGCCCTACATCGACGTAAAATAAGCACTGAATTGATCAGTGTTTTAGTAGTAGCCATGATAAAAAATCATGGGCGTACATACTCGAGCAGGATTCGAACCTACGACCTCCTGATCACCGGACAGGCGTCATCTCCACTAGACCACCGAGCTTTCGCCCGACAGCAAGTGTTGGTTCTAATCCTTATAGCATGCAGCGGGTACTGCTTTGTTATTCAAATTCATGAAATTCTTCCGTCGAGATGTTTTCATTGCAACTGATTGACAAATTGCCCTACATCGACGTAAAATAAGCACTGAATTGATCAGTGTTTTAGTAGTAGCCATGATAAAAAATCATGGGCGTACATACTCGAGCAGGATTCGAACCTACGACCTCCTGATCACCGGACAGGCGTCATCTCCACTAGACCACCGAGCTTTCGCCCGACAGCAAGTGTTGGTTCTAATCCTTATAGCATGCAGCGGGTACTGCTTTGTTATTCAAATTCATGAAATTCTTCCGTCGAGATGTTTTCATTGCAACTGATTGACAAATTGCCCTACATCGACGTAAAATAAGCACTGAATTGATCAGTGTTTTAGTAGTAGCCATGATAAAAAATCATGGGCGTACATACTCGAGCAGGATTCGAACCTACGACCTCCTGATCACCGGACAGGCGTCATCTCCACTAGACCACCGAGCTTTCGCCCGACAGCAAGTGTTGGTTCTAATCCTTATAGCATGCAGCGGGTACTGCTTTGTTATTCAAATTCATGAAATTCTTCCGTCGAGATGTTTTCATTGCAACTGATTGACAAATTGCCCTACATCGACGTAAAATAAGCACTGAATTGATCAGTGTTTTAGTAGTAGCCATGATAAAAAATCATGGGCGTACATACTCGAGCAGGATTCGAACCTACGACCTCCTGATCACCGGACAGGCGTCATCTCCACTAGACCACCGAGCTTTCGCCCGACAGCAAGTGTTGGTTCTAATCCTTATAGCATGCAGCGGGTACTGCTTTGTTATTCAAATTCATGAAATTCTTCCGTCGAGATGTTTTCATTGCAACTGATTGACAAATTGCCCTACATCGACGTAAAATAAGCACTGAATTGATCAGTGTTTTAGTAGTAGCCATGATAAAAAATCATGGGCGTACATACTCGAGCAGGATTCGAACCTACGACCTCCTGATCACCGGACAGGCGTCATCTCCACTAGACCACCGAGCTTTCGCCCGACAGCAAGTGTTGGTTCTAATCCTTATAGCATGCAGCGGGTACTGCTTTGTTATTCAAATTCATGAAATTCTTCCGTCGAGATGTTTTCATTGCAACTGATTGACAAATTGCCCTACATCGACGTAAAATAAGCACTGAATTGATCAGTGTTTTAGTAGTAGCCATGATAAAAAATCATGGGCGTACATACTCGAGCAGGATTCGAACCTACGACCTCCTGATCACCGGACAGGCGTCATCTCCACTAGACCACCGAGCTTTCGCCCGACAGCAAGTGTTGGTTCTAATCCTTATAGCATGCAGCGGGTACTGCTTTGTTATTCAAATTCATGAAATTCTTCCGTCGAGATGTTTTCATTGCAACTGATTGACAAATTGCCCTACATCGACGTAAAATAAGCACTGAATTGATCAGTGTTTTAGTAGTAGCCATGATAAAAAATTCATGGGCGTACATACTCGAGCAGGATTCGAACCTACGACCTCCTGATCACCGGACAGGCGTCATCTCCACTAGACCACCGAGCTTTCGCCCGACAGCAAGTGTTGGTTCTAATCCTTATAGCATGCAGCGGGTACTGCTTTGTTATTCAAATTCATGAAATTCTTCCGTCGAGATGTTTTCATTGCAACTGATTGACAAATTGCCCTACATCGACGTAAAATAAGCACTGAATTGATCAGTGTTTTAGTAGTAGCCATGATAAAAAATCATGGGCGTACATACTCGAGCAGGATTCGAACCTACGACCTCCTGATCACCGGACAGGCGTCATCTCCACTAGACCACCGAGCTTTCGCCCGACAGCAAGTGTTGGTTCTAATCCTTATAGCATGCAGCGGGTACTGCTTTGTTATTCAAATTCATGAAATTCTTCCGTCGAGATGTTTTCATTGCAACTGATTGACAAATTGCCCTACATCGACGTAAAATAAGCACTGAATTGATCAGTGTTTTAGTAGTAGCCATGATAAAAAATCATGGGCGTACATACTCGAGCAGGATTCGAACCTACGACCTCCTGATCACCGGACAGGCGTCATCTCCACAATTTGTCAATCAGTTGCAATGAAAACATCTCGACGGAAGAATTTCATGAATTTGAATAACAAAGCAGTACCCGCTGCATGCTATAAGGATTAGAACCAACACTTGCTGTCGGGCGAAAGCTCGGTGGTCTAGTGGAGATGACGCCTGTCCGGTGATCAGGAGGTCGTAGGTTCGAATCCTGCTCGAGTATGTACGCCCATGATTTTTTATCATGGCTACTACTAAAACACTGATCAATTCAGTGCTTATTTTACGTCGATGTAGGGCAATTTGTCAATCAGTTGCAATGAAAACATCTCGACGGAAGAATTTCATGAATTTGAATAACAAAGCAGTACCCGCTGCATGCTATAAGGATTAGAACCAACACTTGCTGTCGGGCGAAAGCTCGGTGGTCTAGTGGAGATGACGCCTGTCCGGTGATCAGGAGGTCGTAGGTTCGAATCCTGCTCGAGTATGTACGCCCATGATTTTTTATCATGGCTACTACTAAAACACTGATCAATTCAGTGCTTATTTTACGTCGATGTAGGGCAATTTGTCAATCAGTTGCAATGAAAACATCTCGACGGAAGAATTTCATGAATTTGAATAACAAAGCAGTACCCGCTGCATGCTATAAGGATTAGAACCAACACTTGCTGTCGGGCGAAAGCTCGGTGGTCTAGTGGAGATGACGCCTGTCCGGTGATCAGGAGGTCGTAGGTTCGAATCCTGCTCGAGTATGTACGCCCATGATTTTTTATCATGGCTACTACTAAAACACTGATCAATTCAGTGCTTATTTTACGTCGATGTAGGGCAATTTGTCAATCAGTTGCAATGAAAACATCTCGACGGAAGAATTTCATGAATTTGAATAACAAAGCAGTACCCGCTGCATGCTATAAGGATTAGAACCAACACTTGCTGTCGGGCGAAAGCTCGGTGGTCTAGTGGAGATGACGCCTGTCCGGTGATCAGGAGGTCGTAGGTTCGAATCCTGCTCGAGTATGTACGCCCATGATTTTTTATCATGGCTACTACTAAAACACTGATCAATTCAGTGCTTATTTTACGTCGATGTAGGGCAATTTGTCAATCAGTTGCAATGAAAACATCTCGACGGAAGAATTTCATGAATTTGAATAACAAAGCAGTACCCGCTGCATGCTATAAGGATTAGAACCAACACTTGCTGTCGGGCGAAAGCTCGGTGGTCTAGTGGAGATGACGCCTGTCCGGTGATCAGGAGGTCGTAGGTTCGAATCCTGCTCGAGTATGTACGCCCATGATTTTTTATCATGGCTACTACTAAAACACTGATCAATTCAGTGCTTATTTTACGTCGATGTAGGGCAATTTGTCAATCAGTTGCAATGAAAACATCTCGACGGAAGAATTTCATGAATTTGAATAACAAAGCAGTACCCGCTGCATGCTATAAGGATTAGAACCAACACTTGCTGTCGGGCGAAAGCTCGGTGGTCTAGTGGAGATGACGCCTGTCCGGTGATCAGGAGGTCGTAGGTTCGAATCCTGCTCGAGTATGTACGCCCATGATTTTTTATCATGGCTACTACTAAAACACTGATCAATTCAGTGCTTATTTTACGTCGATGTAGGGCAATTTGTCAATCAGTTGCAATGAAAACATCTCGACGGAAGAATTTCATGAATTTGAATAACAAAGCAGTACCCGCTGCATGCTATAAGGATTAGAACCAACACTTGCTGTCGGGCGAAAGCTCGGTGGTCTAGTGGAGATGACGCCTGTCCGGTGATCAGGAGGTCGTAGGTTCGAATCCTGCTCGAGTATGTACGCCCATGATTTTTTATCATGGCTACTACTAAAACACTGATCAATTCAGTGCTTATTTTACGTCGATGTAGGGCAATTTGTCAATCAGTTGCAATGAAAACATCTCGACGGAAGAATTTCATGAATTTGAATAACAAAGCAGTACCCGCTGCATGCTATAAGGATTAGAACCAACACTTGCTGTCGGGCGAAAGCTCGGTGGTCTAGTGGAGATGACGCCTGTCCGGTGATCAGGAGGTCGTAGGTTCGAATCCTGCTCGAGTATGTACGCCCATGATTTTTTATCATGGCTACTACTAAAACACTGATCAATTCAGTGCTTATTTTACGTCGATGTAGGGCAATTTGTCAATCAGTTGCAATGAAAACATCTCGACGGAAGAATTTCATGAATTTGAATAACAAAGCAGTACCCGCTGCATGCTATAAGGATTAGAACCAACACTTGCTGTCGGGCGAAAGCTCGGTGGTCTAGTGGAGATGACGCCTGTCCGGTGATCAGGAGGTCGTAGGTTCGAATCCTGCTCGAGTATGTACGCCCATGATTTTTTATCATGGCTACTACTAAAACACTGATCAATTCAGTGCTTATTTTACGTCGATGTAGGGCAATTTGTCAATCAGTTGCAATAAAAACAAGCATGTATATGTGGAGTTTTCCACGCTTGCGTCCACATATCATTATGGCTGTGCAAGTGAAATAATAACAACTAGAAATGTCGCTTTGGCGACTGGTATGCCTCCGCCATAATGCATGATTTTCCCAATAGGTCTAGATAGTACATGTGGACAATGTGTGATTACATTTTCACAAAATTGGCAAAATATTGAAATGACAAGTTTGTCACAAATGTGTTGAATGTTCACCTTCCTTGACCTAGGTTTAATTGGATGAATAGGCGAGCATGTATCTAGGGATTTAAAGGGACTGTACAGTACTGGTTGAGGTGGGGATTCATGTTTTGAACATTCCTAAGTGAGATAATGAAAAGCCTCTTATGAAATATGAAAGAGCATGTAATTTTAAGAAGGATTCAACGTTTATTTGATGAAAATTAGTTTTCAAATGGCTGAGATATCCAAAAAAGTGCTAATAATAAAAGGCAACATGCCACAACTTTATTAGGATCTCTTTGTTTCACCTTGTTTTTGGATATCTCAGCCATTTCAAAACTGATTTTCATCAAATAAACTTTTGATACCCCTTAGAACTGCATGCTCTTTGACATCTCATAGAGTGGTTTCTGAATATCTTGCAAAACGTTAAAAGCTAAATCCTCACCTCGACCAGAACTGTACACACCCTTTAAGGACTTTAACTCGACTTTGACCCATTCATACATTTAGGCACTGAGTAATTTTCAAGGTACAGGTGTGGAGAAAAAGTGCAATTTCTGAATTGAATAGTAAATTGTTACCATTTTCATCTGGCCCTTGACCCTAAAATTCATAAGATAATTACTTTCAGGTAGAACATGCATAATATGTACTAAGTTTCAAGGTAACTTGAGCCACTTCCGAGATATGGAGGAAAAAGTTAGTTCAGCACTTTCACTTGATTTTTGACCTTTTGACCTTTGAGGCAAAAAAAAAGAAGAAGAAAAAAAAAACTTTCCAGAGAATTTCGATTAGGTTACACATGTATGCATACACCAAGTGTAAAAAAAAAATAACCCTGCTGGCATTGCATGATAGGAGGGAAATAGTAAAATTTTGAAGTGTTGCACTTGACCTTTGACCCCTGACCTTTGACCCCATGAACCCTACATTCTCTAGATAATCACTTCCAGTCCGTATATGTATATACTATGTTCCATGAAGATACCTTGAACAATTTTCCAAGGTATGGAGAAAAAAAAAAGAAGTTTTAATATTTTTACTTGACCTTTTGACCTTTGACCTTGACCTCATGACCCAAACTTTCACCAGAGAATCTTAATTGGGTAATACATGTATACACTAAGTTTCAAGAAAATATCTTCAGGCATTCAATAGATATGGTGGAAATGGTTAAATTTTATGTATTTGACCCTGACCTTTTGACCTTTGACCTCATGACCCAAAATTTCACCAGAGAAATTTAATTGGGTAATACATGTATACACTAAGTTTCAAGAAAATATCTTCAGGCATTCAATAGATATGGTGGAAATAGTGAAATTTTATGTATTTGACCTTGACCTTTTGACCTTTGACCTTGAGCATGTGCACCCAAAAGTTGATAGGCACAACTTCACCCCCTAATACACATACATGCCAAGTTTCATTAGGATACCTCAACAGGTTTTGATAGTTACCTTGTCCACAAAATTCATTACGGACGGACGGAAGGACGGACGGACGGACAACCCGAAAACATAATGCCTCCGGCACCACTTCGTGGCGGAGGCATAAAAACACACATGGACCTTCCTTTCTGAATATTTTTCCACCCTATCATTGCAATTTTGACACGTTTGTTTGTTTGTTTTTTTTTTTAAGGTAGGGGATACCTTTTACAGACCTCCCAAAATGCAGCAAAACATTAAATATGAACCTCAGGGGACTTGTTTAGGCCACTGCTGAGAAATTTGGAAGTCAACAGTTATCAACAATTTGAATAATGCACAAAACTCAACTACTCAGTAGTTCTGCGTGTCAGCCACACTTAAGCCTTTTTGTTGCAGTCTTCTGTATTTTTTATCTATAAACACAAATCTAAAAGTATAAGAGCTGATGTAATAACATATAGAGTGTGTGGCAAGAATGTATATAGAAATGTTTGTAAGTTTTGATGAACTTTCTTCACAAAATATACATGATGGACACACATGCAGTGCATGGGTCTGCAAAGGTAGCCTAGTAATGTACTGGAATTTACGGTGAGCCCTGAAAAAAATTCAATTCAAAATCTAACGGTCAAAAAAATGTACTAAATGTTACCTTCCACTTTCAATACTTATGGGAGTTTCTAAAATGATACTCTCTTCAACATACCACTGTATTTATACAACTCTTCATTTGAGACATGCAAATGGGATTCCCTACCTTTAAACATGGCGTTTTGAGTGAACCGCATGAGATTCATGCATCCTATCAGGGTATCCCTGCATTGGTTCCTGACAAGATTTGGGAGTCTTACGATGATTTCTGTTGCAAGGAGGCGCTGATAGCACAAAAGCGAGCACTCGAACCCCCCCCCCCCCATTTCTACAATTGTTCTGCATTAAGTAACCCTTCTTCTACAATTTGATCAAGTTTCATGAAAGAGACATGGGTTTTGAATGTACAGCATGACATTCATGAACCCCACCTACATTGTAATCAGGGCACCCACGATAGGTTTATTATAACCAGATTTTGGGGTCCTAGGATGATTTTTATCATATGGGGGGTGCTGCCAGCACAAAAACTAGCACACGAATCCCCACTTTTTATTGCTTTTCTGGAATTAGTAAGCCTTCTTCTACAATTTGGACAAGTTTCATGAAAATGACATGGGTTTTGAATATAAAGCGTGAAATTTATGAACCCACCCTGTCAGGGCATCCCTGCATAGGTTCCTAACCAGATTTTAGGGACTTACAAGTTACAATGATTTATGTCACATGGGGGTGCTGCTAGCACAAAAACGAGCACATGAACCCCTACTTTTTATTAGTTTTTCTGGAATTAGTAAGCCTTCTTCTACAATTTGGTCAAGTTTCGTGAAAGTGACATGGGTTTTGAATGTACAGCGTGAGATTTATGAACCCACCCTGTCAGGGCATCCCTGCATAGGTTCCTGACCAGATTTTGGGGACTTATACGATGATTTATGTCACATAGGGACGCTGCTAGCACGAAAACGAGCACATGAATCCCCACTTTTTATTGTTTTTTCTTTAATTAGTAAGCCTTCATCTACAATTTGGTCAAGTTTCGTGAAAATGACAAGGGTTTTGAACGTACAGCGTGAGATTTATGAACTTACCCTGTCAGAGCATCCCTGCATAGGTTCCTGACAGATTTTGGGGTCTTACGATATGTCGCATGGAGGCGCCGCTAGCACAAAAACGAGCAAATGAACCCCCACTTTTTATCATTTTTCTAGAATTAGTAAGCCTTCTTCTACAATTTGGTTAAGTTTCGTGAAATTGACATGGGTTTTGAATGTACAGCATAAGTTTTATGAACCTTGTTCTTTAGCTCACCCCTAACAGAAAACGTCCCTGACAAGGACTTGAGAGATTTCGGTGTTTTCTGCCGTGTGAGGGTGCTGCTTGCTCAAGAATGAGAGTGTAAATCCTAACTTTAAAACCTTTTCCTTGTTTTGGGTACCTTTATCTGCAATTCTTGCAAATTTGGAGAAAATAACGTGGATTTTGAAAGAATTATGGGGATTTAAGTTTGTCATTGCAGATTTTATTGCCAATCATATGTTCTTGATCCTGTATCGCTATCATTTTGGTACTGGACGGCAGATTGTCATATTCTTCAAAGTCCCGTAGAAGAAAAACAAGCGCATGAGTCTGTGGTTTTATCTACATATTTGGACTTCGGATGGGTCAAAGTTACGGTATGGAAAGTTTGAAGAAAATGACATGGACTTCACTTTAACTGAGGAACGTCCTTAAGGACTAAAAAAAAAAAAAAAAAAGTTGGGGGGGGGGGGGGGGCAAAGTCATGACACCTTATGTATTCCTTTGTATGGTGCACAAAAAGTGTGTGTGTGGTGGTGGGGGGGGGGGGGAGCCCCCACAGCCCCCATGGTTCTGCAGGCCATGTAGTGAAATAACAAATATGACTTCAAATGTAACATTACACAACGTGTTATATATGTGCACTGTGCTGACAACTTTAAAGGTCCTACGATCAAGCAGTGCCACAACTGTTGTGGTCTTGAAAAAGACCCTTCTTTCACAATGCTCCCTCTACCTGGGTGCATAAATAGGTGAAGTCAAAAGTTGAACATTGATGTGCTTCTCCTAGAGAAGCAGCCTAACTTGAAGTGGAAGTGGAGGAAGAGCCCTGAGTATGCATGCTGAATTCCAGAGACCACAGTACAGAAACACATTGCAGAGGCACAGAGAGAGAAAAAAATCAAAGAGAACACTGTCACTTTGCAGGTTACATTCTTAATAATAAAAACAGCTAGATCTTTCTACATGTAATGTACCAGTACAATAGTTTTGTTTGTCTCCCTGATTTAAGTATTTTTTTCTTAAGTATTTCCTTGTTTTTTTTACTTTATGTTTTTCAAATTTTTTTCGATGAAATTTGTCCGCAACATTGTTCAGTACAAAAAAATATGTTAATAATTGATTTTAATCAATAAAGCCCCCAAATAATCATGTTTTTATGAAATTTGCCTGTAAGCACAGTTTGCATTGAAATTGTACACGAATTCACGTTTTTTAGCAATTTTTGGTCTGACATGCATGTACATATTTGTGCGCAAATTCGGAACCGCGGTCCCGGGCATTGCAAATTTGGTGTCAAAAGATGCGGGAGACTTGAAAGAAAAAGGTCATGAAACATCGCGGCAATAGCTTTTCGCGATAGCGATACATCACGTGGAACATCGGTGCGAGAGCATGTCCTAAGAACTCTAGAGAAAATTTTAACTCTAGAGAAAATCTTATCACAAAAAATGTCCCACACTGTGAAATATTAATCTAATAAATCAGCATGCACTAGTGCGCACTGCAGTAGTAGCCAGATCTGAAAATAGAAGCCACGCGTAGACCATCGGTGTGTGCACGTTTCCTTCGTTCACCTCTGTCTGCACACAGCTATATCGAATACTGTCTATCGGTATCGCCTCATCGAGCCATATGCATCCATGAGTAGAGGTGGCCCGGCACAGCGCGGTAGCACCAACCTAGCTGCTAACGTGGACATTTGCGTGCGTTTGCGTGTTTTGAGAGTATCGTAGTACACTGATTGTACAGAAAATTATCGAACTACGCAATCGAATACTAGTACAGTCGATAAGGCCAGAAGACTACTCTTAGATCAAGGCGCATGTAATTTTTGGCATTTTAGAGATTGCACTATGTCTCTTTATATATTGCTATACTTGTATCTCTGTATGTGAGTAATGTTGCACTCTTATATTTCATTGGGATATTACCAGTACAATAACCTACAATGTCAGAAAACTAAATTCTGCGTACAGATACACTTCAATATACCAGTAGATGAAAAAATGGTCCAGAAGAGAGAAATTCACACCACATAAACACACGATATACGAACATAAGGATATAATTGTGGCAGTACAAAGAGGAGGGAAAACGGATAAAAACTTGAGCCAAAAAGTAATTATGATGGCAAAGTATTATGGGGGAACAATCCACTCACTCGCCCAGGCTTGGTGGCTATCATACAGCGTAATTTGTCCACATATTGCTGCCATTTGGTCTCACTGACCGCTAGCCATGCTGCCAGCTTGGCCCCATCAATGATTGGACGACTGCTCCTGATCAGATGCTGGATGACATGGTGCATGGAAAGAATCTCTTTGCCATTGTTAGGAAGGATGCGGGCAAAACGGGGCATGAAGTGGTAGAAATGGCATCCATCCTCCTTACCTACAAAAAGTGAGTCCATCACCATACATGTAAAGCTGAACTGAGCGAGATGCTGAGAATTATATCAGTACCATACGCCAATCTCATTATAGGACACACAGATAACAAAGATTCCTAATACACACAGTCTACGGCTCTGGCTCTTAAACACAAGGCAAAACAAAGAAGTAAAAAGAAAAATTTATATTTTTATTTCATGTATGATTAGCCCAACGAACATAAATCAAGTCAATTGAACACCAATCTACTCTCTTGACTCTTCTAGGTCTTCTGTTCCGACATTGATGCCACAAGGTTGTGTTACTATTCTCAGAGATAAGGCATAACTCATATGATATTGTGAATGCTTAATGTTACATGAAAAAAATATTTGAATCACTTTTGCAAATTTGATTTATTTGTCATATCAGAATCTCTGATTTCTTACTCTCCTTGTCATTCAATGCCTACATTTTTGTCTGTGAATAATGACAGAATGTACATACCTTTATAAGCTCTTATTTTTTTTCTTTCTTTTTTTGGCTCCCTTATGTTATGATATTTTACATGTAAGAAAAATGTCACATGTATAAAAGGAAGTAAAAATTCAGTCCAATTATAATGTACAAAAGAATGTAATCACCTTTGTAATCAAAATCCAGTAGCTCCAAAATTTCTTCAAAGAGAAATTTTGAGAAAACATTCAGGCCTTCAACGGTGAAATTCTGCAAAAGACAGGATATATAAGGGATTATTTCTACTATGTAAACTACACTCATATTTGTAATTTTAAGTAATTTTCAAGGTATGGAGAAAAAGAGCAATTCAGTATCAAATAGTATAATATTAGCATTCTAACCTGGCCTTTGACCCTTGACCTTTGACCCTAAAATTCCCAAGAGAATCTCTGTCAGGTAGAACACGCATAAATATGTACTGAGTTTCATAATACCTCAAATCACTTTCGAGATATGGAGGAAGAAGTGAAATTTAGCACGGAAGAACAGACGGTCGGAACATAATGCCTCCGCCGACACTTTGTGGAGGAGGCATAATAAAATCTAGAGCTACACTTTTTATATCACTAAAGGCAATTAATATCCCTGCTCCAGCAGCTCAGACTCCTATGTTAAGAATTGAACCAAGGTTTGAAGTTAAAAAGATTCTGTTTGTGTGTATGTGTGTGTGTGTGTGTGTGGAAGTACTACAATTCACAAGGTTTTGGTAAAATTGTGATTACCATGGCAATATTTTGTCTGGCAAACACAAAAATCAGGTCTTCCAAATCTATACTTCAATGCCATAATGTCCACCAAATTCGATTTAAATTGCTTCAACATTGTGGAAAAGTAGTTTAGCAGTTACCGTGGCTACACCATGTCAGGTACAAACACAAAGAGTGTCTCCATCTTGCATAACTACACCTACAGATCATTATACACACCAAATTTGAAATAAATTGCTAAAATACTGTGGTAGTAGTTTGCTCCACAGGGTTTTGGGTAAATTGTGGTTGCCATGGCAATGCTTCCTTCGACAAACACAAACTAGAAATGTCGCTACGGCGACTGGTTATACCCCCGCCAAACAACATTTCATAAGCTTTGGTCAAAACAACATTTCATAAGCTTTGGTCAAAAAACTGAGGAAGTAGTTAAATCCGCAAGATCTTTCCTTGATCTTCTGCCATTAATATGCCGTTACCATGGCAACGTACTTTCAGGTACTGTCGAAAAATGCGTCTTGCACATCTACAACCAAAGGCACACATCTGTACCAAGTTTCATGGAAATTGGGCAAAAACTGAGGAAGTAGTTTGCAACACAAAATTTTCCATCATTTTGGCTCATAATATGTGAGCATGTTACCATGGCAACATACTTTTTGTAACTGTCAAGAAATGTGTCATGCTGACCTATATCCTAAGACAAACATTCAATATGAATTCCATGAGAATTGGAAGAACACTGATCAAGCAGTTTTGCCATGAAGCATTTTGCCCTATATTTTACCAATAACATGCCGTTACCATGGCAACGCACTTTTTGCCACTGCGGAAATACGTGTCTTGCACATTAACATATTCAGATGAACATCTGTACCTAATTTCATAAAAATTGATCAAAAACTGTGGGAGGAGTTCGCGACGCAAGATTTGTACCCATTTTTGCCCATAATATGCCGTTACCATGGCAACGTACTTTTGGGTACTGTCAAAAAAATACGTCTTGCACATCTACAACCCAAGGCACACATCTGTGCCAAGTTTTATGGGAATCGGTTGAAAACTGAGGAAGTAGTTCGCGACGCAAGATTTGCAACGGACCGCCCGCCCGACCGACCGCCCGACCGACCGCCCGACCGTCCGCTGATTCCTATATACCCCTTCAAACTTCGTTTGGCGGGGGTATAAAAACATGTGTTGCATATCTACAATTCAATATCATCATATACCCTAAGTTTCATCTAAATTGCTTCAAAACTGTAGGAGTTTGCGACGCAAGATTTGCAATGGAACCCCCATCCGACTGCACCACCAACTGCCTGACCAACCACGCGCTGATTCCTATACTAGTACACACCCCGGCGTACAGTTTGTTTATAAGGGGGTATACTTTTTAACGAGATATGAAATTAATCTCTTGAAGATGAGTTAGGTGATATGATTGGGGTCATGAGATGCTGGACATAACATGTAAACTTGGCAGACTTTGATACTTTGCATCTAAACGGTGATGACATCATCAAATTACAAAACAATGATGTTGATTCTACAGGCTATGTGGGGTTTTCGATGCCGAAATTTTCATGTGACCAACTTTCGTAAGTCATCGAGCCTTTGTTTCCGAGACATTTGGGGCTATCTCTGTATCACTTTATCAGTTTTCCTGCTTTTGATTTGGCAAAAAGGTGTATCTCTATACATACACCTTTTTGCCAACTTAAATGTACGATTTCTCACGGTGTACCTTATGTGAAGATACACCTTTTTGTCAAAATAGCGTGGGTGCAGTCCCCGTAAACGTGGTTTGGCAAAAAGGTGTATGTCTCTAAAAGTGCTAATTTTGAAGGATTTTTTAAAGTTTGATGCAAGAAAATTATCAGGAAATGAAATTTGAAGTGTATACTAAATCCTGGAATTAAATCCCTGAGCACTGCACAGTTTAGATGGCTTCTACGGTCAAGGAAACTGCCAAAACTTTAAAGTCGATTTTCTCGGCTTTGTAGTCGTTGTAAAACGGCAGACATACACCTTTTTACCAAAACATGACCGTATTGTCTAAAGTACAACATATGCAAATTTGGTATAATATTGAGCAAATATGACTAAGATGCTCGCAAATATAATTATGTCAGACACAGTATGTCATGAAATGAGATTTTTTTAATTCTTAAGGGGATGGTATAGTTTTGGTTGAGGAGGGGATTCAGGTTTTGACTTTTATGAAATAATCAAAAACCACTATATATAAAATATTAAAGAGCATACAATTCTACTATTAGGAGTTCAAAGTTTATTTGATGATAATAGGTTTTGAAACGGCTGAGTTATCCAAAAACAAAGTTAAAGAAAGTGGTTTTAATAAAAGAAGGGTTCTACATTTTATGAGGACCTCTTTGTTTTTTAATATCTTGGCCATTTCAAAACCAATAATCATCAAATAAACTTTGCGTTCCTCTTAGAATTACATGCTCTTTCAAATTTCTCGAGAGGTTTCTCATTTTTTCCTAAAAAAACACCTCGGAAACCTGAAGACCAATCTCATCCAAAACTATACCATCCCTTTAAGTTTCAGATGAAATGGAGCAGCCAACTGAGATGCAGCTTCCAGAATGTTGTCAAGTCAATGCATGAATGGAAAAAAAAAAAAAAATCATCTCCCATAGACATAACTAGTAAACTCGGCAAGTTTTGATACTTTTCATTGAATCACAATTTTCAATATGATTATGTCATCATATTGAAAAACAATGATGCTGACTAAAAAAAGACAATTAGGCACTTTTCAATTTGCACGTTGACACCGGCGTCACCTTGTATTTTTCACGTACTGCGCATGTGTCAGTGTCGATTCCTCGTTAACCACCTAATTTTCGAACGTGTTCACTCCAGTTATCATCGTCCACCCCAATTCACTCATGCTGCACTCATGCGGCATTGTCTATGATGTCATACTCCTCTTGCGATAGTTGAAATCGTGCAAAAGATCATGATGACTCTCAGCAAATCAGTGCTCAGTTCACCAGTGCTGTACGCAATCATGTTTCAGTGCTTGGCACCATTTTGCAACCTTACCATGCATTATGTTTTAAAGTCCATGTAATCCATCCCAGGATACTTATTTAGCATCTAGTCAAAGACAAAGTCAGTATTAAAAGTAAAAAACAAGTCACAAAGTCCACATATACCCAAGGCACAGGTACTGCACACACCACGAGACGTGACGCCTGAATTCGAAAAGTTTTTCAGCAGCAGGTCAACGTGGGGAGGTGACACATTGACATACGCCTACACGTACGATTGGTGTCACAACATTCTTGTTCACCCAATCGAAAGTCCATGGTGTCAAAAGTACAAGCATACAACACATCCAAATTTCGAAAGAGTATTGAGCAAAAAAGACCGAGATAAGTGCAAATGAGTGTCAAAAAACTTACTTTACGAAATTAAATTTCTTTTTTTTTAATTTTATTTCAGATATGATGACATCATCTAAATGGTCTGAAGTATGGATACTTTAAACGTTATTGCCAATTTATGACCTTTGGGAATATGGAATAAAAACAGAGGGTTCCCTGTCACTTTGAGGAGCTATGGCTAATTATTAAAACAAAGGCATGTTTTTTCACCATATTATCACATTGATGTGCACATGTATGTGTGAAATAATAGCCTGACTGATATGCACTGTGCAAAAAGATCAGGTGGCACTTGAACTTTATGTCCACTAAAAATGATAAAGTTATGATATTTATTTACAAAGATATGATCGATCATTTGACATCATGTCAAATCACAAAATGGCACCTAAATGACATCACAGATAAGTTAACATTACAAAAAGTTTTGTGTATCTAGATGCTAACATGTTATACGACTGAAAGTTTCATGTTAATTGGCAATGGCATGGTTGAGATATTTTGGTCATAAACTTTGTGAGAAAGAAGAGGAAGAAGAAAAAAAAAACATTCCATACAAATGCAATACATAATACCCTGTTAGTGCATCATCTAAAATTAGAATAAGAAGGGAAGCCTTAGATAATCTGTCTGTTGCAACTGAATTTAGCATCATACTTACTTCAGGCATGGGTTCCGAGAAAAAGTGGAGCGTATACTCGCGGCCAAAGCGGACCACTTTGCATTCTGGCACCTCATCCAGGCTTTGGTGGGCAAAGATGGAGAACCCTTCAAAGATATACTCCCGCTTGTCATAGACAATGACCGTCTGAGTTGTGGTCTGTAGGAGGATGGGGCAGTAGGAAGAATCTTTGCGACATAAGATTTCATCTCTGATGTCATTCTCGTGTGTAACAAGTAGGTGCCTTTAATACATGCACTGTGTAATGCAATTTGTTTTCAGAGGTCACCATCAATATCAAGCGAGAGATGATGGTGGCCTGCATTTCTCAACTTTTTTATTTGAGATTGCCACATTATTATAAATGTGTTTTACGGATGTCCTAGTTTGTGCTGGTACATGTAATAATGTTCATGTGTTATACTTTATAACTTACAAGTATAAGGTATGTAGCAGGAAATGTTTCTGTCTCTGAATATGCAGAAAAAAAAAGCAAATAACATACATTCTAGAAAGATATACAGGAATGCTGCATGTGGCACAAAATACATAATTAAGTGAATGATATCCTGGCCTTAAGAAAAATATTGCATTTCATTTCATAATTTTACTTCATCTGAGTAGGGGGGAGGGGGTCTCAAATGTCTCACTAATACAAGAACACTCTCAAAAGTTCTAAGAGGCATTGTTTTTTCCTATGAATTTGAGGACAGGAGTGGTGTTACCTGTTAACTTGACAGGACCTTCATCTTTTAACACAATATTTCTTAGTTTATGTAACAAAACAATCATCATCAGAATTGCTCATAGTCTTTATGCATACTTACTGTAAAAGTGGAAACTTTCGCGGTGTTGAAATTTTTGCGCATTTCACGCAACCAGAAACAAAGGCAAAAATAAAAGCATGCAAATATTTTTGCTTGCCATATGTTCCTCTACTTTGTGTCTTGATTCCACGGAAATAAAAACATGCAAAACTCTTCATACCCGGCCAAGTTCGAAAAAGCAGTTGCGCGAAAATATCCACTTTTACAGTAGTGTGTGTTGGGGGGGGGGGGATACAAAATTAACTGTAAACTAGTGTAACATGTTCCTAGAGAATCTTACCAAGAAGTTTGCTGTTGGGGAGACAGTGACTCGATAGTGGTGGAGCCGAGAGGCATTGTTAGAGTGTGGGTCACAGCAAAGTATTGGTCCCTCCCCTGGGTAAATGTTGTGGGTAATCCCTGTCTTCTGCTGCTTCAAACTGCACTTACACAGGGGACCGTCATTCATCTGTGGAAACAAGAGTAAACCACTTGTCCGTGACTATCCAGTCAAACAGCATGAATGAAAAACTTGCCAACATTATTAAAAGTACCCTAGAAACTGTCAACCATGGGCGTAAATCCCGGGGGGGATGGGGGGGATATATCCCCCCCTGAAATGGAGGAGGGGGGGATGGCCTGTACAATCATCCCCCCCCCCCCTGAATTTTGAGGGGAAATAATGGAGGAAGCAGAAATGTGATTGTATCAATTTTGGCATATTGCATGACGTTTGTACGCCGGCCTTCAGACAGGTAACGGAGCTGAACAGTGTTCTATCTTGTATATAGGAAAATGTATAATTTTCTCAAGCGCTCGCTCGCTTCGCTCGCTCGCGAAGAAAGTAACATCGACATACACTGTAAGGTATGGCTCAGGCGTTGACAACGTCAAATAGTATAGGTCTACATGTAAACATGCTATGGCGCGAGTAACTGGGGACCATCTGCAAAATATGTACGAAAACATACAAACAAACAATAACAACAACTTTATCGCCATAATTGAATCCCCTCCATTTCCTGAATCATTCCTGAAAAACGACAGTGACTGATTACTCGGTCAGGATACATCTATGGGCATACCAAGGGAAGATCAGGGACGTCGAATCTATGGGGGGGGGGGGCAAAGGGGCATTTGCCCCGCCCAAAGGAAGTGTTTAGACAGACAAATCATTTATCCCCCAAGCAATTCCCGAGATGAGGACAAATCTCGAACTTTCTTAATGGAAAATTGTCCAAATATCGCCAGAACTATGCACCAGATCGTTGTATTGCAATCATGAACATGTAAAAGGTCCGCTATACAGGATAAGGGATAAACTTTGTACACTTTTGACATAGATGTATCTTCCCTAATTTATCAAAGAGTGTGCAGCAGATCTTTCACTTAACAAAAACAACCTAATATGTATAGAGGCGTCGATGGGGGGGGGGGGGGGTGGTTCTCAAATAAAAGTGGGACAAACAAAAGCGAAAAATATAGCTACAAACGGCGGTTTTTGGAGTGTAAAATGTTAAAATTTTAAAGCTCGGTCGCTCCGCTCGCTCGCATTTAACCGCTGTGCCATTCTCCTGATGTTGCTGCCAGTGATTGACAGCAGGTGCACCCGGTGCGTCCCCCTTAATTTCCAAAGCGAAAATATAGCTACAAACGACAGTTTTTAGGACTGGAAAATGTCAAAATTTTCAAGCTCACTCGCTTCGCTCGCTAGCATTTAATCAGTATGCCATTCTCCTGATGTTGCTGCCAGTAATTGCCGGCAGTTGCGCCCGGTGTGCCCCCTTAATTTCCAAAGCGAACAAATACAGCCACAAACGGCAGTCTTTGGACTGTAAAATGTCAAAATTTTCAAGCTCGCTCGCTCCGCTCGCTCGCATTTAACCGCTATGCCATTCTCCTGATGTTGCTGCCAGTGATTGACAGCAGGTGCACCCGGTGCGCCCCCCTTAATTTCCAAAGTGAAAATATAGCTACAAACGACAGTTTTTAGGACTGGAAAATGTCAAAATTTTCAAGCTCACTCGCTTCGCTCGCTAGCATTTAATCAGTATGCCATTCTCCTGATGTTGCTGCCAGTTATTGCCGGCAGTTGCGCCCGGTGTGCCCCCTAAATTTCCAAAGCGAAAAAGTATAGCTACAAACGGCAGTTTTTAGACTGTAAAATGTCAAAATTTTCAAGCTCGCTCGCTCCGCTCGCTCGCATTTAATCGCTATGCCATTCTGCTGATGTTGCTGCCAGTGATTGTGAGCAGGTGCGCCCCCCTTAATTTCCAAAGTGAAAAATATAGCTACAAACGGCAGTTTGGGGACTGTAAAATGTCAAATTTTTGAAGCTCGCTCGCTTCGCTCGCTCGCATTTAATTATTATTCCATTCTCCTGATGTTGATGCCAGTAATTGCCAGCAGTTTTCGCCCGGTGCGCCCCCTTAATTTCAAAAGCGAAAAATATAGCTACAAACGGCAGTTTTTTGACTGTCAAATGTCAAAATTTTGAAACTCGCTCGCTTCGCTCGCTCGCATTTAATCATTATGCCATTCTCCTGATGTTGCTGCCAGTAATTGCCAACAGCTTTTGCCCGGTGCGCCCCCTTAATTTCCAAAGCGAAAAAATACAGCCACAAACGACAGTTTTTGGGACTGGAAAATGTCAAAATTTTCAAGCTCATTCGCTTCGCTCACTCGCATTTAATCATTATGCCATTCTCCTGATGTTGCTGCCAGTAATTGCCAGCAGTTTTCGCCCGGTGCGCCCACCCCCCCCCCTTAATTTCCAAAACTAGACAGCCACAAAGGACATGTGGGACTGTAAAATATCAAAATTTTCAAGCTCACTCGCTTCGCTCGCTCGCATCTAATTGTTATGCCATTCTGATGTTGCTGCCCGATTGCCGGCAGTTGCGCCCGGTGTGCCCCCCATAATTTCCAAAGCGAAAAAATACAGCCACAAACGGCAGTCTTTGGACTGTAAAATGTCAAAATTTTCAAGCTCGCTCGCCCTGCTCGCTCGCATTTAACTGCTATGCCATTCTCCTGATGTTGCTGCCAGTAATTGCCAGCAGTTGCGCCTGATGCGGCCCCCCTTAATTTCCAAAGCGAAAAAGTACAGCTACAAACGGCAGTTTTTAGACTGTAAAATGTTAAAATTTTCATGCTCGCTCGCTCCGCTCGCTCGCATTTAATCGCTATGCCATTCTCCTGATGTTGCTGCCAGTGATTGACAGCAGTTGCGCCTAGTGTGCCCCCCTTAATTTCCAAAGCGAAGAATATAGCTACAAACGGCAGTTTTTGGACTGAAAAATGTCAAAATTTTCAACGCAAAGAGATTTCACCGTAGGAGGGGGAAACCCCCCTACCATACCCTCCCCCCTCGCTTGATTCGTTCCCTCACATAACCGCTCCTCCTAAGATCAAATCCTGTCTACGCCGATGATAGGCCCCATTATTTAGTAGGCCTTCACAGTGACATCGCACAGCAAGAGCTGAAATACCACGATTTTGTCATTCAATAATATATTGTGAATATTTCATTTTCTTATTGTTTTTTTAAAGAAAAGAAAACAAAATTTTCACCACAAATGAGCACCAGATCGCTGAATTTCAGGTCTGAAAATGCAAAATCTTCCTCGTGTGGGAGAGGGATACCCCCCCATACACACCCTTCCCCCGTTCGGTCGTTCCGCTCCGTCTCACAGATATTTCCAAAAAAAAAAAAAAATGTTTTCATACTTTTAAGGTCTGATTTTCAGCCGAAAGTCGTCTGACAAGCAAAAAAAAAAAAAAAAGCAACAAGAACAAAAAGTCTTTATATTGTTGCTGCCACTTTTCTCCCACTTTATATTTCATGCAAAAGAGTGGGGCATCCGATCCCTGTAAAGTGTGTGTGTGTGGGTGGGGGGGGGGGGGGGGGAGGGGGGCACAAAGCTTCTCCCCCCCCACCCCCCCCCCCAAAAAAAAAAAGGCTGCGCCGGTCCGGTTATGGGCTTGTAATCGTGGTAATGGTGACCATCCCCCCCACTCCTCAGTATGGATTTACGCCGTTGCTGTCAACATTATTTTATTCTCATGGGTTCATATTTAGATAAACAAACAAAACAAGGCAAGTGCCAAAATGTGTCTCGACCATTCTTGTAGAAGAAATTAATGTTTTTCTAACTCCCAGAGGTTCATTGACCCCGC
This sequence comes from Diadema setosum, assembly GCF_964275005.1. NCBI lineage: Eukaryota > Metazoa > Echinodermata > Echinoidea > Diadematoida > Diadematidae > Diadema > Diadema setosum. The sequence continues at coordinate 37,675,447 of NC_092701.1, forward strand.
CTAAGACCTTTGACCTTGTGGTGACCTTCAACTCCCAAAGGGACATTTACCAGCCAAGTTTGGTCACAAATGGACATATGGTTCAAAAGTTATCAGCCATAATCGAAACGCGCCGTAAAAACTTAATCTTGGGCCCTAAAAGTTTGTTTACCCCCTGTCTGCGACCTTTGATCTTGTGATGACCTTCAACTCCCCGAGGGACATCTTCCATCCAAGTTTGGTCACAAACGGACATAGGGATCAAAAGTTATGAGCCACAATCAAAACGCGCCGCAAAAACTTTAGCATTGGGCCCTAAAAGTTTGTTGACCCCTGTCTGTGACCTTTGACCTTGTGGTGATCTTCAACTCCCCAAGGGACATCTACCGTCCAAGTTTGGTCACAAACAGACAAAAACATCAAAAGTTATGAGCCAAAAACTTAACATTGGGCCCTAAAGTTCATAGACCCCTGCCTGTGACCTTTGACCTCGAGGTGACCGTCATGTTTGGTAAAATGTGTATCTTTGTATAACCACTCTTCCTTCCAAGTTTGATTGAAATTGAAGTCCTCAGTAGAGAGTTATGCAAGTTTTTGTAGCATTATGGACGGATGACGGACGGACAACGGACGGACGGATGGACGGACGGACGGATGGATGGACGATGGACAGACGGACGGACGACGGACGAACCGACGCCACAGGTGATCCCTCACCTCCGGTGGGCTCAACAAAAAGTACTTTGTTTTCCAAAGATTATTCTTGCATATGGAAGTTTTAACATCCTCTTTCATGTATCAGTACCTGTAAAGTCAATTAAAAAACATGCATTTGAAAAGAATATATTACAGGCTTTCAGTGTAACATAATATTATTCATTCATTCAATTATTCATTCATTTATCTATTTACTTATTTCTTGCTGGGGGATATAGACATTACATTTAGCACACACATTTGCACATTTGCCTGTACATCAACAGAGACTGACCACAGTTTATCTTTTTTTTTTCTTTCTTTTTATGAAGAAATATGGGAATTTCTTTAATTTCCTTCTGATTGCAGTCGGCTTCAAATATGCAGGTCCAATTTTACCCGTAAGATGTCACATCATAAACTTGACTATGATGATATACTCATGTAGAGCTCCAAAAATAGAGGTTATTGCCTGTTTAGATATTCCGGTGCTATATAAACTCATACAGTGTAACTACTTTGAGGTACAAGGTCTTTCTAGAGGAGCAATTCTATTGATGGAGAGTGGTTCGCTAGGTCCAACAAACTTGACTTAATAGGACCATCCACTACACACAAGTGCAATGACATGACATGACTGACCTCTCCTGGTTCATTGAACCAAAGGTTTTCTGCCAGTCGCCAGGGGTGATCAGCTCGGTTTTTCATGCAGGCAAAGCGGTAATCAAACTCCTTGTCCTCCTCTCCAGATGACACTTCAGACTCAGAGTCACTCTCACTGCTTTCACTGTCAGAGTGGTGATCTGGAGCAGGTTAAATGATTTGACCAGTCATACATTACGAACATAGCAACCACCATTGCATCAACAACTATGACACCCTTTCAGGAATATTACATAGCACATCTTATTACACATTACTGCAGGGAAATATATGTGAACTTTGAAACTAGCCCCTTTTGAAAGGCTATATTTAACTCTTTATGTGCCATGGTGTAAACCCTGCCACATTATTCTGAGACAGAAATGTAATAATACTGTGGGAAAACATTATGTTTTTAAAATCTATGTAACTTTTTTTTTTAGATTTTTGTTACGTAATGAGCAAAGTTGGAGAGAATATGCCAAACTTTGCTTTGATGGAAAGTGTATAACAAATCTAGACCGTTTTTCTTTTAAATAGAATATGCGAACTCGGCACGCCATTGACCGAGTCAGGCATGCGGACATGGCACATAAAAAGTTAAGCTGGAACCTAAATAATTTTTCATCTTTGTCAAGTTTGCTATGTTTAGACAGGAAATTTCACATCTTATGCAGATATTCCCATTTTTGTGTACTACATGTAATTGCGATCCTAAGTGAGATATTATGTTTAAGATCTGGCAAAAATATGAGTCGTCAAATGATCTACTTTCACTAAGAATATTGGCCTGATTTTGATGACGTCACTAATGGTCTATGACCTCTGCCAACCAGCTGTATGCTTTGCAACTGATTTTGAACAGCTGTATGCTGTATAAAAGGTCAGCTGGCATGCGCCTGGCTTCCTACAGTTTGTGCAGTGTAGCTTGACACAAATGTATTGCTAGAAGGAAAATGGGAAGACAGCATTCTCCACCTGAGCTATGAAGTAGAAACCAACAAAGTGCAGGAAGGAGGAGACAATACTGAGTCATGATCCTTAAATTGGATGGTGGATTACCAACCTTTCTGTTCTCTGTTGATGGGACAAAAAGAATCTCATTATTGGGGGCATTAACCCTAACTAGGCCGGGCTATTTAGGTTGATGATAGAGCTGGGGGGGCCTCCCAGGCCCCCCCTCCAGATCTTGGATGTCGACCGCGCGATCGCGACGAAAATTGGCACACACATTGCCTATGACGTAATCTAAAGTACCATGAAGTTAATTTAAAAAAAAATTATCATTTATGCTAAATTATGCTAATTTATGCATAACAATGTATGAAATCAGACAATTTGGTGTAAATCACTAAATAAAGCTCAAAACAGGCACTTTTTTTTGTGTAATAATTCTTTTTAGTGTCCTTAGTAAGAGAAAAAAATTGTGCTATCAGAAAAAATTTCTTAAGTATTTTATTGTTTTTTGAATTTCTTATCTATTTCCCTGTTTTTTAGACTTTAAGTTTTTCATTGTTTTTGCGATGAAATTTGTCCGCGACATTGTTCCGAACGAGAAAATATGTTATTTATTGATTTTAATCAGTAAAACCCCAAAATAATCATACTTTTATGAAATTTGCTTGTAAGCACAGTTTGCATGGAAATTGTACACGAATTCACGTTTTTGAGCAATTTTTGGTCTGACATGCACGTACATATTTATGCGCAACTTTGGAACCACATGCCCGGGCATCGCAAAGGTGTCAAAAGATGCGGGAGGTTCGAAAAAAAAAAGTCATGAAACGTTGCGGCGATAGCTTTTCGCGATAGCGATACATCGTGCGGAACGTCGAGGGGGGGGGGGGCCTCGGAGGCCCCCCCCCGGCCTAGTTAGGGTTAAAGGCACTCAGAGAATTGCAGAAGGAACAGGTTAACACGGATATGATACTACCTTAGCGCCAATTCACGTAAGCATTTTGTAGGTTGCTGTGAAAATATGTAGTCCACTTGTGATGTCACTAAAAGGCAATATGCTGCAATGAAAGCACTCAGACAGATGCACAGAATGAAGGCTTGTTGTTGTTTTAAATATTAGAAGAGAGAGAAAAATGGGGCCCTATAAAACAAATAATTTGCCCCAAGAAGGCTTACATATCTTTATTTATTCTCTACAAAGTAATAGTCCTGCAAAAGTACTATATTGACATCTAGTATGTTCTTAGAATTTGCTAATGGTATCATTTGCCAATTTTATGATTCTCATGATACTTTAGTCTGATGTATGCTAGGTTTTACGATAAATTACATGCACACACCAGATGAAAAGAAAGAACAAATACTACTATCTGGCATACATGTAACTCACGTGAGTGGACATGCCAGTGAAGTTCTGGCTTCTTGGTCTCTGGCTGTGGCTGGGCAGCCCGTACCTTGGGCCCCCTCTCAACAATGTCCTGCTGAAACCGTTTGAGCAAGTCCTTCAGTTTGCTGGTCGCACAAACAGTGCTTCCATTCTGAAAACAGCACATAATGTAATAACAGTCACATCTATTTGCTACAAATTTACTCAATATTGCAGATGGTAAAAGTTTTATCAAAATCTCACAAAAAAAAACTAGAAATGTCGCTTTGGCGACTGGTATGCCTCCGCCATAATGCATGATTTTCCCAATAGGTCTAGATAGTACATGTGGACAATGTGTGATTACATTTTCACAAAATTGGCAAAATATTGAAATGACAAGTTTGTCACAAATGTGTTGAATGTTCACCTTCCTTGACCTAGGTTTAATTGGATGAATAGGAGAGCATGTATCTAGGGATTTAAGGACTCTAACTCGACTTTGACCCATTCATACATTTAGGCATTGAGTAATTTTCAAGGTGCAGGTGTGGAGAAAAAGTGCAATTTCTGAATTGAATAGTAAATTGTTACCATTTTCATCTGGCCCTTGACCCTAAAATTCATAAGATAATCACTTTCAGGTAGAACATGCATAATATGTACTAAGTTTCAAGATAACTTGAGCCACTTCCGAGATATGGAGGAAAAAGTTAATTCAGCACTTTCACTTGATCTTTGACCTTTTGACCTTTGAGGCAAACAAAGAAGAAAAAAAAAACTTTCCAGAGAATTTCTATTAGGTTACACATGTATGCATACACCAAGTGTTAAAAAAAAATAACCCTGCTGGCATTGCATGATAGGAGGGAAATAGTAAAATTTTGAAGTGTTGCACTTGACCTTTGACCCCTGACCTTTGACCCCATGAACCCTACATTCTCTAGATAATCACTTCCAGTCAGTATATGTATATACTATGTTCCATGAAGATACCTTGAACAATTTTCCAAGGTATGGAGAAAAAAAAAGAAGTTTTAATATTTTTACTTGACCTTTTGACCTTTGACCTTTGACCTCATGACCCAAACTTTCACCAGAGAATCTTAATTGGGTAATACATATATACACTAAGTTTCAAGAAAATATCTTTAGGCATTCAATAGATATGGTGGAAATAGGAAATTTTATGTATTTGACCCTGACCTTTTGACCTTTGACCTTTGACCTCATGACCCAAACTTTCACCAGAGAATCTTAATTGGGCAATACATGTATACACTAAGTTTCAAGAAAATATCTTCAGGCATTCAATAGATATGGTGGAAATAGTGAAATTTTATGTATTTGACCTTGACCTTTTGACCTTTGACCTTGAGCATGTGCACCCAAAAGTTGATAGGCACAACTTTATTATTAGGATACCTCAACAGGTTTTGATAGTTACCTTGTCCACAAAATTCATTACGGATGGACGGAAGGACGGACGGATGGACGGACGGACAACCCGAAAACATAATGCCTCCGGCACCACTTCGTGGCGGAGGCATAAAAACAACTAAAAAATCAGTGGGGTCTAAGATGTGCACGTTTTCATCGCAGTCACAGTGATATTGGTCAAACCCACAAATATTGCAAATTAGCTATGAGGATAACATTTTCAACTCACAACTTTCTGGGCACTACAACATACTATGTTGTGGACTGATAATTCAGCAACTACAACCCTTTCTAATTGAATTAATCATAGCAAGGTTATTGCAATACAGCAAAACTTTGATGAAAAGGATGCCATGTTTGTATTGGACTCTTGGTCAAAAAGGGAACTTTGAGAAGCTGTGTGTGCACTTAATTGAGACTGGTGAGGTCATGACATCATCACTTTATTCAATTTGCAGACATGTTGCCAATAATATCACAGCTGCAAGAAAATATGTTTGACTTGTTTGACATACCTTTATATCTTACAGCCAACTTCAACATGGTGTGGATTCATACTTCAGTTTCAAGGCACAAAGTATTTCATACACAACATATGACACAAATCAAGTCAAATTTCAAGGTGAATTTAGAGGAAATTTCAGTCTACATGTATACACATTCATGATAATTTTACACTTGAAATGAATTTATTAAAGAAAGGGCATCTCATTACAGGTAGTTTCATCAGATTTTTCTTACATAGGTATTTGAAACCACATCGTTCTGCATATGTCAGCCTTATGGGTTTGTGTCACACGTTTGTGCATGCATTTGCTTCACTAAAAAAATAAAATATACTGTATACGCTGTTATTTTCGCGTACAGATATTTTTGCGAATGATGAGGTCATGGACATTTTCGTGAGATGTTGTTTTTGCGAATCTACGCCGACGCTTACGTTAATGCGCTATTTACAAAGCGCAAGGAGATATGTTCGCATGTTTTCAATTTGCGATAAAACTGTGATTCACAAAATTTGCGAAAATTAAACCCTCGTGAAAATAACAGCTTATACAGTTTTAGAGTATGGCAAACCCAAAAATGTATATCAACAACACAGGATTGTCTTCTTGTGTGTAAAAATCTTTTGTGATAAAATGTATTTCACTGAAGAAATGTATTTTTTTGTTTTCACTTTAAGATGGAGAAAATGACAAATGAGTCAGGAAAGTTAATCATCTCACCACTTGATCAGCTGGAGCTGTGGAGTAGAAATTCTCTCTAGGAGAGCACTGAATCCAGGGTGCATTATCTGCATCCATTCCTTCCTGATCAGAGTCATCCATAGGCTCCAGGGAAGATTCCCGGTCAGGCAGCTGCTCCGCTTCTTCCTTCATTTTGCGCTCCAGGTCATTCCAGCGCTGCGAGGGCTTGCTTGGGTCTGGTGGTGGCCTTCACAGGTAGGATATTATTTGATATTTGAAACAGGAATGAGGAACAACACAGTCACAATTCATTGTAAATTCCTTAACAGAATGACATTTGAAGAAGAGAGATTTGCAATAGCACCATGTTTATGGAGTCCTTATAGCAGTTGTTTAGCAAACAGAGATTCTAGAAAGAGAAGAGAGGAGGACAGCAACATAGGGAGGGTGGAAGGAAGGTACACAGTGACAGTCAAAGGGTAGTAGTGAGCTGGAGTTGGTTTCAAATCTTTTTTGAAAGAAAGAAGGTCTTGAATAAGGTTTGTTTCACACCCCACAAAACTTCCAATTAGGGGTAGTGTGGCTTCTTGGTGTTTGCCCTGATTACTCCAAAATGTACTTATAATACTGTGCATATTTTGCTGTAAAGTATGCCGAGCTTGCACACTTTTTCGCAGGACATTTCGCCCCTTCAGTCATGTGGTACATGTTTATTACTAATGCTGCTTTGCTAGCTTTCCTTCCAAAAGCCTGTAAGATGAGGTAATTTTGATGGCGTCCCTTCCAAAAGTTTGTAATCAATGGGAGTCAAAATCTGAAACCATTTCCATCCATAAAGGGGGTGTCTCTAAGAATCTGGAACAAGCATGTGTATGACTGACTGCCTAAGTGGGCTTGGGGGGGGGGGGGGTGAGTTAAGGTTGCACTGATGGAGATGAAGATTCCCCGTCAGGCAGCTGCTCCACCTATTTCTCTCTATGTCGCTTCCCTCCTTCCCTCTTCTCTTTCTACGGTCTTCTCTTGCTAAACAATAATCCTTTCAAGGACTACACATGCATGGTGTTATCGCAAACTTTTCATCTACATCATCATGCAAACTTTTAAACACACGAAAATATACATACATCACATTTTATTTTTTGCAAGTGTGATTGTCTACATCATTTGAAATATAACTTCTGGCTGTGTATGATTTGTTAGCTCTCCCCATATTTCTTAAGTGAATCATTCACTTACTCTTCAAATCTTAATAATAATTAAGAGTCTTTGAATGGTCCCCTGAGTTTGTTAGCATCCTTGACGGATACAATCTGGATCTTAATTCACAGGTCTACCACACAAGAGCATTTCTTATCACAGACCTTGGTATCTTATATGTGACCCGCTACAACAAAATGATCCTAAAGTCGGGTGAGGTCGATTATTTGAAAATTGCATGGCAAAATTCCCTGATCTTTCTGCTTTAAATTGATATATAACACATTTTATGAAAATAATCGGCTGCGGAGATATCGATGTTTAAAAGAGAGCATGTCGAGACGTATGGGAAATTACTGTTTCGAGAAAAGCGCCCTAAAAGTTTTCCTTGCGACGCAATCGCGATCAAGGACACGCAAGTTAGTTTTCACCTCCGGACAATAGAAGGTAAACCATAGCAACCCCCGAAATGCTCATTCAAGCACAGCGTCGGCGGTCTCCCCAACGACCAATCAGTGACCAGGATGCCAGGAGAAGCGGCTGGGCAAAGCGCACCCCGCCCGCACGCACCAGTCGACTTGGCAGTGTGCGAGTTTCACGCTTCGGTTAGCGGCAAGCTGCAAACTGACCAATGAGATCACTCCGGTCGTTGTTAGGGGCGGAGCCTATCTGTGGCGCTCAATCCAAATTTTCGAACCGGTTTCTGCTTGGTTCAAACGCCAAAAACATGGCCCAGAAAAACGCTATTTTTTGGTCTTTCTTTTCATCATTTTGCTTCAAAATTTCGACAGATGATAGAAGACATGTCAGACTCCAATAATATGTCAAGATCAGAAAATCGTAAGTTTTGACCAATTATGATGCTCTGACTTCAAACTCGATTTTCACGGCTTCGACCGTGCGCGACTTTAGGACCTTTTTGTTGTAGCGGGTCACATATTACTTTACACTGGTCACAAAATGACAACATGTACTCACCCACTATGCCTCTTCTCTTCTCTTCTTACAAATGATTCCCTCACACTTGGAGATCTCTCTCGATGTCTGTCACACCTCGAGGGACTACGAGATCTTCTGTATCTATGATAACGACCATGGTCAGATATCCTGTGGTCATCTCGTCTCCCATGAGGACTCCTGCTTCTGGCTGATTTCTCATGTTTGTCTCTGAGGGAGAATATATGATTACTGTAGATGACACAGTGCTGGCTGTGACTAAAGTTATTTACTACCTTCAGTAATGTACCCTATTAAAGTATTTGAAATCAAACCTGGCTTTGACTTTTAAAACATCCCTACATAGTGCCTCTGTAACCTGCCCCACAAATCACTGAATGTGCATGAAATTTCCATTAGAGAGTATGATAAACTTACACAAGTCTTGATTTGTACTCAAAGTAACACAAACATACATATTTATTTCTTACCCTGATGGTGATCTTGATCTCTGACCTTCCCTGTGTGGAAGTGGTTCATGTTCTCTTCTAGCATTGCTTGCATTTCCTCTTTCTCTGAATTCTCTGTCTTGTCCTCTTGACTCTGAGTCTCGACGTCTACCTGACGTTTCTTTAACTCGGTCTCTATCTCTATCTCTCTCTCTCTCCCTGCTTCTGTGTCTATCACTGACTCTGTCTCTGCCTCTATCACTTCTATGTTGTCTGTGTCTTTCATGGTCTCTGGCTGTATCACTAGCTCGATCCAAGAATCTATCTTTACATGTATCTCTGCCTCTATCTCTGCATGTTTCATCTTGCCGGCTTCTCAGTCTCTCATCCCTGTTTGAAAAAAAAAAAGAAGTCAAATCAGATATCTACTTGTTCATCTAGTATTAGAAATATATGGAAATTTGTTGGTTCCTTGTCCACTTGAGATCTGTTGCACCTTGCAAATAGTGTCTAGTCATTTGAAAATAATGAAGTACACAAACGTGTTTTCCAGCACACCACATCAAACACAATACAGGGCATATCATTTCACTTTTAATATGACACATGACAATAGTTGGGCAATGATTTATAACAATATCACAAATCACCTGTGTTACTAACCATGCATTGCCACATATAATAATATTGGAAAGATGCTGACTGTTGCATTATTGCCTATTTGCCTATCATCTAAAGTGTCAGTTGAGTAAGAAGGTGATGTAGCAAAGGACAAGATTCTGCCAGTGACCAGGTCAATACTGAATTACATGTAATGTTGACTGGCAGGGAGGATATTTTCCTATTACATTGGCTGCCCTTGAGGGCACATTGTAATTTATTGCTCAAGCTATGACAATGCTGAATTAGCTGAAGATGAATACACAATGGTCCTACAAAAGGCAGTCAATCTGCCCTCCTGAATGGCTGTTCAGTATTACGTTGTACCTAATATTACTTCTGCATTGAATGACTGACTATATTCCTCGATTTGTCATCTACATTGTATTTCTCCATCACTAAAGAAATGCAAACCTTGAAGTGCAAGTGTTCACAAAATATCAGAATGAGAATATTTGATGTGTATTGTAATGCCACAAGTCAGTCAATGAGATTGTACTTTTTTAATGCATTTAACTGGAGGGAATTCTTGTGTAATTTTGTATGACAAGTTAGCATGCTAAACATTATCAACGTGACACAAATGCATTCAAGGGGCTTCTCAAAGAACAGTTACATGGTTTTTGACAGGAACATAGCAGTTGAGTGGATAAGGCTCTGTCCCTTTAAGCAGGAGGACAAGGGTTCAGAACCTGTCTGGAATATAATATCCTCAGACAAGAATTTTTGTTTTAACCACTGTCTGACCTCTCCTATCTGGACATGTCGGGAACCGCGCTCACGTGGATAAGGGACTAAGCTCTGGAGGTAGTCTCTGCACCAGCTCGGCCCAGCTCGGCCCAGCCTTTTCTCACTGTAGACGCAAACTGGGCCAAATGCGGTACCAAGTTGTGACCGGCACGCTCCCAATAATAGTCATTATTGAAAGGCTTGAATTAAAAGTCTGGGCCGAGCCTTCCACAGTAACCTGACAGAATTGTGGGGCCTAGTACCCAAATTGAGGCCGGGCTCAGCCCAGCCCTGCACTGTAAACAGGGTCAATGTTTAATACACCCAGCTGCCTACCCAATGGTAGCTACACATGTACACTGTACATGCACATTAACCTATTGCAGGCAGCATACATTGAAACTTTTTCTTTGCTATCGGCACAAAATTATAAGGGTTTTTTTATGCTTTGCAAAATGAAATCAATGAAAATCAAAATGAAATGAAAATGAAATCAATTTGTCAAATTTACCTGCTTAGATATTGAGGAATGTATCAAGCAAGTCTTGGAAAGAAACAGAAGGAGCTGACAAAACTTAATTTCAAAATGTGATTATCATGGCTTGGCAAAGTTGATCATTGTTACACTGACTATATGGTAGACTACATGGTAGACATCAATACCGTACCAGGCCCAGTGCTTGCCATATTGTGATTGGGTAAAACTTGTGTGTGATTGTATGTGTGTGTACAAATTGTGAGTGTTAATGTCTTTCATCACCCATTAATGAAGTGGAGCCAATGTGAGTCTACATTGTAGTCATATTGACTGCTGTGCATATTGTGACCTACACGTGGAAATGAGAATGGGAGGAGCACATACATTGTGTGTATCAATTTTACATGAACATGACACGTCCTCGTCACCTGGTCTATGTTCAGAATTCTCTGATAATTTGCTCTATGAAAGATCGCCTGTACTTTGCCCTGATTTAAAGGAAAAAAACAAAACAAAACAACTTTCCTGTCCATATTCTTGCAGTGATTTGGGGGTAGTGAATTTCTGAATGCATGTTATTGAGTTGAAAATTAGATGTGAATGTATGTTAATTATATGTGAATAATATGTAATTCAAGCGAGTCTGTGTAGGAATTTTGTTTGACCTTGAAACACCTGTAGTTACTTAAATGAAAAAAAAAAAAAAAATCAAGCCAAGATCACATTAGGACTCGGATAGGAAAGGTCAGATGGTACTATGACCCTCTTTATCTAGTAGTATCAATGGTTACTAGTTACTGGCACTGCAGATCAAGAGGCTGCCTAGTTTCAATAAGATCTAACTCACACATATGTAAGTTGTAAGCCATGGTGAAGTTTAATCTGTGTATGAAGTAGTCCATCACACCAGAGACTAAATCCCCTGAATTTGTAAGCATATTTTAGAGAATATGTGACCCGCTACAATAAAAGGATCCTAAAGTCGCTGACGGCTGAGCTGAGAAAATCGAGTTTGAAGTCTGATCATCAAATTCGGTGAAAACTATGAGATTTCTGTTTTTGGCATAATTTTGTAGTCTAATGTATCGTCTATCATATGCCGAAATTTAGGAGCTAAATGATCAAAGGAAAGGCAAGAAATTCGCATTTTTCTGGGCTGTAATTTTCTGACTTTCCACGGAACAGCAACGTGTCTGCAGTTTTGGATTTAGCACTGCAGATAGACTCCGCCCCTAGCAACAACACGGTGATCTTATTCGCCAGTGCCTGGCATTGTGGTTACTGATTGGTGGTGCATAGACCGCCAGAGCTATGCTTGAATGAACATCGCAGAGGTTGCTAGGAGCATACCTTCTATTGTTAAGCGGTTGATATCTCTGTAACCGAGTACTTTTATGACTCGTGTTATGTATGAAATTAAAGTGGAAGAGTAAGGGAATAATGTCATGTCATTTTTAGAATATTGCCCTCCCCGACTTTCGGATCCTTTTGTTGCAGTGGGTCACATATACTTCAATTATCACCATCCCATGTGTTAAATTTTGGTTTGAGAGCCCTCCTGTATCACAGCACAAATAGTGACAGAGGACATTTTGTGAATTGTTGTGTGTCACCCTTGAGAACAAAATTAGGTGATGTCATCAAATTCTGTCTGCATTTTATTTGTAAATCTGTTTCATCAGAGGTATAGAAGAATTTTCCTTCAGTGTGGGATTGTTTCAAGTGAAGAAACTAAATCATATTAACTTGATTTGACTACAAACATGAACATAAGCATATGGGAAAATCCTTTCATCTTACCACACTAAATTTGTGTTGTGTTTTTCACACTTCCTTTGAAGTGAAAAATTCTTCCCATTTTCATTGAGAGCCAAACTTGACTCACTGAGTATGCCTCCCTGTGATATCATTCATTAATGTGCTTTCTCCTACTAAGATCACATGTTCCTAACCTCTCTGGTGAGATGGTCCTTCTCTCAAAAGATCCTGGTCTGTTTCTGTCTCCAAGTCCAGGATCTATCTGCTGGTGATGAGGGTGTGGTTGTGACAGAGAATGTGACACATCAATTTGAGTACTCTGAGCCGAGAGGTAGGAGTGCCCTGCATCGGTTCTACCCATTAGGGGCCCAGAAGAGAGAGGCTGAGCCTGCTGGTGGTGGCACTGAAACCTCCTTTGTTGAGGTTGGTGAGCCTGGAGCCCTGCTCTACCAGGCATTTGAGGACAGAAACTAGAGATATTCTCTCCACGCTGAGGTGACAAGGAAGGCATGTTTATCACATCACATCCCCTACCCTGAGGTGGAAATGATCCTTGTGAAGAGAAATCTGTAAATTGAGTGTTTGGATGTGAAGGTGGATGGGTAAAGGAGCGTTGTGGGGGTGGGGCTGTATGAAATGGAGGCCTTGGTGGATAATTTGGGTGAAATTGCTGGTCATCTCCTTGGACTGGTCGCTGTTCCTTCCAGTTTTCAAATCTCTGAAATTGCAATTTTTATTAAACCATGTTATTTGACAAAGAAATGTAATGACTTCACACAACATATAATATTATTATTATTTGTCTTTAGTTCTGGCCAGTGGGTCTACATGAATCTGAAATCTAGATTAATCAATAAAACCTTTTTGAAAACTCATCAGAACTATGTTCAGGACTGAAAATGAAAGAGATGGTCAATATACAGCATCTGCATGTGTCTACAGATAAACCTGGTTTGCATACTTACAATGCATGTACTTTATCAGAAAATTAGACTAATGCAAGGTCACATGAAGGTCAAATGCTATGGAAAGGTCTAGTACAAATGTGTACTTATTATGGTAGTGAATGTCATTCATGTGATCAATTTATATTTGTGCGTATGTCCATTATGGTTGCTCTCAGCATAGTTTGTTGATTTGCTCTTGGGGTGCTGTTAATATTTTGCTTTTGCAAAATAAATAATGAAACAAAGTATGATACAAACAGTAACAAATCCAATGGATGCAAAGAGATAATAAGAATTTAGAATATTTATACTCACAAAAATATTGTGAGAAACTGACATGGCCAGAAAAATTAGCATATTTGTAGACCACAAACTGAATCAGCAAGAAATTGAAATGATTAAAACTAGTGACTGTATGATGAAATTTCAAAACAGCTTGAGTTTATACCTGATACTGTATACCAAATTTCATCTTGTTTCATCATTCAGTTTCCAAGACCAGGTGGGACACCTCCCCCCCCCCCCCCCCACTCCACTCCCTTCTTGGCTGTCTGTAAAAGTAGGAAACATTCATTTCTATAGTATATTGATTCAGGGAATATCTCTTTGTTGAACACATACAATTTACACTAGATTTCAAATCATGCTAAAAAATAAACAAAACAAACAAAACAACTCATTAGTCATTGGGAACCCAACAATGATGTCACAATTTGAGGTAAAGGAAGATATAAAACAAAAATGACAGTAAGAAAGGACAGCAAAAAGAAAAAAAACATAGGCAAAAAAACCAAAACAAGCAATAAGTAGTTTGAAGAAATCTGAAAATACCAGAGCACTCAAATATTTACTTGAGGTTGGCAAGGCAAGGGTGGATCTGGCCGTGGTACACCAGGAGGAGCATGGTAAGACCCAGGGCCATGATGGCCAAATCTAGGAGTTGGTGGTCCAACACCAGGATGGAATCCATGACGTCCCTGTTGGGGGTTCAGATGCCGTGGAGGCAAGGGTCCACGGAATCCCGGCCTTGGTGGTGCATGAGGGTGCATTCTGGCATTTATAATGATAAGTACCGGTACAAGAAATAATTCTTCATCATACCTTGTTCATTAAAAGGATAAATAACTGGCAGCATTTTTCATTTTTTTTTCTTTTGTTTGTTGCATCACCTATCATTCCTTTTAATGAATGACCAAAAACTAAGGATAGAAGAAATTGACAAATTCATGTGTCGATCATGAAACACTGCTCTTGGTTTACTCCCAAATCAAATAAGCCCCCATTTACATATTCAACATTGTATCCAGTAGATGCTGACAAAAATTGCCAATACACTGGAGAACGAACACCACACCAATTCATTAAAAAAAGAAAAAGCAAACTTCTGACCCAGTGAACTTCTGGCCAGTGTCCCCTGTACCTCCTGCAATCTCTTGGAGCATATTATCAATAGTATCTGTTAAAGCATGGTATCCTCTCAGATCACCAACATGCGTTTCGTAAAGCAGGATCTTGCACAACACAATGAAAAGTGACTGACCATGAGCTGACTAAAAATCTAGTCTAGATGATAAACTTACACCAGATATGGTTACCCTCGACTTTGAATTAAGGGTTTTGACATTATGCCTCACCAGCAATTGCTCATGAAAGACAGAACCTGATGTGTAGATCATTATTTTTGTGACATATATTCTGATACATACGATGAGATCTTGTCTTTTCTCACCAAAAGAAGCCGTGTCGGGGTCACTAGTGGACTAGGCCTACGACTACATTACTTATATGTAATGAGTCATCGACCACTTTTGGATTAAATACCTTGTATGTCAAAAAACAAACAAACACATTCTTCAGTTTAAATTCATTTCACTTTAAATTCATTTCACCATAGTAGAAAATCCCGCAGATCATATATCACAGGCTCAGATTATTGCTTCGTATCGTATGTGCAGAGCTCTCAGTGCTCAACAAACACAAGTGACATTTTTTACAGTGCGCCAGTGCAAGCTAATCATTTTAATTGACAGCCTGTTCTCCACAGATAAAGCATGTAAATCTAGTGAATGGCAATTACGTGTTAACATTAATTATGTGTATTGCTGATGAGGGTTTTCTTCCATTCTTTTTCCTCCTGTTTCCTCAGGTGTTTTACCTGTGGCTGTGCCCTCCTCATTTCTCTTGATTTGTGTTTAAACTTTACATTTGAATGCTCTGGCGTATATTAATTGTGCCCGGTCCCAGACATACTTTTTAAAGCCACTATGCTAGGGTGATCGATCTCCAAAATAGGTGGTCGATGAGTTGGGTGCACCATTGTACAGTCGCAAACCGAGGGAGCACTTCTCGCTCCTGTGGCTAGTCGCAGCTACGTTACTATAAAATCAGTATACTTCTATGTAGACATCTACCTGTTGTACACAAACAGCATCGGTAGCATTTGACCGAGCGTAAGATTGTTCTGTATCTTGTCGTCAGGGATACGTTTTGTGGAGAGCCGGAGACTTCCTCTGGCTTCACAGAATCCCCTCAACACCATATGTCTATGGAGGAGGGGAGCCGTAAATCCCCCACCCAACCACCCTCCCCCCTAGGCCGACCAGACGCTGTTAATACGCTATGCGAATACAGCGTCTGACCAGCGAGCGGGCACCTTCAAAGTGGGGAATCACAACACAACTACAAAACTTATGAAAATTTATACGTTCTTCATAAACAATGTACACGTTACCAAACGTTACTCACCTTACGTGCATGCTTGTATTACAGAAGGTTCGTAAGTTCATTGAGAGCCCTCGTGATAAGTCCGTGGAACCAAAAAATGATACTTTCTGGCGGATTCCCTAACACCGTCAGGGTTCATCGTTGCAGAATTCAAAATGGTGCCTTGATCTCTGCGGAAATCTTTTGCGTGCGTGCGATGCGCTGCTTGAGTGTTGGTGTAGCAGCACGGTCGACAGCGCGACCTTTTGAAAGGGCATTCAGATCATGTGACCTCCCGTATATTGGAAATGGCCTGGCGTGAAAGACGATGTACCGACTACCGTTCGTGAACCGTTCACACATGCTGCATATAACCATCAATTTAGGTAAGTTATTAAATCTAAAATTAATATTCATAGCATAGATAAGAAGTCTCATTATCATTTTGTTCGTCAGATGAGTTTGAAGTGGCAAAAAAATGAGCTAAAGTATCAAAATTCAATCCGATCGCATGCGATCGTTGGACCCTCTTCGTGTTTGGAGCTTCGCTGGTACAGCCCTGTCGCGCTACGTATGTACAGCGGCGACTGGGCTGTGTATAGTTACCTCCCCCCCCAAAAAAAGAAAAAGATAAAAAGCTCCTCTGGACAGATGGATTTTTCTGTCTGCGTACTCGGGTACTACGGTTGCATTATCCATTTAACTCCATTTAGCATTATTGTTAAGGTAACGTTAAAACTTAAAGAACATTTATAATTTATTAGGCAGGGCCGGCTGCTGCACACTGTCACTAGCCCATTTCTTTTTTTTTCTGGTCAAGCCCGCGAGCAGACGCCATGCCCCTAACCGCACTAGCGACCCCACCACGTACCGTGCCATTCTATACTAGTTACATACAGCGCCCCGCGCCGGGATTAGGGTCTACCTATCACCTCGGCCTGGGGCGCTCCTGACCTTGTAGGTTTTGTACACAGAAGAGATAGATTCTATACTGTGGGAACGCCGTTGGGGCTGGTCGCAGTTCAACCCCAGCGCAGGGCGTTGTATCGCCTATCACATCAGGGTTGCTGGTGCAGTTAGGGTCTAACGTTACCCAGTTTTTCCATTTCTTACTGGTACATTCCTGAAAAAGTATGCTGGTCAGTGATTTTTACTGGACCGTCGGACCAGGGCCAGGCCTTTGTCATTGTGCAACGTTGTTTTATACTTTTCATTGAATCATAGCTTAGAAACTACATCCGTAAACTTTACATGTGCCAGCTTCCGCAGCACGATGTCGTTACAACTCTTTGAATACAAGCATTCTTCAGCCTCAAGTATGTTTTGGTCATAACATTCTGTGAGAATCTTACCCAGAAGTAGGGAGGTGCAGTCCGCACGTAACTCGCGAGAGATGAAGAGGCCGAGACCGAGTCGCTAGTCAAGAGAACCGATACGCTACACCACTGCACTGGCTGGCACGGTGCACGTCTGCTCGCTTACGCCAGGCTGCCCTGACGTACCATTGGAAGGTGCCCAATCCTGAACACCAGTCACCAGTATCTGCGACCCACTGGATGCTCGTCAGGTTCTCCGATATAAACGGAGGGAGGAAAAGAAGAAGAAGAAGAAGGTACGGTGTGCTGCGATCTAAGATCCTCGTTTAGTTCCTGATGGAACGTTGAGGAGTATTTTGAAGAAGAAGAAGAAGAAGAAACAGATCTGTAAAGATCTTGCACGCACACTCTGAATCTACATGTATGTCGCGTCGATACGGTGACAGTCGGCGCGGCAACGGCTAGACAGAAAGATCCGTCTGTCCGGAGGACTCTTGTTATATTTTGCCATTAACGCTGTCCTCCGTAGACAGACGGAAGGTTGCAGTACCCATTGCTGTGTGGATGTTCTTAACCACTGTGTCTATGGAAAATTGGGTGAGGTACCTCACCCTTCTCGAGTGCATCTAATTCACGGCCCTAGGTCGGCATTTTTAAGCTTGTATAGTGAAATTAGCTTTTTAAGAATACATTACATTTACCAGATTAATGAATAATCCAACATTTTAGTAGAATTTTCAACGTAAAACACAGCCTGTCGCGTCGTCACGTTCAAACTGCAGAAACATACACTAATCTATTAGCCAATCACATGCGAGGTAGTTTCTAGGTGTTTGTTTTACTAAAACACGTACCTCGCATGTGATTGGCTTACAGATTCAAAATGGCGACTTACAGCTTGCGAACGGCGATGTTGCGATATCGATAAGATTTCTGCGTTATAACCGAGTTTATGTGAGTATTTGCAACCCCCCCCCAAAAAAAAAAAATAAAAAAAATCCGGGGACCATTTTTTTTAATCTTATCTTTTTTTTTAAAACTTGTAATTTTATTTTTTTCTATTTATGGCAATGACCTCTATACCAAAAATAGTGGTGTTTTAGATGCAAGAAAACGCCATTTTCACACACAGATTTTCAAAAATTCTCCCTACTGTGGGAGGGGGGACACCCCCCTCCCACACCCTCCCCCCCCCCCCTCGCTCGCTCTGCTCGCTCGGGCTCGGTCGCTACGCTCCCTCGCATACCGCCCCAACCCCCTCCTTCAGAAAAAGCTAGATCCGCCCCTGTATTATCATCATAAAGCCTCCAGAGCAATTGTGCCTTGAGGTTTGCTGTTAAATGTGATGCTTTTTGTGTGTGTTTGTGTATGTTGTATGTGCTGATATAACGTGAAATTCAAATAAAGAACATCATTAAAAAAGTATGTGGGTGCATACTCGTATCTCCGATCTTCTTTCTGTAATTCTCTCATTTTAAAAGTACATGTGTCTTTATCTATCGTATTTTTCAGACTCTTTCTTTCCTCCCAATTCTTTTTTTCATTTCTTTTTCGATTTTTTCTTCTTTTCATATCTGTTCTTTGTTTCCTTACTTGCATCTTTCCCTTCATCTAACCTTTCCTCTCCGTGCACAAATCATTTCTTGTCACCGTATTCTTTTTCTTCTTCTTTTCTTCCGTGCATACGGGAGTGACCATAAATCAACTTGCTGATTATTCTGTCACTTTCGGGGAGGTCAAAGTTATGCAAGTCTTCAAAGAGTTCATGTATAGTTGCAATAATCATCATCATCAAAAAAAAAAAAAAAAAAAAAAAAAAAAAAAAAAAAAAAAAACGAAGAAGAAGAAGTAGAAGAAGAAGAAGAAGAAATACAAAAATTTTCGGCTCCCTCGCTGCGCTCGCTCACCAAAATTCATCAAAATTTATTACATTTAAATCACCTTCAAAAGATCCCTTTTAAGTGTTTGAAAAAACATATCATGTGGACTTTTTAAAAGTCTTTATCGGGATGGGGTTGGGGTTGAACACTGTTGGTATAAATCGTTATAAGGCCGTCACTATATCTTGATTAGAATTGTAAGATTTAATAACCAAAAAATGAGAAGAATTCCGTTTTGTAAGCCGATCGAAATACAAAAATTTTCGGCTCGCTCGCTGCGCTCGCTCGCCAAATGTTAGCAAAATCTAAAATCACCCTCAAAAGACCCCTTTTAAGTGCTTGAAAAAGCATATCATGAGGACTTTTTTCCTACCGGGATGGGATTGGTGTTGAACACTGTTGGTATAAATCGTTATATATAAGGCCGTCACTATATCTTGATTAGAATTATAATTCAAAGATTTAATAATCAAAAATGACAAGAATTCCATGTTTTGTAAGCTGAAATACATAAATTTTCGGCTCGCTCGCCAAGATTCATCAAAATTTATTACATTTAAATTGCCCTCAACATGCTCAAGGAACCCTTTTAAGTCAGGGGCGTCACCAGCTTTTTTTTCAAGGGGGGTGCGTTTTGACACTAAATTTATCGAGATTTTTTTAGACAGGCATATGGAATTTATAAGCTCTCGATCCCCAGACTTTTAAGTTTATTTTAAGGGAAACCAGGAGGGGAAAGGGCACCGGCGTAGCTATAGGATTTCATCTTGGGGGGGGGGGGAGGGAGTGTGGGAGGGCGTGAGAACTTTTTGCATTTTGATGTTGTAAATGGTGCATTTTGATGCATGTTTTTTTTTATTGTTTTATCGACTTGAAAACAGTCCCAGTTGTTTAAGGTAGCAGTATATTTTGATGTAGATTATTTTTGAACAATTTTCCTATAAAAGTATATAGCAGTATATTTTGATGATATTTCCATGGCTTTTTTCCCTTCTCCACCTTCCAGCTAATAGACCCCCTCTGTCTGACTGAAATGTCATCCAACATAAAGCCAGAGTGCAGACACGCATGTTATTTGCTTCTTTTATCGACTTGAAACAGTCCCACTTGTTTAAGGTATAGCAGTATATTTTGATGTAGATTATTATTGAACAATTTGCCTATAAAATAGTATCATCCCAATAAACTTCCTGTTTTAATATGTACACTGAATATCATGAACACGAACAAGCAAGAGCGAGCGGAGTGAGCGAGGGGGGGGGGGAGGGCGTGGGAGGGGGTGTCCCCCTCCCACGGTGAGAACTTTTTGCATTTTGATGTTGTAAATGGTGCAATTTGATGCATGCTTTTGCTTGTTTTATCGACTTGAAACAGTCCAACTTGTTAAAGGTAGCAGTACATTTTGATGTAAATTGTTATGAGCAATGTGCCTATAAATGGTATCACAGTGGCGTACCGTGGGTCAAGACATTGGGGGGGCACCTCATGGCAGCAACATCAGAATTGCATAACGGTATATCAAAATGCGAGCGAGCGGAGCGAGCGAGCTTGAAAATTTTGACATTTTACAGTCCCAAGACTGCCGTTTGTAGCTATATATAATAATATATTTGCTTTTGAAATTAAGGGCGTTGCACTGGGCGCAACTGCTGGCAGTTGCTGGCAGTAACATGAATGGCATAACGATTAAATGCGAGCGAGCGAAGCGAGCGAGCTTGAAAATTTGGACATTTTACAGTCCCCAAACTGCCGTTTGTAGCTATATACATGTATTTTCGCTTTGGAAATTATTGGGAGGGGGCGCACCGGGCGCAACTGCTGGCAATTACTAGTACTGACAGCAACATCAGGAGAATTGCATAACGATTAAATGCGAGCGAGCGAAGCGAGCGAGCTTGAAAATTTTGACATTTTACAATCCAAAAACTGCCGTTTGTAGCTGTGACATATACCCCCCCCCCAAAAAAAATAAATAAATAAATACATATCGAAAATATATATTTCCCTTTAAGAAGCACAGTACAGAAAGATTCATATATGTAATTCAAGAGGAGACAGTCTATTCATAAAGAAGATTTAGGTTCTGTGTATCGCTACTGGCGATAGGGAAATGAATTCTAAGAAGCTGTGGTATATTAGGCATAGCGCCCTCTGTAGTTCTTGTAACAGTTATTGACCTCCGACACTGTTATGAATGGATACAATGAAGTTGTTTACGACTTGATTTCCGTTCTTGTCCCCGCGGACAAGTCGAGTACGCGCATTGGTTTATTGTGTGTGCGTGATTCCAAGTCAAGCCCCGCCCATTCTTTTTATCTGCATACGGAAGCTTTTCCGGCGTAAGACATCTCTTACGCAGTAACACGCAGTAGTGATTGGAATTATGACTGGAAAGTCACTCACCGAGACACTTATTTGCATACTATAGTAGTGGGTGTGTCCACATTGTTTTGACCGGCAAATACGAATTGAGGTACCAGTAGCAGTGAAAGTAGTGGGTTAAGCCCAATACATTATGGAATATTGTGAAACATTTAGTAAGGAAAATGGTGATTAATGTAATAAAAGGTATCATATTCATCTGGGTATGATGTTCTAGTTTTTATCAATGCAAGTTTTATGGCTTAAAATTAGGAGAGTAAGTGGCATTTTTGATGTCAATTGAGTCTTGTGGGTATGTTAGACACAAAAGAAAACTGTCTGTAGAGTTGTACACAGAAGTGAACTGCTTGTAGAGTCAATGAATTTTGATAATAGAGACATGTATAAATGTATTGGAAATGAATTAACCAATCAGCATTATTATGTTGTCTGAGGTATTACTTTCAACCAATTGGCACTGATTATGCAAATTAGATTTTGGTGACAGTGGATCCTGGGGTTTCGTATAAAAGGGTAGACAGGTGATGCTAAAGAACTTTTTTGCATCACTCTCCTCGCAAGAAACTTTCCTCCGCCACACCTAGCTTTTGACACCTTTTCAAGCTTCTTGTTCCCGCCCTTTCCAAGCTTCTTTTTCCAGTCCTTTTCAAGCTTCTTGTTCCAGTTGTTTCCAGTGCTGACACTCTTCAAGTAAGTTTATAGGAAGTATTTTAGAGAAGAAGTTAGGATAGTTAGTTTCCTTCAAAACCAAATTTTTGAGATCATTCTTCCCTTTTTTGGTTTCAAATTCTAAATTTACCTCTGAAATTAGAATTATAGACTACCTCATTATGTTTTGTATATGATTGCCAAATTCGATTTCAAACAAAGTGAAATATAATAATTTTATTTGATATAGCTTCTCAGAACAAGTGCTAGTTCATATACAAGTGTACAATGTATGTGTCTGCTATTGTCCAACAAAGACACATTTTTACATGCAGTCATTGTAAAGAGATTACTGGACGAGGTGAAACAAGTACAAGTAATACAATTTTGGCCAAGTGATGAACACTTACAGTGACAACTACAAAATATTGTCACTACCAATTTGACTAGGGTCAGGTCGAGGATGGCAAGCTGACTGATAGTCTCATCTGTCACCCAAAGTTTTACAGTCTAGCCTCCACCAGTTCTCTCTATATGACAAGTAGATAATAAGACACTCAAAGAGTCTAGGACATGTCGATTTACGAATGCATTTATTCTTTCACTTGTCTCATTAACATTTGCAATGATAGGTAAGAGTACAATGGTGATAGGGAAGGAGAACAGGGTCTGGGACCCTGGCTTAAGTATTTGCCACTCCTAAACGGATGATAACAGTTAAAACGGACTGAGAACAATTGAAAGGATTAGGAACACTTAAACAAATTACAACAGTTGTCACTATGGCAAATGTTACTGACCAGGAACACCATGGATATTAAGAACCTTTGCAAGTGTTGCACTTGTTAGTGAAAGTTGCCAGATGTTATTGAAATTGACGAGATAAGTTTTGGATTGTGGATAATGATTCTACTGGTATAAGCATGTCCCATTAGCCATTAAATTGGCATTTATTATTGATTTCCCATTATCGATGTGTCACTATGAATGCCCTTATAAGTATATAAGCATAGTGGTTTTTCAAAGCAGTGAAGTTTACTGATGTCACTTGACAGTAGCCAGGTTATTCCCGCCCCCCCCCCCCCCCCTTTCACAACGGGACTGGAGCGAACAATCCCGAACAGGGAACGTTCAAGTAAGATGAAGGTCGAAGTGCAGTTGCATTTGATCAGATGAAATGGGTACCCCTGCAATAGCAATCCCGAACAGGGAAAGTGAACGTCATCTGATTTAATTCCTGAACAAGGAAAATGCCGATACTGACAGTTGCAATAGTAACAATCTTGAATAAAGAAAGTTGCATGTGTCACTTCATCAGAAGTATACAGTATACAGCCCCGAGGAACATTCCCCCCCCCCCCTTGTGACTGAGGCTCTGTCTTGTTGACACTCGACACTGCGGCAAGTGTAATTGTTACTGACACTTGTTACGACAAGTGTTGTTATTGTGATGTCACTGAATATAACTATAGTTATACATTGATTTAATAGGAGAGATTTCATAGTCAGGTGTGAAAAGTTGGTAGATCACAGAAAGCAAGGGACGAGTGACAAGTAATGTCGACAAACTTGTTACTAATAGTGAAACTTTTCTAGGTGTGATTTCTTTTACCGGCATTATTTTCTGGAAGTTTAAACTTGAGACCAGATAGATGCATCTGTTCGGGATTGCTATTGCAGGGGTACCCATTTCATCTGATCAAATGCAACTGCACTTCGACCTTCATCTTACTTGAACGTTCCCTGTTCGGGATTGTTCGCTCCAGTCCCGTTGTGAAAGGGGGGGGGGGGGGCGGGAATAACCTGGCTACTGTCAAGTGACATCAGTAAACTTCACTGCTTTGAAAAACCACTATGCTTATATACTTATAAGGGCATTCATAGTGACACATCGATAATGGGAAATCAATAATAAATGCCAATTTAATGGCTAATGGGACATGCTTATACCAGTAGAATCATTATCCACAATCCAAAACTTATCTCGTCAATTTCAATAACATCTGGCAACTTTCACTAACAAGTGCAACACTTGCAAAGGTTCTTAATATCCATGGTGTTCCTGGTCAGTAACATTTGCCATAGTGACAACTGTTGTAATTTGTTTAAGTGTTCCTAATCCTTTCAATTGTTCTCAGTCCGTTTTAACTGTTATCATCCGTTTAGGAGTGGCAAATACTTAAGCCAGGGTCCCAGACCCTGTTCTCCTTCCCTATCACCATTGTACTCTTACCTATCATTGCAAATGTTAATGAGACAAGTGAAAGAATAAATGCATTCGTAAATCGACATGTCCTAGACTCTTTGAGTGTCTTATTATCTACTTGTCATATAGAGAGAACTGGTGGAGGCTAGACTGTAAAACTTTGGGTGACAGATGAGACTATCAGTCAGCTTGCCATCCTCGACCTGACCCTAGTCAAATTGGTAGTGACAATATTTTGTAGTTGTCACTGTAAGTGTTCATCACTTGGCCAAAATTGTATTACTTGTACTTGTTTCACCTCGTCCAGTAATCTCTTTACAATGACTGCATGTAAAAATGTGTCTTTGTTGGACAATAGCAGACACATACATTGTACACTTGTATATGAACTAGCACTTGTTCTGAGAAGCTATATCAAATAAAATTATTATATTTCACTTTGTTTGAAATCGAATTTGGCAATCATATACAAAACATAATGAGGTAGTCTATAATTCTAATTTCAGAGGTAAATTTAGAATTTGAAACCAAAAAAGGGAAGAATGATCTCAAAAATTTGGTTTTGAAGAAAACTAAATATCCTAACTTCTTCTCTAAAATACTTCCTATAAACTTACTTGAAGAGTGTCAACACTGGAAACAACTGGAACAAGAAGCTTGAAAAGGACTGGAAAAAGAAGCTTGGAAAGGGCGGGAACAAGAAGCTTGAAAAGGTGTCAAAAGCTAGGTGTGGCGGAGGAAAGTTTCTTGCGAGGAGAGTGATGCAAAAAAGTTCTTTAGCATCACCTGTCTACCCTTTTATACGAAACCCCAGGATCCACTGTCACCAAAATCTAATTTGCATAATCAGTGCCAATTGGTTGAAAGTAATACCTCAGACAACATAATAATGCTGATTGGTTAATTCATTTCCAATACATTTATACATGTCTCTATTATCAAAATTCATTGACTCTACAAGCAGTTCACTTCTGTGTACAACTCTACAGACAGTTTTCTTTTGTGTCTAACATACCCACAAGACTCAATTGACATCAAAAATGCCACTTACTCTCCTAATTTTAAGCCATAAAACTTGCATTGATAAAAACTAGAACATCATACCCAGATGAATATGATACCTTTTATTACATTAATCACCATTTTCCTTACTAAATGTTTCACAATATTCCATAATGTATTGGGCTTAACCCACTACTTTCACTGCTACTGGTACCTCAATTCGTATTTGCCGGTCAAAACAATGTGGACACACCCACTACTATAGTATGCAAATGAGTGTCTCGGTGAGTGACTTTCCATTCATAATTCCAATCACTACTGCGTGTTACTGCGTAAGAGATGTCTTACGCCGGAAAAGCTTCCGTATGCAGATAAAAAGAATGGGCGGGGCTTGACTTGGAATCACGCACACACAATAAACCAATGCGCGTACTCGACTTGTCCGCGGGGACAAGAACGGAAATCAAGTCGTAAACAACTTCATTGTATCCATTCATAACAGTGTCGGAGGTCAATAACTGTTACAAGAACTACAGAGGGCGCTATGCCTAATATACCACAGCTTCTTAGAATTCATTTCCCTATCGCCAGTAGCGATACACAGAACCTAAATCTTCTTTATGAATAGACTGTCTCCTCTTGAATTACATATATGAATCTTTCTGTACTGTGCTTCTTAAAGGGAAATATATATTTTCGATATGTATTTATTTATTTATTTATTTTTTTTTTGGGGGGGTATATGTCACAGTAGCTATATATTTTTGCTTTGGAAATTATGGGGAGGGGGGGGGGGGTTACGCCATTTCCTGACCCACTTCATCTGACACACTCTTTCTGACACACTTTTTTTGCCATTCATTTTGTACACGGGGCAGTTTTCATGAGACGGCCTCTGTTATTGGCAACTGTGCTAATGAATATTCATCAGCCTTGCGATAATTTTTTCATAATGAGTCACTCGGTCTGATTCTGTGTCTGTGATTGGCTTTTAGCTATTGACTTACGCGTGATATCGATCTCCTCAAGGGGTCCATGACGATATCTGATTACCAGTGTGCGTGTGTGTGTTGAATTGCGTTTTAGTGCCAGTGAGTGTGGCATAACTTCTGCAGGTTTCCTGTCCATTTCTCTCTCTTTTTCTCTCTTTTGCTTTCGTATCATCTTATCTCTGTTATTCTTAGAGTACAATCGTACTACCACAAGTGTTTTCCCCCATTTTTTGAAGTGATTATCTCGTTTGCAACAATTTAGAGGTGAGTTTTTGTTCGAGTGTTTGTTGAGTTTTTTGATTGAACACGATGTAGATTATCTACGTGTGTGCGAGAACATTCATGGTACCCACTCATTTGTTTCCGTGTGCATTTTTACCGTACAGTGTCTTCATCGTTCGTCTTCCAAGCAGCGAGTTTTCACCCTAGTTTTCCTCAACGTAGTTTTTTACCTCATTTTTTTTTTTTTTTTTTTTTTTTTTTTGCGGTGCAAGATGTTCAGTGTATTTTTTCTACGGTAAAATGCCATCGTTGATGATCTCCGTGTATTCTTTACTAGTTTTCCACCTCCGTTTCATTTTGTGTACAACTAACATTGATCATGTAGAAATGCACACCATGCACACCTACCATTTTCTTCCTTAATTTGTCAATGAAAACTTCTTGTGGCTATCAGAAATGTCAAGATGGACCATATCTGATGGTTTCATGAAATTTTATAGTCAATTACAGAAGAAAAGTAGCTAATTTTGACTCAAAAGTACGCCGATCGACGGCTGTGTCAGCGTAGCACGATGGATGATCGATTATAGAAAAGCGATGTAACGATGATAATCGATCGTTGTAGTCTGTGTTACAGCCGCTTGTTTGGTGTTTAACCAAAATAATTACGTCGGCTCGACAGTAAAATGTGGAAGAAAGAAAGTGATCTTGATGCGTCTGTTTTTTATCGTTTTAGTTCATTTTCTCCTGCGTGTGACTGTATATCTGTCAGCATTTTATGCTGACTAAATGATGGACTGATAATATGTGTAACGTTATAAAACAGTAAAAGATATATGAAAAAATGGGAATTAAAATATCCATCATGAATATTGCACAATAAAATGGATTTTGAATACAAAACAAAAGCAAATACTGGGGTTGCAGTTTTTGCGATGTATACATAATTAAAAAAAAATGAAATGGAAAAATAAATACTATGACTAAAACAATTACTTTCTACTATAAAGTTGAACTATCAATCAAAGGCATACATATTACCATTTCAATTTCAATATTCTGTTTCTTATGTAAAATGAGCACTTTATGAGAATTAAATGCACAATATTAATACATGATTGAATAACATACGCTTTTTGTAATACTATTCTCAATAACTTATTAAATTAGGCCAATAAATTATGTAGATTACAAGAAACAAATCTCCTTTGAATTCAACTTCCTTCTCATCTTCTTTTCTCTCTCTTTCTCTCTCCCTCCTAATATAGACCATGTTCTAGCCTAACCGTTTTCTTCCACTTTTCCTTCAACCTCATTCTATTCCCTTCGACACTATTCAAATTAAATTATTATTATCAACTTTTGTCATGATAAAATCAATACAGAGTTTGCCACATTTTTTTAAAGAAAGGATCAATGTCTTAATCCTGGTATGAATTATCGTATCAATAATTTGAATAGTGATAATCATGATAGTGGCAATGAAAACAAAGAACTATCACAATAGCTCACTTGAGCCTTCGACTCGGGTGAGCTAACAATAAGAAATAAAAAATACGAAAAAGAAAGTAGGGGCTACACGTATTGCACGAGTCAAGTTCGATACTGTTAGTAAGCGGCTAATTAGAGACTACCAGAATCGATTATAATCGTTGACATCGTTCTCTGCGAATCGGCGGTGCACTAGCCACTACATTACGTCGGAGACTATGTTCGCGACCGACGTACTTTTCAACTCCGATTTCTCATTTTTTTCTTACCTTTTCGGCTTTCTAATTCCATGAAAATCTCTGATATGGTTCAATTTAGCATCTCCAATAGCTGCACAAAATTTGATTGACAAACGGCGAAGCGAACGGTAGGTGTGCATTTCTACATGACGTAGTTAGCTACAAAGTCTGCGATGTCTGTATGCTGATGTGTTTTTGTGAGCTGGGAGTGACTATGGTGGGAATGATATTTAGGGTTTTGCTGTGGTTGAGATGATAGTGATGATGATCATAATGATTCTGGTGATGATATACGAACCCTTTTGATGATGCAATTTATTTCGTGTGACCATGACGTTGATCATTGATGATGGCGAGAACGACACGAGTAGCCTAGCCTAGGCCAAGGACGAGAGTGACACTGTCCACGGGGGCTGTTGCTCGCTCATGCACAGGAGTGGTCTAGACCTAGAGACCTGCATTTAATCAGTTTTTTTTTTTTTAACCTTTTGGTTGTTCACTTGGGTTAGTGCTCCAAAAATTCGTTTCTCTAAAGAAACTCAACCAAAAGCTTGACAATAAGGTTGCCTCAGGGCTATTCTTTAGTAAATATTAGATCTAAATGGCGATGCTAATTTAGTTTTCATTTTAAGAACTCGATTATATCCCATTTTCTTTGCTCATTTTTCAAATGATAAATTATTTAGAACTGTAAATTTACTTAAATTCTGATGTACTGCATTCACCATTGTAAAAATCAATAAAAAAGAGCCCGCTGAGCAGGTGTTTCATTCTATCCTTTTCATTTCCTTCCTATCGTGTTGGTTTCCTTCCTGTCACTTCCTTCTTTGACCCTGGACGGAAGAAAAAAAAAAACCCATCTTGCCATGTAAAGACAGAACACATACCATCATGAAATATTATGACATTAGAATAGTTTTAAAAGTATGTAAGTCATCAAAATTCTTGTGTGTGAAAATAGATAATAAATAAAAGGTGATTTCTTACAAAGCAGTTCTTTCAAATGTCCAACAGCCTCAGAACAGCTTCGATAATGAAGCTAGTGAAATCTCAAAACTATCGTGGCAACAAGTGATATTGATAGGAAATTCTGACAAAAACTGTCACAACATTTGATGTTTAAATTTGTCTAGTTTTATTGGATTAGGTCATGAAACTATAAATGCCACCGATAAAATCACAATCGCTCTCAATTTGAACAGAGGCAGTAGGGTAGGAATGACTCAGCAAACAGCTGATTATTTATGCGTCGTATCCATGGGCAACTGCGGGGTAACTGGAAGAAGACGCACGAAGTTTAGACTTGAGTCAGAACTATTATTTATTATCAATTTTTTATTCAAAACATTTTTTTTTCTTTGGATTTCAAAAAAGGTCAAAATATTTCATATTACGCTTCTTAAATGTATTATGAATATAAATATGAAGAATTTTTATCGTGATTTCATGAAGAATTAGAATTATTATGAATATATAAATACTAGACGGGCTGAACAATGAAGTCTAATTTTGCCCCAAGAATTTGCAGCCCACCGTACGTGCTGGTGGTGCATTCCTAGCGTTCTTGCCGCACTCTCCCAGCCACGTGCGCGTGCAAGCATGCATGCAACAGTCCACCAACAGTCACGAAGAGTACATGTTTAGCTACTTCACCGATCTCACTCCTGATCTCTTGCAAAGAAACCTTTACAAGTGTAGAAAATTCTCTCGAAACTAAGCCAGACATGAATTTGGAACATACATTACAGTGTCAAGACCTTTTCAGTGGACTTTGTTTTCGCTATTTGTCTGTTT
The DNA here is from genome assembly GCF_964275005.1 of Diadema setosum. Lineage (NCBI taxonomy): Eukaryota > Metazoa > Echinodermata > Echinoidea > Diadematoida > Diadematidae > Diadema > Diadema setosum. The sequence goes on from NC_092701.1 coordinate 37,705,743, forward strand.
AGCTCTCGAATGTACGACTTCTTACGTCCGATTTGTTTTTTACCTCACCACGTGGTACTGTTTTTTTCAGCCCCATGCTTCCTCCATATGCACACATGTTGTAAACACACACAAGCCACCGGCACCGCGATCGAAGTTTGAGCGATAGCGATATGTGTGGAGCAGACATGCGGATTTCAGCACAGATGAGTAGTTGAACGTATCACGATTGTAAAACAAATATTTTTCTATGTCTCTGCCAATTGAATTAGGTTATCTAATCATAGATGGATTACGATTTTATTCTAAAATAGATTAGCTATGGCAAGAATTTGCTTACATGAGAGTTATTTGATAACATTGCAAAATAAAACCCCCGTCATTGAATGGAATGTTCAGAGCTATCTCGGGGGGGGGGGGGGGGGGGGGGGGGGTTGGGAGCATGAATACCCTTCGCGAGTAGATCGCGCCGTAGGGAAGATCGCGCCCAAGTTCACTGCCGACTTACTAGGCAGGCACGAAGATTACTAGTACACAGAGGCCCGTACGTGGATGGGTTAAGCAGCTGAAAAAAAAAAAAAAAAAGGTACTGGAAGCCCACGTAGTAGCAAGGCCTACACGTGGATGAGGTTAGAAATTGCCGCGCGCCTCCAGCTCACCAGCTCCTGGCCGCCTCTTATTGGCCGGCCTTGAGCGCGACGTTCGACAAGCCATACCATAGTCTTGAATATTCATTAGCACAGTAGCCAATAACAGACGCCGTCTCATGAAAACTGCCCGTGTACAAAGTGAATGGCAAAAAAAGTGTGTCAGAAAGAGTGTGTCAGATAAAGTGGGTCAGGAAATGGCGTAACCCGGGAGGGGTCGCACCGGGCGCAACTGCTGGCAATTACTGACAGCAACATCAGGGGCCCGTTGCATAAAACTCCAACCGGATTTTTTTTCCGGTTGAAATCACAAAATTCCGGTTGGAAGCTCCCAACCAGAGTTTTTATGCAACGGATTTTACATTCTTAGGCTAGCAACCTTAAAAAATTCAGGTTGGGCAAATCCCAACCTGAATTTTTTAAGGTTGCTAAAAAAGTTTTATGCAACGGGACCCAGGAAAATTGCATAACGATTAAATGCGAGCGAGCGAAGCGAGCGAGCTTGAAATTTTTGACATTTTACAGTCCCAAAATGCCGTTTGTAGCTTTATTTTTCGTTTGGGAAATTAAGGAGAAGGGGCGCACCGGGCGCAACTACTGGCAATTGCTGGCAGTAACATCAGGAGAATGGCATAACGATTAAATGCGAGCGAGCGAAGCGAGCGAGCTTGAAGATTTTGATATTTTACAGTCCCAAAACTGCCGTTTGAAGCTTTATTTTTTCGCTTTGGAAATTAAGGAGAAGGGGCGCACCGGGCGCAACTACTGGCAATTGCTGGCAGTAACATCAGGAGAATGGCATAACGATTAAATGCGAGCGAGCTTGAAAATTTGGACATTTTACAGTCCCAAAACTGCCGTTTGTAGCTATATTTTTTTCGCTTTGGAAATTCGGGGGGGGGGGGGGCGCACCGGGCGCAACTGCTGGCAATTACTGGCAGTAACATCAGGAGAATGGCATATAACGGTTGAATGCGAGCGAGCGAAGCGAGCGAGCTTGAAGATTTTGACATTCTACAGTCCCAAAACTGCCGTTTGTAGCTATATTTTTTCGCTTTCGAAATTAAGGAGAAGGGGCGCACCGGGCGCAACTGCTGGCAATTGCTGGCAGTAACATCAGGAGAATGGCATAACGATTAAATGCGAGCGAGCGAAGCGAGCGAGCTTGAAAATTTGGACATTTTACAGTCCCCAAACTGCCGTTTGTAGCTATATTTTTCGCTTTGGAAACTCAGGAGGGTGGGGGGGGGGGGCGCACCGGGCGCAACTGCTGGCAATTATTGGCAGTAACATTAGGAGAATGGCATATAACGGTTAAATGCGAGCGAGCGAAGCGAGCGAGCTTGAAAATGTTGACATTTTACAGTCCAAAAACTGTCGTTTGTAGCTACATAATGTTTTTTGTTTTTTTTTTTTTCGCTTTGGAGGGAGGGGGCGCCCGGTGCTCCCCCTGGATCCGCCACTGCTAGTCAAGGGTGTTGGTTTATGTTCATGATTGGGGGAGTATGACCAGCGAGGGGGCGTCGAAGTGACCAAGCGGGAGAAGGATGTCCAAAATCTGCACTTTATATAGAGCATCCCCTAATTTGTTTGCGTTTGTGAGTGTGTGTGTTTCATATAGATGGAAAAAGTTAGGAAATATCCAAGGTCAAGTCTTATTATTGGCAATTCAAGGCATTTTAATATAGACTAGTATGTAAAGCAACACTGCAAAATCAATGATCAAGCTTTGATAGCAAATGCGCACAACCTATCAAACATCACATTGCGTAACATTGCAGCGACTCTTTTTGCCATTCCGATGTTCTGAGTACACTGCGCACATCCTGCTTATATTCAAAATGCCAATCAGGAATCACGCTGAATCACAATCTTTTGTCGTCTCCGGGCTTTTTGAACAATGTTTCACTATAATACCTCTTTAGTTATATGGTTAAAAGAAATCTTAGAAAAATATCTTTTTTCTTGATCATCCTTTCATGTCGATTTCAAAATCAGTTTACTAACCCTTGAATTACCATTTTGGTATTTTTTTTCCTTTTTTTTTCCTTTTTTTTTTTTTTTTTTTTTTTTTTTTTTTTTTTTTTTTTTTTACCAGCGGATTGGGGGGGGGGGGGGGGCACGTGCCCCCCCATGCCCCCCCGTAGTTACGCCACTGTGGTATCATGTAAATAAACTTCTTGAATTGCTTCTTACACTGATGTCATGAACGCGACCGAGCCCGAGCAAGCGGCGCGAGCGAGGGGGGAGGGTGTGTCCCCCTCCCACAGTGGGAACTTTTTTGCATTTTGATGTTGTAAATGGTGCAATTTGATGCAGGTTTTTTGCGTGTTTTATCGACTTGAAACAGTCCCACTTGTTTAAAGGGTATGGCTAGTAACTGATCAGTGGGAATTAGTCAGTGGGAATGCTGGGGGATGATTGTTCCAATCCTTGCGGGATTCATAAAAGAGTGTTTTATATTGTTGTATGAAAATTATTTGCTTCAGAACGGTCTCATATTCAAGTAATGTGCAGTTCATTGTTTCCAGGTTAACATGCCTGTACAGTGTCGGGGCGATCGTTAACGGGCCGTAAACCCCCGCCCCGACACTGTACAGGCATGCTAACCTGGAAACATTGAACTGCACATTGAATATGAGACCATTCTGAAGCAAATAATTTTCACACAACAATAGATATATAATGTACTCTTAAATGAATCCCACAAGGATTGGAACAATCATCCCCAGCATTCCCACTGATTCCCACTGATCAGTTACTAGCCATCCCTTTAAGAACTTTTTGCATTTTGATGTTGTAAATGGTGCAATTTGATGCAGGTTTTTGCGTGTTTTATCGACTTGAAACAGTCCCACTTGTTTAAGGTATCAGTACATTTTAATTTGCCTATAAAATGGTAAAATCTAAATAAACTTCTTGTATTAATTCTTACAATGAGTATTATGAACGTTGTCTGTTAAGCAATCAAACAGAAAAAGCATGCACACGGGGGTGAACATAAGGGGGATTTCTTCTCCCACACGAAGGTGATTTTGTATTTTCAGACCTGAAATTCAGCGATCCCGGTGCAAACTTTTGGTGCAATACTTGAATTTTTGTCCAGCCCCCTCCCAAAAATAATAATTTAAAGAAATAGGTTGCTTTGTCCATTGAATTGTTAGTGGCTCTTATTCCGAGTGTGCATCATCTCTGTGTATGTACAAAGTATAGTGAGGTAGAGCTTTGGGGAAGGATGTGGGAGGGGGGGGGGGTCTAGGAACACTACCCCCTGGAAAACCACCCTCCGGATAACTACCACCCGGATAATTACCCCCCAGGACAATTCCCCCCTAGGGCAACTACCCCCCGGACAACTACCCTCCAAGGGCAATTACCCTCCAGGGTAATTACCCCCAGGACAACTACCCTCCGGACAACTACCTTCCTAGGGCAATCACCCCCAGGGCAATTCCCCCTTAGGAAAACTACCCCCTGGATAACTACCCTCGGATAACTACCCCTGGATAACTACCCCCTCGGATAACTACCCCTGGATAATTACTCCCCGGAAAACTACCCAATGGGTTACTACCCCCCCCCCGGAGAACTACCCCTGGGTAACTACCCCCAGGATAACTACCCCCCCCCCCCCCGATAACTACCCCCCGGATTATTACCCCTCGGATAATTACCCCCGGATAATTACCCCCCCCCCTGATAATTACCCCCGGATAATTACCCCCCGGATAATCACCCCCCGGCTAATTACCCTCCGGATAACTACCCCCCCCCCCCCGATAATTACCACCAGGATAATTATCCCCAGATTAATTACCCCCTCCTCCGATAACTAGACCCCAGATAACTTCCACCCGATAACTACCCCTCCGATGATTACCCCGGATAAGCAAGCCTACAACTCCCCCTCCCCTATACTATCAAAAGGAAAATTACCCCCAGGACAGTGCACACGCCAATTACCCCCTGGGTAACTACCTCCCGGGTCATTGCCCTCACCCCCCCCCCATCTACCTTTAACTCTATATGTGCCACGTTCGAACGCCCGACTCAGTCGACGGCGTGCCAACTTCGCATATTCTGCTCAAACGCACAAACCCGCCCAAACCGATCGATAAATCGCCAAATGCCACAGTATAATGTAAGCGTTTCTCGCGATTCCGTTCCTCTCATATATAGCTTGCAATTTATGTTGTGATTGACTAGCAGGCGGTGCTCCTACTTGATTTTTGTATAAATTACAACTTTCTGTTACTTTTTTTGTGTGCAAAAGTCATGCCTTTACAGCAATGTACCTACTTGTCATTTGAAAGAAAAAGACTCATAGATATTTCATACAATTTACGCCAAAGTAAAGCTTGGCATTTTCTCTACAACTTCGCTCACTACATGTGCAATTTCACAATATCTACATAGATTTGAAAACCAGAATATTTTCTCAAATCAGGGATTCGTTGGTGTTTCCTTCTGACCTCTCAGAATAATGTGGCACACAGGAAGTTTCCACCATTAGTAGAGCAATTAAGCCGAAGAATTGTGCAAAATTTGACTAAAAGCATGAAACTTTCACCATTGTTAGTACATGCTATAAGATTAATTTTAAGATCGGGAGGTAAGTCTGAAGTGACCTCTGATGACCTCTAGAGGTCAATGACCTCAAAATCTAAGAAAATTGATATTTTGCCTCATTGGTTAATGATAAACACAGTAATGATGTACTAAAACTTAATATTGTCACAGTGAAATTGTCTTTATGTTCCACAGAGCCCTGACAGGTTTCTACTTTGACCTCTGATGACCTCCAGAGGTCAATGACCTCAAAATGTCAGAAAATTGATATTTTGCATCATTGGTTAATGATAAACACAGTAATAATGTACTAAAACTTAATTTTTGTCACTGTGAAATTGGTCTTTATATTCCACGGAGCCCTGACAGGTTTCTATCTTTGACCTCTGATGACCTTCAGTGGTCAATGACCTCAAAATGTCAGAAAATTGATATTTTAATGCGTCACTCATAACTGAAACACGATATTATGTACTAAAAACTAATTTTTGTAAGAGGAATTGCCTCAATGTTCCACTGAGCCTTTCGAGTCAGATTTCTACCTTTGACCTCTGATGACCTCAGATGACCTATGATGAGGCCAATGACCTCAAAATGTCAGAACAGTGATATTTGGTGCAATTGGTTGATGACAAACATGATTTAGATGTTATATTCATTTGTATTACAATTGAATTGTTTTCCTATTCCACAGAGCAAGAGAAATTACTCACGTGTCTCTACCTTTGACCTCTGAGGAAGGTGACAGGTCAATGACCTCAAAATATCAGAATAGTGATATTCTATGTATAGTCAATGGTCAACTTTGTAATACCCGATGTACAATCTTTATGCTATAATAGAAGAATCTTGTCATTCCATGGAACATTGGTCATTAGCCTGTGCATTATATCCAACTTTGACCTCTCAGGGACAATGAGAGGTCACTGAGGTCACATGTGTAGGCTTACCTGTATTGATGTTTGGCTTCATTGGTGTAATCGTAAATGCTTAATCATGTACAAATCACGCATTGATGTTTTGATCAAGTATGTATGCATATTCCACAGAGCATTGTTTATAGTAACAGGTCTCTGAAATGTGAGAGGTCAATTACTTCAGAAATAAAACTTAAGTTTCTTGAGTGATGGCAGTGACCTCAAATACAACTGTTATGTTTGGGTTAGTTATGTAGACTAGCAAATATGGCCATTATCTCGACACTCGAGGAAAACAAGGCCCACGAGACTGATATACAGAGTGTTTAATCTATTCAGTGTAAGTCTCATAGATCTTTTCCCCCATTTGTCGGACTCATTATGGGACTGGTTTGCCTAAGTGTCAAGCTCATGGGCAATATTTGCATAGTTTCCAGCTGGTGGGCCTGTATTGGCCAGAGTAAAGCTGGTGGGTTGTTACAGTATGACTGCGATGAATGACTCATGGTCCTGGAGTATACAGTCCACAGCTGCGACATCATGGACCATCTTGAAAACTTCGACATACTGTGAGGCCCAACATGCATTCCACATGAAGCAATCTGTGTATTGCAACTAGCTATTGCCATCCGAGACCTACCCAGGGAATAGATAAGCATTCATGGCAAACCATGGAGAAAGCGGATTGTGCAAAATATTTTGGAGTTCCAATAGGAGGCTCAGCTGGAATCAAATCGCCACAGCAGCTTAAAAAGGTTATACTTCAACCAAAGACTCTCTCCAGACGAAGATACGAGTATCATAAAGTTCAGGTGTTTGCTACTCCATGCCGCTCAGGACTGTCCTGGAATATGCATGCATCATCTGGGATCCATTCACCCAGGTGAAACATCATGAATTTTGGAATGATCCAGAGAAGATATGCACTCTTTAGCTGCAATGACCATCATATGCAAAACAAGCAGTGTTACAGCCACACTTGAAAAACAAAAAGCAAAACAAAACAAAACTACAATGGCAATCCCTGTAAGAAAGTACAGCTCAGGCAAATTCAGCGATGATGTTCTGCATCAAGAACCCCACAATATCCACTCCGCAGGAAGTTGTGGCTCTATTGCTGCATTCTTCAAAAAGGGCAAATGACCAAAAATGTCAGGCATCATTTGCAAGAACACAAAGTAGGCCTACTCCAAAAAAAGGTGGCGGCTACTCTCGGCCACTGTCTCTTGTATCTCTTTGAAACACTTCAGGAGAGAGATACTCAATATTCAGCTCTGTTATTAAAGATACATATGTCTCTCTTTTTGTTTTTGCATTTGTTTGTTGTTTTTTGCTTCATATAGCTCTTTGGATACCTTCTTTAACCAATTAAGAAAAGGCTCCATGGCAGAATATTACAAGATTACACAGTATAATGAAGAAGAAGAAGAAGAAGAAGAAGAAGAAGAAGAAGAAGGAGAATAGGAAACGAGATCTGCTGTCAATGATGCAGAGCCAATACCAATCAGTTCCATGGCAGATCTTAGTCGGCACTGCAAAGGTTTGGATGTCTCTCTCTGTTGACAAAGGATATTCTAAAGCTCCAAGTAAGTCCATGGGGTGGTTTACATTGTCTGGGCATAGAGGGTTGGGTTGGGTATATGAGGATATGATGCTTTGTTATAACAATTAGGTCTGAGATATCTATTTTTTATGTTTGTTTTGACCATCCTGCATGGATCTCCAACGAAAAGGAATGATAATGTGTTAGACCCAGCCGCCAACGTGTTTTTTCAATAGATTTTGATATTACAGTGTAGTTGAGAAAAAAGTAACCGCTCATTGTCCTAGATGGAAGTCAAAATTGAACTGTGTGTGGAATACTCTGCATACAATTTTGGACACACACACACACACACACACACACACAAAATGCATTTTTTTTTAAATATAATTATTATTTCATAAGCAGCAGGCCATGACAAACCAATGAGACCAGACATCAATATTCTTACATTTTGATGCATATCTTTCAATATCCTCCAGAGGTCAGAGGATCATCGCTAATGTTCATGTGAAATGAGTACACGCCTTTTGAATTGCTCACTTTTATTGCTATAGAAATACACAATATGTGCATCATGTCAATCATTAAATATTGTATCAGTTTCATTTTCAGTCTTGGATTATTTTTTCTATGTACAAATAAAATCGTGGCAAAGTAAACAACTTTCACATCAAAATATAAACGAGAATACTAAAAAAGAAATAGATGTAATAACGTGCAAGGCAAATACCAGGCCTACATCATCTTAAGGTATACAGGTGAAGGAAATCACCTTATTGATAAACAATTTACTTGACTGGGATAGCGACCACTGAACAATATTGTTTCTTAAAACTCTCTCTTCTTTTCAACAAGTGGAATAAAACACATGCACATACCGGGGCATTAGTTTGGAGGAGGGGTGGGGTGGTGGCAGGGATAGTTGACCCCCACCCCATTAAATTCTGAGATGTGGACTATGTTTTGTTGTTGTTAGTTTTTGTTGTTGTTTTTTGTTTTTTGCTTTTTAGACAGAAAACTGCCCAAGTTTTTCACTTTAAGTGTGCATCGGATTGTTAAAATTTAATTCTGAAATGCAAAATCTCCCTTCTGTGAGAGGGGACATCTCCTTTCGATAGACTCCTTTCCCCTGCTTGGTTCCTTCCACAGATATAACATACTTTGGGGAATGATAATTTCCCTTATTCTATGAAAAATGTTCTTAAGAGATATTTTTATTTGAATTCCAAAGATGAAAAGGCTTTCCTATACATGCACGATTGTTCATTTTGGAGGGCAAGGGGCATTTGCCCCGCCTCCCGAGAAAATATGGGAGGGGGAATGGTGGGGACATAAAACTTTGCCTCCAAGTATTTCCTGAGATTGAGATTTTTTTTCTTCACTTTTTTGACAGAAAATGAATTGTCACTGAACATTTTAGCTATAGTATGCACCAGATTAAAAGGCAGAATCTCCTTTGCATACCCCCTCCCCCACACTATCTTTCGTTATGTCCCCTTCCATATACGCTCAGTGCTTTTGTCCCATTTTTGTTCTATATCATCACAAAGTATGTACTAGATCTTTAATTTCAGTTCCGACATATTAAAGAAAATCCCTCTTGTTGGAGGGGGTAGTGTATCTTTCAATTAACAATCCCTCCTCGGTTTCTACCCTTAGATTTGGTACACTCCTTTTACTGATAATTTTCCAAATATTCCATCATAAATGTGTATACTAGATTTTTTTTTTACATTTCTATTCTTACTGCAAAGGCTCCCTCCTCTCGCTGTATCAACCTCTCCTCCATGCATTGATTATGGCTACACATTTGGGTATGGATTTTTTTTTTCAAAATGGTAGTTCAAGAATGGCACGAGATCATTGAATTGCAAACAAAAGAATGCAAAAGCTCCATAATGTGGGAGGGGGATACCTCCACCCACATCCTTCTGTGGATTGGTCTTCCTCCATAGATGGCTGACTTACTACACCTTTTTGATACAAATTTCGAGGTATTCCTTCAAAAGTGCCTGTGTGCCAGGTCGTTGAATCTCATTTCTCAAAATACAAGAGCTCTGTCGAATGGGAGTGGAATACCCTACCCTCGCCAACGCTGCGCTTGCTGGGTTCCCATCCATATAGACTTGGTACACCTTGGTGATCCATAATTTTCCAAATATTCCCCAAAACGTATGCATCAGATTCTTAAAAAAAAAAAAAAAAAATCGTCTTTGGGAGGAGGGTAGGTGAGATGCGCCCACACCCCATCAACTTCCGTATAAGTGATGACGCACACATTAAACAAGAGCTACACTGAATCACTGATTTCAGGTCTAAACCTGCAAAATTCCAATCCCCCACCCACATCCTCCCCCTCCCCCTCCGCTTCATTCCTTTGCACCATGAACTTATGCTTTTACATATTTTCCAAGTTCCCCCACCCCACGTGAAAACAGATCGACACCCCTTGCTCTGTGCACATACCCGACTTAGATAATTACCTGAAAAGTTCTGCGGAATGAGTAGCCACTTTTTTGGTAACAGAAATGCATGGTTTGTAAGCCCTACATTATAAACAATTAACTATTAACAATCGCAATATCAATATTAACATCCTCACATTTCATTCGAGGTATTTGACCTTGTGTGATTTTCATAGGTGAACGGTAATGGCTCGTTAATAAACAGGGCCTACGAGTGCTCTCTAAAACATCATCATGTTTACCATTGATGATGCCAAACTATTCTGATACTTTGAGGTCATTGACCTCTCGAGATCATCAGAGGTCAGAGGCAGAAACTCGTCTGTGTGCCTTGGAATATGAAGACGATGTCATTGTACACAGATATGCTTGTTTTGTACTTACCATGTTTGACCTTTCACCAATGATGTCATACTTCAATATTCTGATATTCTGAGGTCATTGACCTCTCAAGGTCATCAGAGGTCAAAGGTAGAAACCTGTCTGCTCTTTAGAATATGAAGACAATTTCATTGTAAGACAGATATGCTTGTTTTGTACATCTTAACAATGGTTACCATTAACCAATGACATCACAGATCAATATAATATTTTGAAGTCATTGACCTCCAAAGGTCATCAGAGGTCAAAGGTTAAAACCTGTCAATGCTCTGTGGAATCAGAAAATGGTTTCCCTGAAGTATAGGTGCATGTTTAGTGAATCATAACCACATATATCATTCACAAATGTCTAAAAACATCCATATTTTGATATTTAAAGTTCATTGACCTCTGGAGGTCATCAGAGGTCAAAGGTAAAAACCTGCCAGTGCTCTGTTGAATCTGGAAATGATTTCTCTGTGGTATAAATGCATGTTTAGTGCAACATAACCACATATATCATTTGCAAATGTCTAAAAACATCGATTTTCTGATATCTAAAGTACATTGACCTCTGGAGGTCATCAGAGGTCAAATCAGACTTACCTCCCGATCTTAAAATAAATCTTATGGTATGTACTAACACTGGTGAAAGTTTCATGCTTTAGTCAAATTTTGCACAATTCACGTGATTTTGAGGGCTTATCTGCTCTACTACATGGCACATAAAGAGTTAATAAAAAGAATATCATTACTACAGGAAACGAAGTTCTTTGTATTATTTGCCAGGAATCACGGAGATGCCATACTGATACATCATCTTATGAAAACAACATCTTAAAGGACAAGTTCACCTTCATAAACATAAGGATTGAGAGAATGCAGCAATATTAGTAGAACACATCAGTGAAAGTTTGAGGAAAATTGGACAATCGATGCAAAAGTTATGAATTTTTGAAATTTTTGTGTTGGAACCGCTGGATGAGGAGACTACTACAGCTTGTGAGTCATATGCGTACAACAGTATAAAGAAAATGTAAAGAAAATTCAACATATTTTCACTTTTTTCGCATAATAAAAGAGCACTTGACTTGCCTCTTTCTAAAGGCATGGGGAATGATATTACCCCTAACATATGTCGGTAACGAGTCATGGGAATGTGTACTTTTTTCAAAAGATGAAATTTTGTGAAATTCTCTTTGTATTTTCCTTATATTGTTGTACGCATGTGACATCTAAGTTATTCATACAATGCAGTAGTCTTCTCATCCAGTGGTTACTGCATTAAAACTTCAAGAATTCATAACTTTTGAACGGATTGTCCGATTTTCCTCAAACATGTCAAACTTTCAATGATGTGTTCTGCTAATATTGCTACAGTCTCTCAATCCTTATGTTTATGAAGGTGAACTTGTCCTTTAAGGATTTACGATTTGTATCGTTTGCACTTAGGACGATTTATGTACAAGCTTAATTTCTCCCTCTGTATTTTGACTCTATGTTCATAAAAAACGAAGCTGTTCCTTCATATCCTACCCGGTAATCCAGTAAATGTCATTGCCTTTAACCAAAACTATTTTCGCTAAATCTGTATTTTCTTTTACTGTTCCGAAATTTCGGATTTCTCTTGATAGTATAGTATAAAAGAAGTTTTAAGTTTGAATGCCTTTACTATTGAACTAAAGACATTTTGAAGAAATGTTACACTTCAGAATGAGTTCAACTTTTTGCAATATTCTTTTAACCACAATCGTCTATCGTTTACCACAACTCCATGTAACACTTCTTTATTTTGAGGAGCTTATATCTCATGCCTCACGTGCCCTGGTTTTGACCCATCATCTTCCTCTTCCCTTCGCTTTTCTCTGTCCACCGTGAAGGTAGTCTATTCCTGTCATTCATAACTCACCTTTCCTCTTTCTCTCATTACAAGGGATTTATCTCGTGTGTGTTTATGTGCAGTGCACTCTCCTTAAAACGAAATGCTCAGGACCGGCAGTTTTTTTTCGTTTTAACGAAATTTCGTTGTAACCGAACAAATATAATATGCAATGTATAACGAAAAGAAGGAAACCACGCATAAAAAATGATGTTTGTTGAATCCTTATCATACGCTGGAAAGCTATGTGAAATGGGAGAATACCTTTTTAATTTCGTTTAAATATTATATTTTAAAAAGAGCATAAAGTTGTTTGTGTCGTCACACATGTGTAGAAAATGACGGTGTAGGATTTGGTTACAGTTCGCTATTCCAAAGGTTCTTTTCTTACTAAAGTACGTTACTCCGAAGTTTCGCCATTCCCGGGATTCCGATGGTTTGTTTATGTGAAGGTTCGCATTTCCGCAGAATCATTATTCCGAAAGTTCATAATTTAGATCAAAATAATATATTGTTCATTTTCCGAAGGTTCGTTGATCTGAAAATGAAATGAGGTTCGTCATTCTGAAGGTTTATAAATCAAAAAAAGAAACAGGTTCACTAGTCAGAAAGTCCGTTGTTCCGAAGGCTTTTTCATCCGAAAATGAAATAAGGTTCGTTATTCCGAAGAAATTTTGTTAATGAAAAAAAAAAATGAGAAAGGTTAGTTTTTTCGAAGATTTATTTATCTTAAGACGATTATAAGGATTGCAATTCTTAAATTTTGTTAGTGTACTCTCCTTTTTCCACCATGGATTAACGATACTTTTTGTAATGTTCCGATTAACGAACGTTTTGAATTCCTATCATTTTCGGACTAACGAACCGTATAAGAATAAGAATAAGGACCATATTTTATCATCGAATTAACGAACCTTTGGAATAACGCCAAAATGTGCTTACAAACCCTCTTTCATTTCCGAACTAACGGACATTTAGTTGTATCAGAATCTGTGTGTTTTGTATTAAAGGACTTCGGAACAATGAAACAAACCTTATCTGAATTCAGATTATTGTATTACAATAACGCAAGTTCCCCTCGGAAACTGTGCGTGATACACGGAGTGAACATTCAATGATGCATTCGCTTATGCAGAGATGCTTTAAAAATGCTTGTTCCGCTACGCATTTTCGAATGCGATCCGCATTTCGTTACAACGGAGCACATTTCTTTTGTTTTTCTTTGTCAGTGGCGCTCAGAAAAGACTTCGTGATAACGAAAATTTTGTTATGACCATCTTCGTTATAAGCGAATTTTGTACCATAGACTTTAATGGCGATAATATTATTTTGGGACCAGAAGTTTTGCTTCGTTATGACGAAATTTCGTTATAACCGTGTTCGTTGTAACGGGAGTGCACTGTATCTTTATTTGTGTACTTCGTCTCTGTCTTAATTTGCTTTCTTTGCATTGTTTCATCAATTTTGTAACTATTTTACTGTTATACCGTTAACGCTCATTTCAGAATTGCCCTACTGCATTATTGGGCATATTAACAACTGATATATCAAGGATGTGGGAAGAGATTGTCACCTCCTTGGTATGATCACTGCAGAGCATTATCTCCCTTGACAATTACTCCTTATTAAAATTAGGCTCCAAACAATCACCCCTCTTACAATAACTCTCCCCCAGAAAATTACGTCTCTCATTGTTATTTTCGAACAACGTTTGCTATTTGAATTGAAAAAAAAAACCAACAACAACATTTTTTCATTTCGTCTGGTTTTGGTCGAGACCTAACTTCAGGTTTTAAACATCTTTTGGGTGAGATAATTAGAAACCCCTTACGAAATATTAAAGAGCATGTTATTCCAAGAAGGATTCAAGTTTTTGAGAAAAATAAAATACTCTTGAAATGGCCGGGATAAAACAGAGCAGCCCTATAATGTAAAAAGGATTCTGTCAATTACAACTCTCCATAGATCTATTCAAAAAGAGGGTGCAGGACAAAAGACTTCGTTAACAACTAGAGGTGTTTTGTAAAAAAAAAAAATAAATACCGTTAAACTCGTAATATTTTACTCTTTCTAATGAGACTAACTTATATTTGAACTGGATTTCCTCTTAAAGTGTCGAGAACATTTAATTTGAAAACTAGCACAATTCTACCTGTATGTAAAACAAGCTGTAATTTTACTCTTATGACAGATTAGGGCACCGTTTGATAAAAGTTGCCAGTTATGACATCTTGTTAGTCTCTAATGATTTCAATAAAACCATGGGTTCTGCTTGATTGATAAGCTGCTCGAGTCACTGACTTGTTACCATGGACCTGCTTTGATCGACCTACAACGATTGGTAATTGTGTGGAACTGACAGCTTGTCAGGACTGATAACTTTCATAAAACCGTGCCCGGATCTTATCAGAAATTATGGCTTTATATCGAAGGGTCCCTCGCTAATGTTAAGGGAATATGAATTGCAGTGAAATCAACTCCCCTTTTCTTATGTTTATCGTCTAATGTGTTATAACGGTAGAAAATGACAAGCCAAAAGAGTGATGACAGTGTAAGAGAAAGGTGCATCTTCTGATATGGTGTTATGAACTTATGGAAAAAATACAACGGGTGGTAACTTTCGGGGGCGGGGAGGGAGGGTTGTCCAGTAGGTAAGTATCAGGAGGGGGCGGGGGGCGAATATTTTTTCCGTACATGGAAACGCTACAGGATATGAATTATTCATAAGTTGAGCTGAAATTTTGAAGTGCGCAAGCGCGTGGACTTTGCTCGGCCAATTTGTACACGAATGAACGGACTCGCATACTGTACATACAGTGTATGGTAAGGGGGTACCACCTATCGGCAGGGTACCTTGACATCGGCACCCTGCGTATCATGGCTGTTTGCGTATAGAACGAAATGTACGCGTGGGATTAAGTGCCATTTGCTATGAAAACAATAAAAACGAAGAAACGAAAATCAAACTCACAAACAAACAAACCAGACTAAACACGTTTCAATTACACATCCGCTCACGGTAACGACGCATGGCTGTGAAAGTCACGTGTATTACCTAAGGAGAGATCCTTAGGGTGACGATAGGTGGTACCCTCAATCATACATTACACACAGTACATACGATTCGCAGTTCATGAGCGCCCTACGTAACCCCGCTGGTAAATATGCGGGGAGCAGACAGCATCGTGATTGTCAGCGCAGCCAGGGCAGCCGGCGTGGCGAGCATGAGCGAGCATGCAGGGTTCGAAGAAAGTGCAGTCGATTTGAAGCAGGTACATACGCAGCTCGCGTGAAATAAACAGCTTTACAAGCTACAACCTAAACTACAGCCATTGGCTTGGAATTGATGCCACATTACCACTATTCGCACATGCATAAATGGCCAAATAAGAGTTCTTCCGAAATCTTTCGCACGCCTTTTTTTTTGTCGATCGGGTACTCGTATTCGTTCGTAAATAAACCGCTACCACAGAACAGTAGGGCTACTTCGTAAATAAACCGCTACCACAGAACAGTAGGGCTACTTCGCTATGAAGCGAATGTGCATTCATGTGCATGTGCATGTGGCGTTCACTGTCCGAAGTCCATGCGCATGCGCATTTCATTCTTTCAGCTCAACTTATGAATAATTCATGTCCTGTAGCGTTTCCATGTACGGAAAAAATATTCGCGGGCGGCGGGGGGGGGGGGGGGGGGGTTAGTAATCCGGGTGGTATCTATAGTTATCCTGGGGGTAGTTATCCGGGGAGTAATTATCCGGGTGGTAGTTATCCTGGGGGTAGTTATCCGGGGGGTAGTTATCCGGGGGGTAGTCATCCAGTGGGTAGTTACCCAGGGGGTAGTTATCCGGGGGGGGGGGGTAGATGTCCTAGGGGTAATTGCCCTTGGGGGTAGTTGCCCTAGGAGGGTAGATGACCGGGTGGTAGTTGTCCTAGGGGGGTAATGGCCCTGGAGGGTGATTGCCCTAGGAGGGTAGTTGTCCGGGGGGTAGTTGCCCTAAGGGGGAATAGACCTGGGGGGTAATTATCCGGGTGGTAGTTATCCGGAGGGTAGTTGCCCAGGGGGTAAGTGCCCGGATACGGGGAGGGGGGTACCCCCTCCCGCTCGACGGAGCTTTTGAATTGCTAGAATTGAAATAAAGCGATCTGAAGCGCACTTTTTGTGGAAAATTGTCATTCCCCATAGTGTACTAAGTCTATAGAAGGGACAAGGCAACGGGAGGATGGCAAGATACCTCTCCCATATTCGATTGTATTTTTAGCTCACCTGAGCCAAAGGCTCAACTCAAATGAGCTATTGCGATCGCCCTTCGTCCGGCGTCGTCGTCCGTCGTCCGTCGTGCGTCGTGCGTCGTGCATCGTGCGTCGTCCGTAAACTTTTTACATTTTCATCTTCTTCTTAAAAACCCCAAGACCGATTTTCATCAAACTTGGTAGGTAGCATCCCTAGGGGGTTAGGAGCTCAATCTGTTAAAATGGGCACCATACCCAACCCAGGGGGCCCCCAGGGGGCCCAAACCCCCCAAAATTAAGGAATCTGTAAAAATCTTCTTCTCTAGAACCAGAAGTGATAAAGCTAAGTTAATACTATGAGTTAGTACATTATGACTGTAGTTTCAAGTTTGTTCATGGCAGAATCAGGGGTGCCCCCCCCCCTGGGACCCAGGGGAGGGGGGTGGGGAGGGGTCCTAATGGGGCCTAAATTGTACATTTTTATCTTCTTCTTGAGAACCCCATGACCCATTTTCACCAAACTTGGCAGGTAGCATCCCTAGGGGGTTAGGATCTCAATTTGTTAAAATGGGCACCATGCCCCACCAAGGGGGCCCCAGGGGGCCCAAACCCCCCAAAATGAAGGAATCTTTAAAAATCTTATCTAGAATCAGAAGTTATAGAGCTACGATAATACTATGAGTGAGTACATTAATGACTGTAGTTTCAAGTTTGTTCATAGCAGATCCAGGGGTGCTCCTCTTGGGGGCGGGGGTTGGGAAGGTCCAAATAGGGGCCTGAATTGTACATTTTCCTCTTCTTCCTGAAAACCTCATGATGGATTTCTTCAAACTTGGCAGGTATCTCCCTAGGGGGTCAGGATCTCAATTTATCAAAATGGGCACCATGCCCCACCCAGAGGGCCCCAGGGGGCCCCAATCCCCCCAAATCATATATATCATATATATGCAGCGTGTAGATGTGCGTGGTGTGCGTGGTGTTGGATCTCCCAATTCTCAATCATATTTATTTCCATTTCCTGTTGATTCGGATTTTACAACATTATTGGACAGATTGACACTCTATACTTTTCATGTGGATTTTGCCAACGGATTGGAATCCATCGTTTTTCTGAGCCTGACTAACAGAAAGGTGCTCACCAGGATGCTGGACAAGCCATGTCGTAGACAGTGAATCATAGTCCCATTGCATTCAACTGCGTGTATATAGTTTGCGGTGGATCTGCTCTGTGCTATATGGTTACGGACAGTCGCGGACAATTTGGCAAAGATGTAAGTTCAACACCACCTGACACTATTTCTTACCTGGGGAGAGACCGACTCAGCTGATAGTCAGCGAGTCCCTCAATATTATCTCTGCACCTACACAAAACAGTATGATTTAATTCTGTCAGAACTTTTCTGGAATATATTATTCATGTGATCTCATGCAATAATATTGAACTGACCTAGCATTCTTTTTCTTGGAAAACCTGAACATACAAGACGTCATATCATTTACGTCTTTCTTCTTGATATTTTGCCTGTGTCATCTCGATTACATATTCAATTCCCATTTTGATACGTACTTCAGAATTTCTGTTTCATTCAAAATGGCTGGCCCCAACACCAGAGCCAAAACCAATGTAGACACCGCAATATATCAAGCTGCCCAGGATTATCTGCAAAGTGACGCATTTTTGAAGGCCGTGGAGGTAGCAATCGAGAGGGGGATTAACAAACAATTAAGCAGGTTGTTTGAGCGGATTGAGAAACTGGAGGAAAGCACTACCGAGTCAAAGGAACGATTGGAGCAGAACACCAGCTCATTGATGGACTTGGAAGTCCAAATCGGAGAGAAAACGAACCAAATTGATCGGCTGGATAGCGTCATTGAAAAGCAAGCAGTGTCTCTCAACAACCTCAAACTTGAAATGAATGAAATCCAACAATATTCGCGTAGGAACTGTTTAAAAGTCTATGGCGTTCCCGAAAACAAAGGAGAGAACACAGATCATGTCGTCTGTCGCCTCGCAAGTGAGCGATTAGGTGTCCACCTGTCAGAAGAGGACCTGGACAGATCCCACCGTGTCGCAAGCAGGGTGGGGCAGAACTCCTCGTCGAACGCTGAGGGCGCAAATTCCAAGAAGAAGAAGCCACGAGCAATAATAGTAAAGTTTTGTTCCTACCGCAAGCGGTCCGCAGTCCTGCGTGCAAGGAGAAAGCTGAAAGGCAGCGGCATAGCGATCGATGAAGCTTTGACGGTCTCTAATCAAGACCTGCTATGGACTGCCAAACGTCATGAAAAAGTAAAAGAGGCCTGGACCTCTGATGGTCACGTAACTGTGCTGCTGGCTGGTACAAGCGGAAAAGACATCAAACGGGTCATTCGAAACAAAGATGAACTAAAATCTCTAAACTGATTAAGCACGTGATATGATATATTCCGTTATATTTACTCAAATTCATACGTCATTATCATTAATTTGATGTTTTAATGTCTTTATTGTATCCATGAATTCAAATTGGATTTTCTTTCACAAATTCGACTCTTTTTTTGGTCAAAATTCTAGTTGCAAACGTCTTACTATTCTGTAAGTTGTGTTATTTTTTAATAGTTCCTCTATACATTTGAGGGCTCCTTTTCTTATTCTGTGGCCCATTTGTTTTTGTTAGCTATTACCTTAGCTTAGTAATTAATACAGTTTGGTAAAGTATTTTTTGTATTTTTTTTTTAATTTGCTTGTATGATACAGTGTGATTTTCAATTTCCATTTTCAGATGTAACAAATATTGAATTTGGTAATTTATTTCCAGGTACCCTAAATGTGTTAGATAAAACCACCGGAGTTAAAGACAACATATTGCATAGTAAATTAAATGAAGATTCTTTTTTAGACGACCATACTGAAAACCTTGATCCTGATGACAACTTCCTTAGTTTCGACAAGACAAACAAATACTGGCTCCCAAAAGAATTTAACCAAAATATAAACTTCGACAATGCTACTTTAAGCTTGCTCCATTTCAACTCACGTAGTCTCTTCAAAAATTACAATGCTATTCATGATTTCATTAGTCAATTAGACACAAGGTTTTCAGTTTACGGTTTTAGTGAGACTTGGATTCATGATAGAACACCAATTACTTTATTTCACCTTGATAATTATAAATTTTTCCATAACGACAGAATAAAGAGTAGGGGAGGGGGAGTTGCTATGCTTATTCCCAATTCATTAAATTCTACTGTTAGATGTGATCTCAACTTAGGCCAAGACTTGTGTGATTCACTCTTTATTGAAATTAGTGTCACAGGTCAAAAAAACATTATTGTAGCCGTTATCTATCGTGACCCGAAATCTAATATCAATGAATTCAACACACAGTTTAATGAATGTCTAGAGAGATTGACCAAAGAAAACAAAGAAGTTTATGTCATGGGGGATTTTAATTTAAATTTATTGAATTGTTCGTCCTTAGATTATGTAAATGAATTTGTGAATATTGCATATAATAATTGTTTTCGTCCTTTAATTGATAAGCCTACAAGAATCACTAAATCTTCTTCAACTTTAATTGATAATATTTTGACAAATGTATGCACAAAAGATATTACCTCAGGTATATCCTATAGTGATATCACAGATCACTTACCAATATTTTCATTAACTCATAATATTTTCATGAATGAACATGGTGAAAAAAAGTTCGTACCCAATAGAAAACATCTCAATCCCAGAAACATTGCTTCTTTGAATAAGGAACTAGCAAAAATTGACTGGAATATTATTTTTTCATCCAACGACGTTGAATTTACATATGACATATTTCTCACGAAGTTTAAGCAATCTTTTGATAACATCTGTAAAGTTGAAATATCCGTTAATAAAAAGAAAAAGAATATTCCCCGGAAACCATGGATCACCAGATCTCTACTTAAATGCATTAATAAAAAGAACAGACTTTATAAAGTATTTTGCTCCAAACGCGATAAATCGTCCGAATTGAAATTTAAGAAATACCGTAATAAATTAATTGCAACTTTGCGAGCCGCACGAAAACAATATTTTGGTGATTTACTTCAGACGAATAAGAATAATCTAGTTAGAGTTTGGTCAATAATTAATAGTCTCATTGGTAAGAAAAATAAAGATGCTTTCCCTTCTTTTTTTATAAAGAATAATGAAAAAATATATAATGATCAGCACATTGTAAATGAATTCAATGAATATTTTTCAAATATTGCATCAATTGCTCTTGAAAAATTGAATAACACTTCCATGACTCACTTTTCTTCTTATCTTAAACATTCTTGTGAAACAACTTTGTATTTTGCTCCAACTAATGAATCCGAAATTATTAATATTGTAAAAAGTTTTAAGAACAGTAACAGCACAGGATTCGATGAACTAAGTACTTTCCTTCTAAAAAAGGTAATTTATTCAGTTGTTTCCCCCTTAGTACACATATTTAATTTATCTTTATGTTGTGGAAGGGTTCCAAAAAATTTAAAAATTGCTAAAATAATACCTGTTTTTAAAGGGGGAGACAAACACTTATTTTCTAATTACAGACCCATAGCTTTGTTGCCTTGTATTTCGAAAATTTTAGAAAAAATTGTTTATAAAAGATTAATATTTCATTTGGACAAACACCAACTACTAAATAATTCCCAATATGGTTTCAGGGCACGTCATTCATGCGAGCATGCGTTAATAGACCTTCATGATAGACTGCTGAATAATATCAATAACAATAATCACTCTTTCGGAATTTTTCTTGATCTAACCAAAGCCTTTGATCTGATTAATCATGATATTCTTTTGTACAAATTATCTTACTTTGGAATTAGGGGTACAGTGTGGGACTGGTTCCACAGCTATTTAGATGAAAGATACCAATTTATTTTCTATAATAACTGTAGTTCATCATATTCAAGGGTCCAGTGTGGAGTCCCCCAGGGATCCATACTGGGCCCTCTCCTGTTTCTTTTATATATCAATGATTTATGTTATGTATCGTCCTTCTTTAATTTTGTGTTATTTGCTGATGATACCAATATTATTTCCTCTCACAGTGATTTTAAGTACCTTGTCTCTAAAACAAATACTGAGCTTGATAAAGTGTCTGAGTGGTTTGATGCTAATGAATTAATTGTCAATTACGAAAAGACAAGCGTTATGTATTTTCGTAAACCCACAATATCTCATGTCTTAGATGAAGTTAAAATCAAGATGAATAATGTTCAATTATGTATATCAACATCAGTTAAATTTCTAGGTATTATACTTGATGAAAAATTAAAATTTAACGAACACCGTTTTTTGATTTGTAACAAAGTTTCCAAAAATATTGGTATATTATGCAAGTTACGTACTACGCTCCCTGAAAAGCAGCTATTTATGTTGTATAATTCTCTTGTCCTCCCATATTTACAGTATTGCACCATTACATGGGCAAATGCTGGTGTTACTCATTTAGATCCCATACACAAATTGCAAAAGAAAGCTCTACGTATATGCTCTAATTCTGCTTATTTTGCCCCTTCTCAGCCTCTATTTTTTCGTTTAAAAACCTTAACAATATATGATATTTATAGATTCAAAATCGCTAATTTAATGTTCTATGTTAATAATAATTTGGCACCAGTTAATATTTCTAATTTATTTCGCCACAATAAAGATGTACACCAATATAATACTCGCTCACGTCTTAAATTCAATTACCCTGCAGCCAATAGTCACTCCATATTAAAATCTGTTAAGCACACCGGTCCCCGTATCTGGAACAACCTTTCAAATGACATCGCTTCTTGTTCAACCATAACTTCTTTCAAATTTAAATTGAAGAATCTTTTGATTCATACATATAAAGAAAATAACCAAGTTCAATCATTTTATTTGATTTAAATTCCAAAAGATTTTACAATAGTTATAATATATACTCATGAATTTTATTACCATGAGGAATATATATGCATCATGTATGTGACTGTATTTATGGGGGGGGGGGGGAGGAGGCGTCGAACTTCACTGGGCTATAAGACCTCCTTACTTATTTTTTTTCCATTTCAATGTATAGTATCTTCTGTGTTTTATGTACAATTTCAAACAGTTTATTATTTTACTTCATCTAAAAATTATGTTCACTTCGTCATGTACATGTACATGCATTCTATTTATCATTGTAATCTGGGGGCTTTACGCCTTTTCAAGCAATCACTTTTTGTAGTCCCCGTTCTCCTCATCAATACTTCTTTTTTGTTTGCTATGTTGATCTCACAATGTATTTGTTTTATGATGATTGAGATGAATAAACGAATTGAATTGAATTGAAAAAATCAAGGAATCTTAAAAAATTTGGGCCCTTATTGTACATTTTCATCTTCTACTTGAGAATGCCTGGTCAAATTTAAGTAGAGCTGTGAATAATTTAGATTAGTGACTGCGTGAAAGGTGAACTTAGCGATACTCAGGTGAGCGTTAGACCCGCGGGTCTCTTGTTTTTTCCGCCTTCCAAATCCCCGGTTGTTTTTTTTATTTATTTTTTATTTATTTATTTATTTATTATTTTTTTTTTTTTGGGGGGGGGGGGGGGCGACTGCCCCATCGCCCCCTCCCCCGGCTACGCCAGTGGGAAAGGATTAATTGAAAGGAGATAATATCCCTTCCCACACGAAGGAACTTTGCATTTTTTTTTTAATAAGTAAAGTGACAGATCTAGTGCACACTTTCGATGAAACATTTGTAAATCTGTCAATCTAAAGGTGTATTAAGTCCATGGAAAATATACAGAACGGGGAGGGTGTGGGAAGGGGTATCCCCCTCCCACACGAGAGAGACTTTGCTTTTTAGAATTGAAATTCAGCAACCTGCCACCTGGTGCACACTTTGGGTGAAATAATTGGACAGATTTCTAACAAAAAAGCAAAAAATCTTTTCATCTCGGGAATTATAATTATGTGGGGTTGGGGCAAATGGTGCGCTTGCCCCTCCAATATCTTTATGGGGGCAGCTTTTTTTTCCTGCCAAAAACCAAGAAAATCTTCTCATCTCGGGAATTATTAATTAGGGGGGGGGGGGCAAATTATAATAATTATGCGTGCCCCTCTAATGTTTTTATGGGGAAACTTTTTTTTTTCTGTCAAAAAAGCAAGAAAATCTTCTCGTTTCGGGAATTGTACTTGCCCCTCCATTTTTTTTTTTTTTTTTAATGACGCTAAGGCTCGCACTTGGTTTCGCATTATCAATATGGATTGGTCAGAAGTAACGTGCTGTACATAGACCCTACATACTTGTAAGTAGCACACGCACATGACTGTATGCAAACGTGTACGTGCTCCGTACCGTACGGATGTACAGTATACGGTCGATAAATGGTAAACACTCTAGAATACTAGTAGATACATGTATAAAATCAGTGCTGCCAGAGCCCGGGTGCAAATTGTTTTTGCCCACGATTTTTTTTTTTTTTTGTCCCTGGTTCAAAAAAAAAAATGAAAAAACAAAAACAAAAACAAGAATAATTATTTAGCGTCCGGCGTTGTGGTCGCTCGCAGACTGAAGTGATTTTATTTTTTTTTCTTCTTCTTTTTTTTTTTTTTGGTCTGAAGGGGGTGCGTTCGCACCCAACGCACCCCCCCTCCCCGTGACGCCCATGTAAGTGCTTGAAAAAAGCATATCATGTGGACTTTTTTAAAGTCCCTAACGGGATGGGGTTGGGGTTGAACACTGTTGGTATAAATCGTTATCTATAAGACCGTCACTATAAATTATTTTGATTAGAACTGTAATTCGAAGATTTATTAACCAAAAATGACAAGAATTCCATGCTTTGTAAGCTGAAATACAAAAATTTTCGGCTCGCTCGCTGCGCTCACTCACCAAAATATATCAAAATTTAGGGTTGCCTATTACAATAAATCACCCTCAAAAGACCCCTTTTCAGTGCTTGAAAAAGCATATCATGTGGACTTTTTCTTTAAGTCCCTACCGGGATGGGGTTGGGGTTGATATTTCAGAAATTAGGGGCGCAATTTTCGCGCTTGCCCCGGGCGCCGTTTTCCCTAGATACGCCACTGATCATTATCCAAATGAATACATAAATAACCAATAAACTGACAAGTCCGTCAGTAATAGTAATAATAATAATCAATAACAATAATAAAGAAAAATGAGTGCTAAGCAACTCATGGGCGTAAATCCGGGGGGGGGGGGGGATAAGGGGAAATCCCCCCCCCCCCGAATGGAGGAAGCTGAAATGGGATTGTATCCATTTTGGCACATTGCATGACGTTCGTGCGCCCGCCTTCAGACAGGTAACAGAGCTGAACAGTATTCTATCTTGTATAGGATAATGTATTGTACATAATTTTCTCAAGCGCTCGCTCGCTCTCTCGCGAATAAAGTAAATATCGAAATAAGGTATGGTCCAGACGTTGACGTCTTAATAGGCAGGGGCCGCGGAACCGGCGGGGGGGGGGGCGGTGCTGCACCCCCCCCCCACAATTTTGGTTCGTGAAAAAAAGAAGAAAAAAAAAAGAAGAAAGAAGGGGAAAATCGGAAAAAAATCACAACGCTCACTTAAATTTGAATTTCCTAAGATTCCTCCCTTACATAAAGTTCCCGTCTAAGTACCACTTACATTCCGAAAAATTAATATTTTTTTTTCATGTACAAGGAAAATATCCCCTTTTAATCAATCCTTTCCTCTCTCAGTTCCCCCGATCATTTTTTTTTTTTTGGGGGGGGGGATAATTTCCCGAATATTCCATCAAATATGCGTATATAAACGAGATATCTCAATTTCAACTTTAAAAGGCAAAAGCTCCCTCGTACGGGAAGGGTTGGGATAGCACTCTCCCACGCTTTCTACCAGTTTGCCCCCCCCCCTTCCGCCCTGTGCATACAAGTAGACAATGGCTACACTTTGAATTCTCCAAATATATGCCACAAAGTGTGTGCACCAAAACGTTTAACTGCAATCAGAAAATGCAGAATCTCACTCATGTAGGAGGGGGAATAGCCCTGGCTTATCCCCTCCCACATCCTCCTGCTATGTCTCCTTCCACAGACTTGAACTTCTCTAATTGACAAATTTCCAGATATTAAAACAGAAAAGTGCCCAAGTTGAATTTCAGTTCTAAAATAAAAAACACAAAAAACAAAACAAAACAAAAAAACTTCCTCGAATGTGGGAGGGTATCTTGCCACCATCCCGTTGATTGGTCCCCTCTGTAGACTTAGTAAACTTTGGGGAATGACAATTTCCGTATTCAGATCGCTTTATTTCAATTTTAAAAACGCAAAAGCTCCGTCGATAGGGAGGGGCATCCTCCTCCATACCCTCCCTAAGCTCTACCTCACTTAGACTTTGCACATACACAGAGATGATGCACACTTGGAATAACAGCTAAAATTCCGTGATTTTGTTATTAACACTTCCCTGAAGAAAAAAAGCCCGAATTATTTCCATTATTTATTTATTTTTTGGGGGGAGCTAGAAAAAATTCCAAGTACTGCACCAAAAGTTTGCACCAGATCGCTGAATTTCAGGTCTGAAAATGTAAAATCACCTTTGTGTGGGAGGAGAAATATCCCTTATGTACACCTCGTGTGCATGCCTTTTCTGTTTGATTGCTTAACCGACAGCGTTCATGAAATTCATTGTAAGAATTAATACAAGAAGTTTATTTGAATGCTACCACTTTTTAGGTAAATTGCTCAATAATAACCCACATCAAACATCCTGCTACATTAAACAAGTGGGACAAAACATGCAAAAACATGCATCAAATTGCACCATTTACAACATCAAAATGCAAAAACTTCTCACTGGGGGGGGGGGGGGTTGTTGTTCGTTCCGCGGCCCCTGATAGGCCTACATGTAAACATGTGTATTGCTTTCAAAGTAAATGTGAAGGGCACCAGTTGTATCAAGCGTGTCAAAATATAAATGAGGGGGTCGGTGCATTATAGTGCTAACCCACACAATGTTCATTTTGAGATAATCGCTTTTGAAAGTTTGAAAAAAATCCATAAATCAGGTTAATGACTCGAGAAGGCCAATTTTTTCGTATATGAACCTTTACATACTAAAGATTGAATAGTGTCTTGGGGAAATTTACTACCCTGTTATTTTGGTGGATTCAAGAGGATTTTTCAAGTCACATTTTGAATTTGTGGCTTAGCACTTTATTGCAGCCAAATCCGTCGTGTATACAAATACTCTTTATTTTTTGAAAACTCACAAAATATCAATATCTCTTCGCTAAAAATGGAAAATTAATGTAATATTTGAGTTTCTCTCCTCTGTGACGTGAAATTAAAATAAGATATACTTGTTTTTAACTGTCTGTATTGTATAATCTGTGTGAATTATGAAGACAAACTTTGCATACATTTCAGACGCACACACGCGCACAGAATCAATCATTGTACGCATAAAGACATCTTGAAATGTGGATATTAAACAATTTCAACAATTCAACTGTTAAAAGAAAAAGCATTCAGTGTCATACAACATAATACTATGATTTGTTGGGGGGGGGGGGTTATATCTCATTGAGGATTTTACATCTTCCGTGTACCTAAAAGCAGGGAAAGAGTCCCTTCTTCAGCATTATGCATATAACGAATTTTAAATTTAGGGTATCTAGATCAGAGAAAATAAAGTAAAATGGTAGATATCAACATTATTCCAGAGATTATCATGTCTTTTGTTAAAGGGAATAAAATACCAAAGATTAGACATTAAGGCCTTGTTTAGCTAGATTGGTTTTCTTATTTAGGGTATCAAAATCACCAATAGTACTCTAAAATCCTTCTTTGTATGACAACGAATTTACAAAAAAAAAATAGTGTTGCATGAGAATTATGACTGTACATGCCTCAATGAATCCTCCTCCTCCATGTTCGTTGGTAAATGCAGGCTATGTGAAATTATGCAGGAAAGTTCTTATCATAAAATTAATGACTAACTCTTAATGGGCAAAAATCCATGAAAAGAACAGTTTTAAAAATTGGGAAAAATCTCTTTGGAAGTCTGAACACTTATAGATTTCGTATATTTGGACAGACCATACATGCTGAAATCCAATGTGCCGAATAAGACCAAAGTAGTCTACGTATTATACCAAGTTGGTGTGTTTATACACATACATTTTACCCCATATGCACGTTTTCAGACTACATTCGGATCTTGAAGATCATTTAGGAACAAGGAAAAAAAAAATGTTCTCATGTCAAAGCTGTTACGGTGACAAAACATACACGAAAAAGTGAAAACTCTACATGCCTTCAATAGTTTTATCAATCACAAATCTCCAAATTAATTTGAAGGAAACTGTCTT
Organism: Diadema setosum; assembly: GCF_964275005.1. NCBI lineage: Eukaryota > Metazoa > Echinodermata > Echinoidea > Diadematoida > Diadematidae > Diadema > Diadema setosum. The sequence goes on from NC_092701.1 coordinate 37,733,665, forward strand.
TTTTGTAAATTAATCTTGAAAACAACCCTGTGAAAAAAAAATAACTCTGAAATTAATAACAGAATACAGCAAATACATTTTCTTTCCAACATGGAGACTTCTTCATAAAAATGCATAAAAATACCGAGTTTAAAGGGTAAATTCAGTAGTGGAAAAAAGGGAGCTATTGACTCACAATTAAACTACGTTGAAAAACACTATACTATCAGCATTGATATTTGATTGCTTTCAACGTTTATTGATTTAAATTGAGAAACCGTATAGAGGTATCAACCACGTGGAACTATGAATTTTATACGACAGCGTTAGATTTGAAAAATAATGTTTGCAGTTCTATCATAAATGTAACATCCTTTCAAAGGATGTTAAACATGTAAGTATCGTGTCTCGGTTATGTAAGAAACTACAGGGTAGCACAGCTGTATTGACAGCGGCAGGATTTTTTGTTGTTGAAAATTTGAGGTAAATTAATCGATATCAAAAATGCATTTTGTTTTCATCCATTTTCTACTGTCTATAGCTAATCCCCCTAGGATATGGCTGTGAAAGCATAGCAAAATTGCATTTTATTCAAAAGAAGTTACAAATTAATCAATGACAATTTCAAATGTTGTGTCACTAGTGATCTAACTCTGTAAGAATTACTAACAGATAAGGCACATGTCCAAACATCCAGCTATCCGTACATTTTTTTTTAACCCATATTTTTATGAACGTTTTCAGATCACACTGGGTTACGCCATTTCCTGACCCACTTCATCTGACACACTCTTTCTGACACACTTTTTTTGCCATTAATTTTGTACACGGGGCAGTTTTCATGAGACGGCCTCTGTTATTGGCAACTGTGCTAATGAATATTCATCAGCCTTGCGATAATTTTTTCATAATGAGTCACTCGGTCTGATTCTGTGTCTGTGATTGGCTTTTAGCTATTGACTTACGCGTGATATCGATCTCCTCAAGGGGGTCCATGACAATATCTGATTACCAGTGTGCGTGTGTGTGTTGAATTGCGTTTTAGTGCCAGTGAGTGTGGCATAACTTCTGCAGGTTTCCTGTCCATTTCTCTCTCTTTTTCTCTCTTTTGCTTTCGTATCATCTTATCTCTGTTATTCTTAGAGTACAATCGTACTACCACAAGTGTTTTCCCCCATTTTTTGAAGTGATTATCTCGTTTGCAACAATTTAGAGGTGAGTTTTTGTTCGAGTGTTTGTTGAGTTTTTTGATTGAACACGATGTAGATTATCTACGTGTGTGCGAGAACATTCATGGTACCCACTCGTTTGTTTCCGTGTGCATTTTTACCGTACAGTGTCTTCATCGTTCGTCTTCCAAGCAGCGAGTTTTCACCCTAGTTTTCCTCAACGTAGTTTTTTACCTCAATTTTTTTTTTTTTTTTTTTTTTGCGGTGCAAGATGTTCAGTGTATTTTTTCTACGGTAAAATGCCATCGTTGATGATCTCCGTGTATTCATTACTAGTTTTCCACCTCCGTTTCATTTTGTGTACAACTAACATTGATCTAAAGTCTAACGTAGTTAGCTACAAAGTCTGCGATGTCTGTATGCTAATGTGTTTTTGTGAGCTGGGAGTGACTATGGTGGGAATGATATTCAGGGTTTTGCTGTGGTTGAGATGATAGTGATGATGATCATAATGATTCTGGTGATGATATACGAACCCTTTTGATGATGCAATTTATTTCGTGTGACCATGACGTTGATCATTGATGATGGCGAGAACGACACGAGTAGCCTAGCCTAGGCCAAGGACGAGAGTGACACTGTCCACGGGGGCTGTTGCTCGCTCATGCACAGGAGTGGTCTAGACCTAGAGACCTGCATTTAATCAGTTTTTTTTTTTAACCTTTTGGTTGTTCACTTGGGTTAGTGCTCCAAAAATTCGTTTCTCTAAAGAAACTCAACCAAAAGCTTGACAATAAGGTTGCCTCAGGGCTATTCTTTAGTAAGTATTAGATCTAAATGGCGATGCTAATTTAGTTTTCATTTTAAGAACTCGATTATATCCCATTTTCTTTGCTCATTTTTCAAATAAATTATTTAGAACTGTAAATTTACTTAAATTCTGATGTACTGCATTCACCATTGTAAAAATCAATAAAAAAAGAGCCCGCTGAGCAGGTGTTTCATTCTATCCTTTTCATTTCCTTCCTATCGTGTTGGTTTCCTTCCTGTCACTTCCTTCTTTGACCCTGGACGGAAGGAAAAAAAAAATCCCATCTTGCCATGTAAAGACAGAACACATACCATCATGAAATATTATGACATTAGAATAGTTTTAAAAGATTATGTAAATCATCAAAATTCTTGTGTGTGAAAATAGATAATAAATAAAAGGTGATTTCTTACAAAGCAGTTCTTTCAAATGTCCAACAGCCTCAGAACAGCTTCGATAATGAAGCTAGTGAAATCTCAAAACTATCGTGGCAACAAGTGATATTGATAGGAAATTCTGACAAAAACTGTCACAACATTTGATGTTTAAATTTGTCTAGTTTTATTGGATTAGGTCATGAAACTATAAATGCCACCGATAAAATCACAATCGCTCTCAATTTGAACAGAGGCAGTAGGGTAGGAATGACTCAGCAAACAGCTGATTATTTATGCGTCGTATCCATGGGCAACTGCGGGGTAACTGGAAGAAGACGCACGAAGTTTAGACTTGAGTCAAGAACTATTATTTATTATCAATTTTTTTATTCAAAACATTTTTTTTTCTTTGGATTTCAAAAAAAAGGTCAAAATATTTCATATTACGCTTCTTAAATGTATTATGAATATAAATATGAAGAATTTTTATCGTGATTTCATGAAGAATTAGAATTATTATGAATATATAAATACTAGACGGGCTGAACAATGAAGTCTAATTTTGCCCCAAGAATTTGCAGCCCACCGTACGTGCTGGTGGTGCATTCCTAGCGTTCTTGCCGCACTCTCCCAGCCACGTGCAAGCATGCATGCAACTGTCACCAACAGTCACATAGAGTACATGTTTAGCTACTTCACCGATCTCACTCCTGATCTCTTGCAAAGAAAACCTTTACAAGTGTAGAAAATTCTCTCGAAACTAAGCCAGACATGAATTTGGAACATACATTACAGTGTCAAGACCTCTTCAGTGGACTTTGTATTCGCTATTTGTCTGTTTAGCTCTCGAATGTATGACTTCTTACGTCCGATTTGTTTTTTACCTCACCACGTGGTACTGTTTTTTCAGCCCCATGCTTCCTCCATATGCACACATGTTGTAAACACACACAAGCCACCGGCACCGCCGCGATCGAAGTTTGAGCGATAGCGATAACATGTGTGCTTATGTGGAGCAGACATGCGGATTTCAGCACAGATGAGTAGTTGAACGTATCACGATTGTAAAACAAATATTTTCTATGTCTCTGCCAATTTGAATTAGGTTATCTAATCATAGATGGATTACGATTTTATTCTAAAATAGATTAGCTATGGCAAGAATTTGCTTACATGAGAGTTATTTGATAACATTGCAAAATAAAACCCCCGTCATTGAATGGAATGTTCCAGAGCTATCTCGGGGGGGGGGGGGGGGGGTTGGGAGCATGAATACCCTTCGCGTGTAGATCGCGCCGTAGGGAAGATCGCGCCCAAGTTCACTGCCGACTTACTAGGCAGGCACGAAGATTACTAGTACACAGAGGCCCGTACGTGGATGGGTTAAGCAGCTGAAAAAAAAAAAGGTACTGGAAGCCCACGTAGTAGCAAGGCCTACACGTGGATGAGGTTAGAAATTGCCGCGCGCCTCCAGCTCACCAGCTCCTGGCCGCCTCTTATTGGCCGGCCTTGAGCGCGACGTTCGACAAGCCATACCATAGTCTTGAATATTCATTAGCACAGTAGCCAATAACAGACGCCGTCTCATGAAAACTGCCCCGTGTACAAAGTGAATGGCAAAAAAAGTGTGTCAGAAAGAGTGTGTCAGATAAAGTGGGTCAGGAAATGGCGTAACCCGATCACACTTGCATCGGGAAAAATCTTAAATTTAGAGACAATACACTTATAATAAGCCATTTTGATGAAGAAAAAAACACACATAACAAATAAAGATTTATATTTGGAATATATTTCATCAGTTATTTAACTACTGATTAATTTTGAGGAAGCTTTCCTTTTGAAGCGAAATGGCAGCATGAATAAAGTGCTAACCCACTAATGAAACTTTAAGGTGCTGGGACAGACCATGAATGTTGATTAATTTTCTTATAGGTCATAATGTACAATGCTAAAATACTCCTAAAACCAGTGATTGTGGTATTTTCTTGATAAGTTCAACAAAAATAAAAAATTGGCGAAAAATGTCATAATCAGCAGAATTAGCATGAAAATAGTGCTAACCCCGACAGTACAAAAATTAACAAATAATACTCATTAAATGCTTAAAATTTCATTAATGTTTATCTCATCTCCATTTTCATTACTGGCAGAAGAGTACAAGTTATGTTATGAATCAGAATCACTCACTTTTGTAGATGAAAAAGTTTCCTCACTGTTCAGATTTAGATATTTTTATGGCACCTTTCTGTCTGCTACCATGGAGGTCGCCATCTTGAAAAGTGTGGCTTAGCATTATATTCCTGCCTATAAGATGTGATTAAGTTTCGGGGCAAAAAGATGCCTGCATTAAAAACCCATTTATAGCTAAATTTCAAGATGACATTCTTAGACATTATAGAGCAGTGATTCAGGATGGTGTAAATGCATGTAACTCATTTTTCACCAAAGTGTGGGTTAACACTATAATGCACCGACCCCTTCAAATGTGAAGTTATTAATAGATGTTCTCAATCCTCTAA